>NC_043711.1:9461608-9464697 GCF_006229205.1 Suricata suricatta | reverse complement strand
GTGCCCGGCGGGGGGAGGGGACCGCGAGTGTGCCCGCGCGTGGCTGCGTGTGCCCGCGCGCGCGCCAGCCTTTGTGGGGAAGCGGCGCGGCGGTGCCTGCGTGTCCCCGGTGCGTGTGCGCGCGGGTGCTTGGCGCCCTGTTTGTGTAGGTGTCTGGGTGTGAGCGGAGAGGGTGCGTGTGCGCGCCGCGCGCGGGCCCCAGCCCCCGGAGGAGCCGTGTCGAGGGCTGGCACCGCAGGATGCTGGGCTGGGGATTGTTTCTCCTCCCGGAGGCAGAGACGCGGTGGATGGGGAGGGGTCCGTCTGGGTGTCGGGCCGGCAGCAGCCCGGGGGGCACCACTGTCAGGAGGTGTGCAGCCCCCCTGCGTTCGTTTCTCTCTCTCTCTCTCTCTCTGTTTCTCTGTCTCTCTGTCTCTCTCGCACCCGGTTAAGCCTGGGAAGCTGTTGGGTTTGATCCACCTGGATTCGGGCTTCGAGGGCGAGAGCCCTCCCTCTCCCCCAGGTGTTCACTGGGTCGAGCTATGGATTTTCCACGGTCATCCTCCCCTCGGAGGGTCCCGGGACGGGAGTCGGGACCAGAGGAGGGTGGAGAGCGCCGTGGGTGGTGCTCCAGCCTTGGCCAGAAAAATGCCCCTGCAGGCATTGCTCCAGTGAACCCTGGGGCACCCATGTGAAGACGACACCCGCTTGCACAGCCCCCACGCACAGCCCTGTCCCCACTCCTCCAGTCTAGGTCAGCATCCAGCCCCTCACTGTAGCTTCCTGGCCCGTAAGCACTGTCCCCCATGACCCTCCCCAGCGGGGGTTGGGGGGCAGCTGCGTGGGTGTCCGGGCATCCCAGTCTTGAGGCAGGGCCCCCTTTCCTCCTGTCTCCCGCAGGTCCCAGAGCCTGGGTTAGTCTGCCCACATCCAAACATGTGGTGTGCCTGGGGGAGCAGGGGGAGGGGTTCAAGATGGCTGCCAAGATGGCTGGTCGCCTCTCCGCCTCTCTGTCTGCCTCTCTTTCCCTCTCTCTTCTGCTTGCTACGCTCCCTTAGCTGCTGCAGGAGTCGTCGCAGGGAAGGCCTTGGATGGAGTGGGGACAGGTGTGGGGGGACTCCTAAGGATGATGTCTCCTCTAGGTCTGTTGACCTCAATGCTGTTTGCTTCTTGGCTGCTGGTCTCTGCTCTTCTTCCAAGCACCCCAGGGGCCCAGCAGGAGCTTGTAACCTGACCCCAGACCCCATCCCTTCAGCCCAGCTAACAGCTGGGGGCTCCCTGCCCTCCACCTGCTCTTCTAGGCCCTGCGCCCTGAATTATCGCTGGGATGTTGTGGTACCCCACGGAGGGTCCCCATCTATCATCCTGTCCCTCTGCTCCATGGCCGGGGAGGGGGGGCGCTCAGGACTCCTGCGGCCGGGTCAGGCCCCAGCTGCGGGGGCAGGTGACTTCTCTTTCCTCCCCACTCCCCACCCACTAATGCCAAATTTATTACTTAAAAGTAGGATGAAAACCGCGAGAATAAGAGAAGGAATACAACCTTCATTATCATATCGAGAAAATTATCCGTGATTTTCCTAACTAGCAATTTGCCTGCCATGCCGTTCAGAACTGACTTGCCCATTAATTACAGAGATGAAAAATCATCTGGAAAGCGGAAAAGGGAACTAATTCGATCCCTGGCTGGCGGCAGCGGCACCCCTGCACTGAGCCACCCCTGCACGGAGCATGTCCGCTCACACATGAGCGCCGGCCCTCCTCCTGCGACAGGCCACTTTCCTTCCTCCTCTTCCTCAGTGACCTCCTGCAGGGTCTGAGCCCGCCTCATGCTTGTCGCCCCTGCCCTCCAGGGCCTCACTAGGCCCTCCCTCTACAGGACACCCATCCCAACCCCCCACTCTTGGGGAGCTGGCTTAGGGCATGATCACCCCTGCTGATGCCTGCCCTTGGGCTTGGAGGCTACCCAGGGCTCGGGAGGGCGGGGAGCTAGGTCCCAGTACCTGGGGAAGAGGTAGAAAGGAGACAGGAGAAGAGAAGACGTTTCTATTCCCAGCATGCCCTGGGGAACCTAGGAGGACCGCCCCTCAGGTGTGTGGGGGAGGGGCTGGTGTGCATCTAGGCGGGGTGGCTCTACCTGCATCTGGGGTTTGCACCCTCCTTGTACCCCCAGGCTGGTGGGAGAGCATGAGCCCGAATGTGGCATCTGGTGGTGGGGGGTGCTGATCCCAGGAGCCTGGGCTGCTCGGCTAGAGTGGGTTCCCCTAGTGGGGAAGAGGAGGAGCTGGATCCCCCTGTCCCCGCCCGCTGGCTGGCGGTGGGGGGCCGCAGCTCTGGGTCTCTGCTCCTTCCTACCTCTCCAGCCAGCTGTGTGGCCAAGGACAAGGTTCCGGTTTCACTGTGGGCTCATCTCAAGGATCCGGTTTCCAGCCGCCAGACACTTCCCCTCTCCCAGACCCCTCTTTGTAAGGGGTGGGGGTGGTATTCCCTGGCCCTGGCTGCCGCAACCCTGCCAGCCGTCCTCCTGGGCCAGGTGTCAGCCACCCCCAAAAGAGAGGAGAGCAGGGTCCTGGGACAGAGCCATGGCACGGATGGGGCTGTCTCATCGCTCCTGGAATCCAGTCCACCGTCAGATGTCTGTGTGTGATTTGGATGGTGACCTGGCTGCGCCCGTGTGTGACCACACCACGTGTCCAGCAGGCTAGTGTGATGTTTGTAGGGGTCTCCTGGGTGCTGGCGTTGGTGAGTTTTGCAGAGCGGGTGACACCGTGCTTGTCTGGGGCTCCCCACGGCCAGGGGCGAGGGTCTGCATCTCATGTGCCCCGCCTCTTCGTGCAGTCTGTGCCGGCCATGCCATGCAGGACAGCGCCCTGTCCTGGTGGAGCTCATAGTTCGGCAGCACAGGGGTTTCAGTCCAGGGGCTTGTATTACAGGAGTTGGGGAGAAGGTTGCCGTCTCCCCGCTAGGTGGCCAGGATCCCAGCTGAGGAGGGGCAGCCCCAGAGTCAGAAGGTAGCAGCCCCTGGGTCTACGTAAAACACCAGGTTCAGGCACTGGGGCGTTTTGGGGTTTGGCCTTGGGTGAACTTTCCCCTCACCTCATCTCTTCTGCTCT
>NC_043711.1:9398495-9461508 GCF_006229205.1 Suricata suricatta | reverse complement strand
CCCACCCCTGTAACCTTTACCCCATGCAGCCTGTTTAAAATCGCAGCCTCCCCCCACCCCTGTAACCTTTACCCCATGCAGCCTGTTTAAAATCACAGCCCCCGGGGCGCCTGGGGGGCTCAGGCGGTTAGGCCTCCGACTTTGGCTCAGGTCAGATCTCACATTCGTGGGTTCAAGCCCCGCATCGGGCTCTGTGCTGACAGCTAGCTCAGAGCCTGGAGCCTGCTTCTGGTTCTGTGTCTCCTTCTCTCTTTGACCCTCCCCCTCTCATGCTCTGTCTCTCTCTGTATCAAAAATAAATAAAACATTAAAAAAAATTAAAAAAAAAATCACAGCCTCCCCCCAACCTGCTGACCCTGCGTAGCCCAGATGCCTTTTTGCACACTCTGTCATTTCCTTATTGTGCCTGTTTATTTATCCTCTGTCTCCCCAGCCAGGATCCAAGGGCTCGGGGAGTTTATCACTTGGTTCACTTTTGGACCCCAGGTGTCTAGACTCCTAGCTGGTCCACAGTAGGTGTTCAAGAAATCTTACCTGAGTGAATGGGAGGGGGCTCTGTCAAAGGACCGAGGCCTCTGGCTGTGCGTAGCGAGGGCTCCCCATCCACCCTGGCCCTTTGGGGGGGGTTGAGGGCCGCCGCCGGGGGCCTGCAGGGCCATCTCTGCACCTGTTCCCTGCACCCGCCTGTCAGCACTCTCTCTGAGCTGGCCTCGTGGGTCTCCAGCGTGGGGGGATCCATATGGGGCTGTGCGCACTGTGGGACGGCGAGCCTGGGCTGGGACACGTAGGGGCCCTCTGCTCATGTGGGGGGGTTGGAAACCAGGGTTGGGGCCCAAGCAGCCCCTCCTCATGGGGCATAGACACGGCCTCTCTGCCTCATGGGATGAATCCCTCACTCTTGTTTCCAGTTTCTCTCCCTAGGGAGAGAGCCCCCTGCTTCCCCAACTCCAAACCCCAGGGAAGATAAAAATGTCAATAAATAGATGCCCTGTCCCCCCAAAGCTAAAAGTAGCCAGGGTCCCTCACTCAAGGCTAAAAATGCCCCAGAAGTCAGGCACGGGCCACGCCAGGGAGCCCCATGGGTGCTCCTGTCTGGCCCCTCGAGAGGTCGTACCAGAAGGCGATGGGGTCTCCAAGCCAGGCGGCCCTGGAGTTGGGGCCGGCTCGCTGTCTGGGGGGCTGTCCTGCGGGTCCTAGGACTTTGGTCAGCATCCCCGCTCCGCACCCCATCCCCCCTGCCCCGGGCGAGACCCCAGACGTTGCCAGTCCATTGCCAGAACAGAATCGAGCAGAGCTGAGGCCGCCTGCTCAGGACCAGGCGACGGCACCGTTTCTCTGGGAAACGTGAGATAGAAGGTTCAGGAGACTCGAAGGTTGCCTCCCTGCTCTTCTCACATGTTCTTCCTCTGCCTCCTCTTCACGGCCTTTTATTATCTTTTTTAATGTTTATTTTAAATGTTTAATTTTGAGAGAGAGCAGGTGGGGGTGGGGGAGGGGCTGAGAGGGGTGGGGGCAGAGGATCCAAAGCGGGCTCTGCCCAGACAGCACGGAGCCCGACGCGGGGCTTGAACCCATGAACCCTGAGATCATGCCCTGAGCTGAAGTCGGACACTTAGCCGACTGAGCCACCCAGGTGCCCGTCATCACAACCTTTTAAATGTGGCAAGAGCACACTTACTCCGCTGGCTGTGTGAAAACAGGGAGTGGCTGGGCCACAGGGGGTCAGGTCTGCCCTAGAGTACGCACAGCTGCCCTTGGTGGTAGAAGCTAGGGCACCTGTGCATGCACCCTCAGCAGAGGAGAGCCCCATTTGGGACTCACTTATCCACTTAAGTACACGGCAAACCTCATACAGTCCATGCCTGTTGCCTCCCTCCCCTTGCCTCTTCCCACTCCCCCCACGCTCCCTCCACTGGTCACACTGGCTTCCTCACTTGTCCTCAAACAAGCAGCAGCCAGCCCCAGGCCCTTTGCACAGGCTGTGCGTCCCAGCAGGAACTCTTTTCCTTGGACACCCGTACAGTTCCTCCCTTGCCTTTGTGGGGCTTCTCGGAAGTGTCTGGGCTTCCTGCATCACTGTTTTAAATCCTACCCACGTGCGCACTCCCCCGTGCCCCGCCACACTCGCACCAGAGCGCCTGTACCTCCACAACACTGGTACCCCATGGAACGGACTTCTTCAGTGCTCTTTGTGTCTGGATAACCTGCAGATGTCTGGCCGGCACCTAGATAAGTGCCTGGTACCCAGGTGCGCTACAGAGGATGGGTGTCATCACCCTATATTACTCCTCAGCCCCGCAGGCACTGTGGGAGGCTCCCACCTCATTTCCGTGGGGGAGAGGCGGAATTCTGAGGAAGAACATGAGGGCCTCGTTGCACAGCCTGAAGAGGGCAGAGCTGGGATTTGAACCTAGGACCCTGGGACTCTTCCCTCTTGTCCTGCTAGGCATCATCTCCTCCTGTCTCCGGTTTCTATCTCCCCCCCACTCCCACCTCTCCCCTTCACTGCCGGCATCTGGAGGCCCACAGACTCCTGCCACCGTCTACCTTGGGCCCCGGCTCCTCTGACTTTTCATCTATGTCATGTCATGTACCAAGTGCAAGGCTGTGGTTTGTGCAGTGAACACCAGTGAGGTGGGAATGGATCGCAGGCCTCCATAGTACCAGCCTCCCGTGGTAGGGAGCTTAGAGGAGGCACCTGGGCAGTCAATCAGTCAGGGAGGGCTTCCTGGGGGAGGTACCTGGAGGGGGAAGGAGGGATAAAGTGGAGGGGGGAGAGAGCATGTGAGGAGAGCCCTGCCCTGAGGCCAGAAAGAAGGTGGCTGCTCAAAAGGGATAAGGTAAGCTGTGCTTTGGCCAGGCGCGTAGAGAGGAGGCTGGAGGCCGGTCTTGGGGGCAGGAGGATGGAGTTTGTGCCACGGGGCTTGTCCAGGGGGCTGGGAAGGCCAGCGGAGGGGTGAGGGCATGAGTTCTTCCTGGCTCCTGCGGGGGAGAGCGCTACGGAGGGCAGGAAGGGAGGCCAAGAAGCCAGCAGGAAGGGGGCTACTGCGAGCTGCCGAAACGACGGCTCCGGAAGGGGCCTGGAGACATCAGAGACGGGCTGGCGCAGAGGGTTTTGAGACCATCAGTGACCTGTTGGGTGGGTGATTGGTGGGAGGGTGGCAGGAAGGAAGCGGTAAACCGCAGGTTCCTGGCTTTGACAGCTGAGTGGACAGGGAGAAAAGAGGGGGTGGGGAGCACCCTCTGCTCTCAGCAACCTATCCCCCCTTCCCAGTCTGGTCTCCCTTGGCAACAGAAGGGAGTCTGCGAACTTCTGAGTCAGGCCAGGTCCCTCCTCTGCTCAGAACCCTGGTTGGCGCCCATCTCACTTGGAGAAAAAGCCGGTGTCCTGTTCTTGCCTCGCAAGGCCCTGCCAGCTCTGTCCCATGACCTCCCCTTGCCCTCAGCCTCTTCCCGCTCCACCCCTGCGCGCTGGGCTGCAGCCACACTCCTGCAGCTTCCTACCCCAGAGCCTTTGCACATGCTATTGGGGCTGCCTGGGATCTGCCTTCCCCAGGTCCCTAGATGGCTCACCTCCTTGACGCGTCTGGTAGAACGTGTCCCTCTGGGAGAGGTGTGCCATGACCACCCCCTTTACAGTCGTACACCCAGATACACCCCCACACCTCCCTCCCCCTCAGGCCCGTTTTCCTCCAAAGCACTTGTGACCCACTGGGAACTAGGTAACTATCCACTGAATGGATGACCCATTCTCTGGGTCTCTGTTCATTAAACAAATTAACAAGTACTTGTTCTTGCCCTGGGCTGGGCATGCGACAGAGAGCCAGAGTGACCTGCGATGGAACTTTCCCTGAGGAGTCCCCAGCTGGTGGGAAAGACAGGCATTCAACCGCAGAGCCCATGTCCAGTCAGAGAAGGGGAACATGGAGGCCCGGGGTGCCGGGCGTCGGGGTATCGGAGGGACCAACACAGGCAGTCCTGGGGGCAGAACCTTCTGGAGGAAGAGTGGGGCGGGGGCAGGAGCCCTGGAACTGTGTGTCTGTGAGAGAGGGGGAGGGGAGAGGCGCGGGGGCACTTTGGGAGCCTGGAGCAGAGAAGGGAGTGAGAAGGTGGCGGGAGACCAGAGCTTGAGACGCTTTGCTAGGACATCCAAGACAGTAGGGAGCCAGGGAGAGCTGGAGGCTGGGAGGGCTATGACTGGGTTGTTATTTTGCAAAGATCGCCAGGGCTGGGCAGAGAGTGGATGGGGTGGGAGTGGCGGATGGATGAGGGGGAGACCAGGGAGGAGGCCCCGAGAGCAAGGGCTTCTTCAAATGGCCCCCACCCCTCTGGGGTCCAGGGCCACTGGGAACCAGTGACCTTTTAAAAACTGACAAGACAGGCAAACCCCACCCCGTGGCACCGACATCTAGTGGGAGAGAGATGATAAGCAGATAAATAAAGTTCATGGCTGTTATGCTAGTGATGGATGCGGTGGAGAGAAAAGCCAGAATAGGAGGTGGGAGCACGGGGGCCAGCGGGGCCTCCCTGACCAGGCAGCAGCGGGACAAAGACTGCGAGGAGGGGGGGGGGAGAATCCGGGCGGGTGTCTGGGGGAAGCGGAAACAATCGTGCAAAGGTCCCCGAGGTGGGACCATGCCTGATGTTTTCCTCCAGGAAACGGGGCTGAACGAGCAAGGAGAGCGGGAGGCGCTGAGGGCCGGGGCAGGGTAGATTGTGCAGGGCCGCATATGCCCTGGGGAAGGACTTGCACTTTTGATCCCAGCAAGGTGAGAGTCCTAGAGGGTTCTGGGCAGAGAGAGCAGCGCGCCCTGACCCAGATGCTCGTGGGCGCCCTCTGGCTGCTGAGGGAGGAACAGGCTCTGGACAGCGAAGGCCCAAGAGATGGCTGAGGCGGGGCTGACCAGGGGACAGGTGGCGGGGCTGACCAGGGGACAGGTGACAGGGCTGGACCAGTGAGGGCGAGGAGTTGGAAGGGAGTAGATGTGGCAGGAGGGGCCGTGGGGGCCGCTGAGGTTGGATGCAGGGGTGAGAAGAGGAGAGGGGTCTAGGATGACCACTTAGGGACCCTGGGCTGCCCTTGGGAGATGGTGAGCTGTGGGGCCGGGATGGAAAGCTTGGGAGGACATTGCCCTCTTGGAGCCCACGGTGCCCTTCCTGGAGGAGGACTGTGTGCTCAGCACCATCTGGGGGCTTGCTCCACCTCTGCGAGGTCGATCTATTAGTCCTGAGTTGGGACAGGGAAATGGGCTCTGAGGGGCAAAGGGCTAAGCCTGAGGCCACACCAGATTCAGACCCAGGAGCCTATTCCTGTACCTTCCCCTGGGGGCCTGCTGCTTCCTTCGTCTGACAGGTCTGGGGGCTTCCTGGAGGAGTCAGGCCTCTGGGAGAGCTGGGCACTCTGGCTGGCTGCTGGGTTTGGGGCTAGAGGCAGGGGATTGTTCGTGGAGGGGCAGGGCCATGAGGAGCCCTAAGCCCCTCACCTCGCACCTTGGTGTCCCCCCAGGCGTTCAGACTCCCACCTTCTCATCTCCCCCTTTGGGGTCCCCCCCAGGCATTCAGACTCCCACCCACTCGAGGAGAAAGTTGCCATAGCAACTGCACTCTAGGGCAGACTAGAGGCGCCCCCTCTGCTCCAGCAGCTGGCTCTCCTCCTGTCACTCTCCCTTGCCCCATTTCAGGGCACCTGAGGACAGAGCCTGGGCTGTGTCACCCGCCCTCAGGCCCCCTGCTGCACCCTCCCCCTCGACTCCACGCTGCGGTGGGGGCTCCGGAGCAAGCAGGCAGGTGGGACTGGCGGGCTGCCCACAGGACCCGGGGGTTGGATATGCCTGGGGTCCAGTCCCCCTTCCGGCTGAGAACAGGAGCCCTGTTTCCCATGCACTGAATGAGGGCCACCCAAGCCAGCTGAGGCCTGAGCGGGGACAGACGCAGGTGCAGCACCTCAGGGTGTGCCCAGCTCCTGGGGTGCTGGCCCACAATGCAGGGGGTCTCGGAGAAGGGGGCTCGCTCAGGGGCCAGCCTGCCCGGGTCCGAAGTCCCTTTAGCGGTGGGGTGCCTCTGGGACCTCACTTTCCTCATCTGTAACACCCAGGCATGTGCCTCCCCCACCCCCTCCCTGCGTACTAAGCTCTCCTAGGGCGTGTGTACAGCGCCTGGAATGGGGCACTGAAGTGTCAGCTGCTGTCCCTGGTGTCACCCGAGGGTCTGGAACTGGAGATCCCATAGTTTGTGAAAGGCTCCCAGAGGCTATGAGGCTCAGCTCCCTCCCCATCTCTGTCCCCCTCCCCTTCATGTGTCCTGACCCTGACCCCCCTGGGGGTACATTTGCTAGGGTGGCCGTGACCAAGTACTCCAGACTGGCCGGCTTCCACCACGGAAACTTACTATCCTGGTCCCGGAGGCGGGAAGTCCAAGATCAAAACGTGGGCTCTGTGGGGTCCTTGGGGAGGCTCTGAGGGACAGTCTGTCCCGTGCCTCTCCTGTGGCTTCAGGGGTTCGCTGGCACTCCTTGGCGTCCCTTGGCTTGCAGATTTGTCAGCCCAGTTCCCACCGCCCTCGCCTGGCGGCCCCGTATGTGCACCTGTGTCCGAATATTTCTTTTTTATAAAGACCCCAGTTATGCTGAATTAAGGCTCAGCCTAATGACCTCATTTTAACTTGATTACCTTAAAAAAATTTTTTTTAACATTTATTGTTGAGAGACGGAGAGAGACAGAGCATGAGCAGGAAAGGGGCAGAGAGACAGGGAGACACAGAATCCGAGGCAGGCTCCAGGCTCCGAGCTGTCCGCACAGAGCCGGACACGGGGCTCAGATCACGAACTGTGAGATCATGACCTGAGCCGAAGTTGGACACTCAACCCACTGATCCACCCAGGTGCCCCTAACTAGATTACCTGTTAAAAGACCAAACCAGGTCCCATTTTGAGGTCCTTGGGGACAGGATTCCAACATATCTTTTTTTGGTGGTGGTGGGGCAGTTCATAACACCCCCTCTTGGGGCCCCAGGGACATTCAGGCTCCGGCCTCCTGGGATACGGCGCCCACCTCTCCACCCCTGGTCTTGCCTCCCTGCTGAGGTGAGTGCCAGATGGCCGGCAGAGCTGCCCGGGGCCAGCAGGCACACAGCCAGGCCAGGAGAGGGGAGGGAACAGAAGTCACAGCGCCCACCCGCCCCCACTCCAGCCCCGAGCCCCAGTTCTTGGGAGTGGCCTTCAGGGAGTGTGGGCAGCCTGGAGGGAATGCTCTCTGTACCCCTGCGGCTATGGCGCCTAGGCCCCCTGGTCACCAGCCCCTGCCACTGTCCCCTGGCATCCATTCAGTAAATACCTGTGTGAGGACCTACTGCATATCTAGGCACCAGGGGGTGGCCTGGGGAGCTTGCGTATTCCCAGCGCATAAAGGAAATCCGGAGTGGACAGGTGAAGTCACAAGGCAGTGACGTGATCGGTGGCGGAGGCAATGGCAGTGACATGATCAGTGGTGGTGACAGTGACATCTGCTGCCGGGGACACTCTGCAGTCATGATGTGCCAGCCATGGCCCTGAGTGTCTCGCGTGCGTGAATTCCTCCTGTCTACACAGCTGCCCTGGGCGGTATCCCCGTCTCCCCTAGAGGGGGTGGCAGGGGGCCGGGCAGGCTGGCACGAACTGCAGCACAGAACAGAACAGGAGCGGCCCCCCTAGGTCTCCAGGGAGGGCACATCTGAGCTGCGACCTGAGGTTCACAGCCAGGGACGCCTGGTGGGACTCTGCGCGGGGATCATGGGCAAGAGCACCGCGGGGGCTTGACCAGGAGTGATGCATCAAGATCCTTTAGAAAGACAAGGACCCCTCTCTGGGGCGCCTGGGTGCCTCAGTCAGTTCGGCTGAGGTCATGATCTCGTTGTTTGTGAGTTCAAGCCCTGCGTCAGGCTCCCTGCTGTCCGCACAGAGCCTGCTCCGGATCCTCTGTCTCTTTCTCTCTCTCCGCCCCTCCCCGTGTGCGCACGCGCTCTCTCTCTCTCTCTCTCTCTCTCTCTCTCTCTCTCTCTCTCTCAGAAATAAGCATTTTTTTTTTAGAAAGGGACGCCTCCCTGGACACAACCCAGGCGTCCCCAAACAAGATGCAGTCCATCTTGGTAACGGAATATTACTCAGCCAGGGAGAGGGCTGAATCCCGATGCGGTTCAGCGTGGGTGAGCCTAGGGGACACTGCCGAGTGACACACGTCTGCCGCGGGGGTACACACTGGGATTCCACTTAGACGAGGGCTCCAGAGAACTCACAGTCGTAGAGGAAGAAGGTAGACTGGTTGTCGCCAGGGGCGGGGGCTGGGAGTGGCCCCTAGTGAGGACCGAGTCTCTGTTGGGGGTGATACAGTTTTGGAAATAGACCCTGGCAGTGGTGGCGTCACAGCACTGAGAATGTAATTAACGCCCCTGAATTATACACGTAAAAACGGTTAAAGTGACACATTTTATGTTACGTGTCTATTACATCATAATTTTTTAAAGCCCCTCCCCCCCCCCCAGTGGCTGCTGATGGGGGAGGCTGGAGCATGGGAGCCAGAGGGGTCGGAGGCTGCAGGGGGAGGTCAGGGCTGTCCGGAGGGTGGCCGCTGGGGTGTCCTGGATGTACAGACCCAGGACTTGCTCCTGAACTGGACGAAGAAAAGAGGAACCAAGGGTTTTGACCTGGGGGGATGGTGGGACCCCAGACTAACATGGGGGCGGGTTGTTTGGGTCTGGTCAGGCTGAAGATGCCCTGGGGACCCGAGGGAGGTGTAGATGGTGAGGAGACCAGCAGGGCTGGCCCTCCAGTGTGGCAGGTGCCTCGGTGTAGAGCGTGTTGAAGCCATGAGGCTAGTTAGGTCCCCCCAGAGGAGTGCGGATGGGGGAGAGGCTGGGGGACCCGACCTGGGGTTCCAGCGCCTGGGTCCTGGGTGCAGCCTTGGGGGCGGGGACAGGGAGCCAACTCGCTCCGATGCGTGTCCTGTGTCCTGACTCTGCTGTGCTGTGGACAGCACCCTTTGAGGGGTCCTAGGCGGACCTGTCCCATGTGTAGACCATTGTCCTGCCCAGAACCCCTCAGATGGAACTGGGGTGGGGGAGGGGACAGCTGGCCCAAGTTCACACCACTGGCAGAGTGTAGTAGGTGGGGTGGCTGCTCCCGGAGCCTGGCATCCAGCGGCCCGTCGGGTGTTAACCAGCTGCTCACTAGGTTACGTCCCTCAGGGAGAGCCAGGGAGGGGAGTGTCCATTAGTCAGGGGTCAGAGTTTCTCCTGAGCCTGACTGGTGGCCAGGAGATGGGGGGCGGGGGGGGGGGTGAGGTCATGAGGAAGCCCCTACCACCCATGATGTAACATAAAATGCTGTGAGAGGCGCCTGGGGGGCTCAGTCAGTTACGCATCCTACTCCTGCCTTTGGCTCAGGTCATGATCTCATCCTTGATGGGATCGAGCCCCATGTCGGACTCTGCACTGACAGCATGGGATTCTCTCCCTCCCTCTCTCAAAATAAACTTTAATAAATAAGTAAAATGCTGTGACATGAACCCAGAGTGCAGGCTGTGTTTGGTCAGGGTTGTGGAGGGAGGCAGCAGAGGTGGGGGGTGGGGAATGTCCTGGAGGCTGGGGGAGGGGGAGGGGCGCGGGTATGCAGGGCTGCCTTGTGAAGTTTCTTCCTACTTCCTGAGAGGCTTCCACGGCCTGGGGGGCTGTCCTGCCCACAGGTGTGCTGCTCTGACCTTTGGAATTCTCATCCTAGACGGTGGCATGGGGGGGCTGCAAGTCCCTGCCCTCAGGGAGCCTGGGGTCTAGTGGGGAAGGTTGGCACCAGAGCTGCCAGCGTGAAAAGGTAACTGTGGGTGTGGTGGAAAGCTGTAAGTCAAAAACAGGGCAAAAGGACGGCCGCCGGGGGCCGCAGGAATGTTTGGGGAGGTCAGGCCAGGTTGCTCTGCCAGCATGGCCTTGGAGTTGAGCTCTGAGAAGCCATAGCAGGTGTATGGGGAACCAGGGAGAGCATTCCAGGCAGGGGAGGGGGGAGAAAGCTAGAACCTTCTAGGAACTGGAGGGGCGGGTTGCACAGGAGGGTGGCGCTGATTACCTGTGGCCTCTAGGCCCTGGCGAGGCATGCAGACCCCAGTGGCGAGCGGAGGGGAGGGTTAATACTCAGATCTACGTCACTCAGTGATCCCTTAGCACTGAGTTGGGGGCAGGCGGGGAGGCAGGGAGGCCAAGATGGCGGCTCGGTCCCGAACGGTGGCAAGGAGGGACGGCAAGTGGGCAGGTTGGCAAGGTGCTTTGGAGGCAGAGTTCTCAGGACTGCTGATGGAACTTATGAAGGGGAGAGCTGGGGGTGGGGGGGTTGAGGAATCGGGGTGGATTCCCAAGTTTGGGGTCTCAGATGCAACAAATGCTCCTTGCTGTGTGCCGGGCCTGTTCTAGAAGCAGGGGCTAGGCCTGAGCAAAATAACTCAGGGTTTCGTGTCAGTAGATAGTTACATTTGGACAAAAGCCTAAAGGAGGTGAGACGGAGCAGCCTTGAGAGTAAGTGGTGGGCAGTCTAAGGTACTTATGGAGGAGCTGACAAGTGCAAAGGCCCTGAGGCAGGGCTTGGTGTAATCAAGGAATAATTCGAGGCAGGCGTGGCCTGAGCAAAAATGGGGTCAGGGAGCTAACTGGGCTGGTGGATAGGCTTTCATTTGGTGGGGGGAGAAGCAGTAGTTGGGGCTCTCAGAGATTCCAAACCGAAAATGAGAGCTATGGAAGGTATCAGTTAGTCGATGGCATTGAAAGTGTGGGACAGATTGGGGATGACAGTGTAGGAGAAGCCCGAGTGGGTGTTCACACGCTGGAGAGCCAGTTAAAACACGGGGTGCTGGCCCGCCCCAGGAATGTGTGTTTCTAGAAGTTTCTGGCCAGGCTGGCGCCCCTGGGCCAGGGCTGCCCTTGAGAACCATGGTGTAGACAGAGAACAGGCCAAGAGGAGAGATCCAGGCTTGCAAGCTTGAGAGCATCGGGGGAGACTGAGGCAGCCAGAAGGGAGGAGTGGCCGAGAGGGGACGAAAGGGTCAGAACCAAGCCCTGTGCCCAGGAATGGGCCGATGGGTGGGAAGATGGCAGGGGAGGGCACACTCTGCCAGCACCCCCTCTTTGGCTCCCCAGGGGGCCGCACACTCCTCCCTCACCCCCCCTGCCTGTCTCCAGCTTACCTCGAGGGTCCCCCAGGGGGGAAATAGGGGACTCAGTTGTCCCTGGTTCCTGATCTGTGGCGCCAGCCAGCTGGATTCTAATTAGCTACCAGAGCAGGAGCGACAGGAAGCAAGGGCTGGGGGCAGGGCCTGGATTCCTGCCCAAGGCGGGGAGATGGGGAGGCCAAGCCAGCCAATGCCCAGATGCCTGGGTACCCAGCCCTGGCCCCCATGCAGTGCTGGGTGAGGGAGCTAGGTAGGGGAGACAAGTGGGCAGGGTTGGGATTTGGGGATGGAGAAGAAGCTTCTAGGTCTTTATCCCCCGTGATAGAAGGCCTGAGGCCTGCCTGCTGCGGGTGGGCCCTTCGAAGCCGTGACATCCTTGTGAGCCACCCCTGCTACCTGACGGGCACTGTCAGACCACAGGAGGCTCGTCCAGGAGGTTCTCTTCGGTTCAGGGTGCCCAGATGGGTGGGTCTGGCTGCTGGGGGGGCGGTGGGGGTGGAGGGTGGTTAGTACTGTAACCCAGAGGTGCTGGGGGGCCCGTCAGCCTCTGGCCCAAGGAGGCAGCTTCAGTCACCTACAGCTGGCTCGAGGGAGGTTCCCTTGACAGCCCCTCTCAGGGACCGTGGGGTGGAAGCCGCTGGCCACCAGCAGGAGGAGAGGGGACCAACGCAAACGCACCTCCTCCTGCGCCCCTCGCCTCACTCTCCCTGTTCTTCCCAGGCCGGTGGGCCAGGCCGTGGTGCCCACCTGCTGATGCGGGGCAAGGCCCCCTGCACAGAACACTGAGCGCCCCGGACCCGCCACCGGCTGCCGCCATGGCCCGCCTGGCCGCAGTGCTCTGGAGCCTCTGCATCACTGCCGTCCTGGTCACCTCGGCCACCCAAGGTAGGTGCCACTGGGGCTGGGGAGGGGCTGCGCCTACAGAACGCAGCTGGGTGGCACAGGACGCGGTGCGGCACCTTCCGACCGCGGCCCCCACCTGGCCCCAGACCTTGGTGGAGCGAAGCCAGAGGAAGACTTGGTAATTGCGCTCCCTGGCACCACTGAGGCTCCCCAGCCCAGTCCCTCGCCCCTATGGCCCAGGACAGCCAGGGGTCCTAGAGCCCGGGACATGGGCTGTGGCCTCCTGGGACCAGGACAGGCCTTCCTGGTGAGCTGATACTCCTCTGTCTTGTGTGTGTGGCTTTCTCTGTGATTACATCTCTGAGGCTCTCGCTGGGAAGAAGGCTTAATTAAAGCATGCCCGCTGACGTTTATTTAAAAACAACTAATTACCCAGCTCGGCCCTGTGCCGGCCCCAGGATCCTGCACATGCAACAATTAGTGCCCCGAGCCCGCCCACCCACCTTCACCAATTACTCAATTATGGCCCCCATGGCAGGCCTAGGCAGGGGCAAGGGCAGGGCAAGAGGAGAGGCGGAGAGAAGGGGCCTGCCCCCAGCCGCACCCCTCAGCCCTGTCTGGAGGGCACTGCTGGCAGACTCCGCTCCCCAGCAGCCCCTCATGGAACCCAGCACTCCAGAAAGTCACACAGGTGGAGGGGGTGCTATTCAGCCGGGCCCCAGGGCCTTGGCACTGCTCCGGCTAGCTGGCCCCCTCTGCTCTGCTGGTGCCCACATCCTCTGCCCATCCGGGTCCTGCCCCACAGCCGCAGCTGGGCCGGGAGGGGCCGCTCCCACCCCCAGACCCATTGGAGCCAGCCTCCACCCCCGGCCTCCCTCCCGGCCTGGGAAGGACTAAAATTAGCTGTGGAAGCAGATGGTGCTGGAGGAGCACATGGAATACTTTTCCCCGAGTGAGACTCAACTCACCCCAAAAAACCCCAGGGGCCTCACTGCCATCCCCCTCGGGCCACCCACCAACAGTGAAAGGACAGGTCTCTGAAAGGGGCCTGCTTGGCACTGCCGGCCTCTGCAGCAGTCCTTCTCTTTACCCATGAGCCACGGTCCCCGTGTTGGGCCTGTGGGCCATCCTGGGCATGCACGCTTCCTGCCAGCACCCAGCAAGGCGCAATGCCTGAGTAGGTGGCCACCCGGCAGGTGTGGGCCACGCTGGGCCCATTCTATCATGCAGAGTCTGGCCGCCTCATTGACCCCCCCCCCCTGGCGGTGGCACTTGGACTCACCGCGTTCTGCTTGCACCTGCTGCAGCCCTCAGCGGCTCCTTAGAGAAGGATCTGGGGCCACAGAGGGGGGCAGTTACTGGGTGAGGACCGCAGCCAGGGATTTACACCCCCTCAGGGCTCACAAGGCACAGGATGGGGATGGACGTGAGCCAGCCTTGCCTCCCCGGGGCCTGTTCTTTCGTGGTCACGCAGACCCTCCCCACACAGGGCACCGTGCTCCGTGCTTCCTTCAGGAACCTTCTCTAGTGCATGGAGTTCCTCGGAGCACAGTTCTAGGCTGTCAGTGCCGATCTTGCAGGTCGGAACTTGAGGCCTGAGGAGGCTAAAGCAGTGGCTGTCCAAACTGGGCGTGCACTGGAGCCGCTGGTGGGCACACCAGTCCCAGGCTCCTGGCATCACCGCTGGGGGTGGGGGCAGCCACCACGTGGTGTTGGTGCCCTGGGTCCCCAGGCCACACTGAGAGAGGCTCAGGCCCGGCAGCTGAGAAGCGGCACAGCCAGGCTGTGGTGTCTCCCCGAACATTCCTCCCGTACCATTTCTCTCGCTTGCGGGGGGCCGTGTGAGGTGAGGCGAGTGCCCAAGACCACCCGCACACGTGATGACTCACCAGAGCGTTCTAGAACGCCGCTGTGCTCCTGGTTACAGCTTCTTACAGTGAACGCGTCAGAGAGAATCAGCCACGAGAAGCAATGCATGGGGCAGCGTCTGGGCAGGTTCTGTGAACCGGGCTCCTGGTTCGTCCCCTCCCCGCGCCGTGGTCACACGTGCTGTGGGACAACTCGAGTGGTGTACTGCCAACCTGGGACATGCCCCCAAGCCTCGCTGTTCAGGGCCTTTTACTGGGGCTCAGTCACGTAGACGTGGGGGACCAGCCCTTCCGGAGGTCCACCGATCCCCCCCAGCCAAGAGCCATGAGTGTGCCCATCAGCGAGGCCTGCCCTAACAAAGCACCACAGACCGGGTAGCTTAAAAAGCAGAATTTCGTTGTCTGAGGTTTCTAGAGGCTGCAAGTTCAAGATCAAGTTGTCAGTAGGGGCCACAAGGGAGCTGTGCCCAGCTCTCTCCTGGGCTTACCGCAGGCGGTCCTCCCCATGTGTCTCCACGCCATCCTCTCTCTGTGCATGTCTGTGTCCAAATTTCCCCTTTTCATAAGGACCCCGGTCCTAACTGGAGCAGGGCCTGCCTCAAGGGGTTCGTTTTCACTCCATCACCTGTGTTTCAAGTTTGGTCACATTCTGAGGGACGAGGGAGGACACAGCTCAACCCGAAACAGTTGGGGCAGACCATGCAACCTGGCCCCTGGCCAGACGCTCCTCAGGCCGACAGCCTGACTTGATCGGAGGCGGCACACGGGCACACCGGGAAGCCCATCCTGCGGAGGAAAGAACTGAGGTTCCCGGAGCCTGCTCCTGGGTCCCGCCCAGGCAGGAGGTGCGGCCTCAGCAGCCTCCTCCCTCCCCGCAGGCCTGAGCCGGGCGGGACTCCCGTTCGGGCTGATGCGCCGGGAGCTGGCGTGCGAAGGCTACCCCATCGAGCTGCGGTGCCCGGGCAGCGACGTCATCATGGTGGAGAACGCCAACTACGGGCGCACAGACGACAAGATCTGCGACGCCGACCCCTTCCAGATGGAGAACGTGCAGTGCTACCTGCCCGACGCCTTCAAGATCATGTCTCAGAGGTGCGGGGCCCCGCCCCTGGGCTCCTGGTTGGGGTGGGGCAGGGGTGGTCCGTGCACCGGTCTGCGCCTTTGATCTGCCTTCCGTCTGTTCCACACGTGTGTCCTGAGCACGTGCTCGGTGCCCTGCAGACAGCCAGCAGGGCCCGGCCCGTCTTCGCAGCCAGCACCCAGAAGCCCGCTGCGAGCCCGGTGGGGGAGGAGGTGGAGGTCTTGCAGTGTGAAAGCAATAGCAGGACAGGGTGTCACAGGTGCGGGGGAGAGCCCACTGGTCACCTCCCCAAGGAGGTGGAGTCTGAACACAGTTAACACAAGTGCACGTGAGTGCAAGAGGAAGTGAGCGCTTGAGCGTGCAAGGCTGGGTGTGAGTGCGAGGGGCATGCCAGGCCAAGGCGCTGGGTGTGTAGAGCTGCCAGCACCTCAAGTCCACTGAGGGCTGGCCGGCTCTTGCTCTTGCGTCACGTCACAGCCGGGCTCCCCGCATGGCCAGCTCCCTGGGGCTGCCCGGCCTCACCCGCAACAGTCTGTTCCCACCTCCCCTGCGAGCAGCCAGAGGGTGCCTGCCAGTGCCTGAGCCAGGGCACCCACCTGCCTCGCTCAGAGCGAGAGCCTGTCTTCCCCGAGACCCTGTGCCCTCCGCCCGGGCCTCACTTTCTCCACGCTGGTCCCTCCCACCCCCCACTCTGCTCTCGTCACCCTGCCTGCGCCTGACGTACATCAGGGGTCATCTGCCTCCAGCCTCCTCTGGGTCTTTGCACTGCTGTTCCCCCTGCCTGGAACACTGTTCCCGGACAGCTGCTTGGCTCCTCCCTTCCCTTCTCCCTGGGTTTTCTCACCAGCTCTCCTCTCAGTGAGGCAACCACCTGCTCTAAAATCACAGCGTCCGCCCCACTTCTTAGCCCCTTCCCGGCTTTATCTTCTAGCCCTCACCTCTACCGCAGTTCCATAGAAGAGAATATTTCCCCTCTATCGTGTTCATGTTGTCTTCCCTCACCGGGCTGCTCGCCCCACAGGGACAGGACATTGTGTCCATCACTGCCGTCCCCGGCCACATAGAGGCACTCACTGAGTTTTTGCTAAATGCCCAAGAGAACACAAGGGTCACTCCAGGATGCAGAGCGCAGAGCCGAAAAAGGGGAGGAGGGCTGGGGCCAGCTCTGCAGCTTCTTGAATGTTGGCAGAGGATTCTAGAATAAGTCAGAGGGCAGGGTCACTGAGAGCCTCCAGAGAGAGTTGGGCAGGGGACAGGCGTGGTCAGGTGGCTCAGCCTGGTGGGCCAGGCTGGAGCCGCCTCATTCCCTCCGTCCCACCTTTTTCCTCTCCAGCACGCACCCCCTCCCCCTTCCCTCTCTGACACCCCTGCACGAGCACCCCTCACTCAGCTTCCCGCCTTGGCATGGGCTGTGCCGCATTCCCACCTCCCGAGCACGTCCAGCTGCCGGGGAGGCTAGGACCTACAGCCCTGGCCCCTGTCCCTCTGGGCAGGGAGGTGCAATTCACATGTCCTACCGTTCATCATAAAAAAAGGTTTTTTTATAGTTTGTTTATTTTTGAGACAGCACGAGTGGGGGAGGAGCAGAGAGAGGGAGATACATAATCTGAAGCAGGCTCCAGCTCTGAGCGGTCAGCACAGAGCCCGACATGGGGCTTGAACCCACGAACCGTGAGATCATGACCCGAGCCGAAGTCGGACACTAACCGACTGAGCCCCCAGGTGCTCCTCATTCATCATTTTAAAGTGAGCAACTCAGTGCTACTTAATAGCACATGGTGGTGTGCGACCACCACCTCTATCTAGTTCCGGAACGTTTTCCTCCCCCCTCCCCCTCCCAAAGGGCAACCTCATCCAGTCAGTGCCCAGCCCCCGTCCCCTCCCCCAGCCCCTGGCGATTTGCCTGCTCCGGACTCTTCACAGAAATAGAATCGTGAAACACGGCCTCTGGTGTCTGACTTGTCTTGCTCAGTATGAAGTTTTCAGGGTCCATCCGCGCTGTAACACATCAGACCTTCTTTCTTTTTTTATGGCCCGATGCTATTCCACCGTGTGGAGGGACCACATTCGGCTCATCCCCTCATCATCCCTTCATCCGTCAGGGGACATTCAGGCTGTCCCCACATCTTGGCTCTTGGTCAGTGGTGCTGCTGGGAACATCCACATACAAGTGGTTTGAGCACCTGTGTTCGGGGTCTTAGGGGATGCAGTTGCTGGGTGCTGGGTAACTCTGTCCTTAACCTTCTTAGGCCAGTGCTCTGGTTTTTAAACAGGGGGGATGCAGTGGGTGCGCATGAGCAGATCCTCATTAGTTCATGCGCTGCCCCGCCGAGCCCTGGCCGGCTCTAGGGAACAGAGACCTTGGCTGGAGAGACAGCAGAGGAGAAGCATCATTTTGTCGTTGGGTAGTCCCTTTACGTGCTGGCCAGGCTCCCGGGCAGTTGGTGGGGACTCCGAGTCCCCTTGGGGCACCGAGAATGGTTGCCGCCAAGGTGTGGAGCCTGCCCGTGTCCTAATGCGGATGGTCACAGCGGCGCTGTCCGGAGGGTGAGGTGCGCTCGGGCCTGAGGTGGACACAGGCCCCGGGGGTGTCTCGTTAGCGCGTTTGCAGAGACACCAGCTTGTGCTCGTGCGTGCGGCCTCACGGCGTGCGGTCAGACGTGATGGCAGGAGTGACACCCCAATGGGATGAAGGTGGTGAAGGGCAGTGGGGGAAGCAGTTTATGGGGCGCAGCTCCAGCCCAGCCCCGAGGCTGAGAGCAGAAGAAACCCGGGTGTGGGGAAGAGAGTGCGCGCAGGAAACGGGACGTGGGGGGCCCCACGAGGCCGCTGGCCCTGGTCGCCACAGCTCCTTCTCGGTTTGGGGGTGCTCATTCCTCTCCTGGCCCTAGAACCCCCTCCCCGATTCCAGGCCTGTGTTTTCCCAGCTCCTTGTCTCTTCTCTCAGGTGTAACAACCGCACCCAGTGCGTGGTGGTTGCCGGCTCTGACGCCTTTCCCGACCCCTGTCCTGGGACCTACAAGTACCTGGAGGTGCAGTACGACTGTGTCCCCTACAGTGAGTCATCTTGTTCCTCGTTCGGACACGGGCCCTTCCCCTCCCAGGGGCGAGCGAGGAGGAGACACCTTGACACACACACACACACACACACACACACACACAAACACACGGCCAAGTCGGGGCCAGCTACATGGGGGACAACCGGGCCTGCCTGCTCCCTCCCTCACGCAGTGTCTTCCCCTGACCCCTCTGTCCACACTCAGTACCTGCCCCACCCCCCACCAGCTGTACCCTAGCCCCAGGGCACCTTCTCCAAATCTTGGTACTCCGGCCGCTGGCCCTGCTCCTTCATGTGCCCCCTCCTTACACACTTCAAGGCCAGAACTCTGCTTGGTGCACTTGTCTGTCTCCTCCTCCCTGGGCCTGGGCCTTGGCTGCCCTCCGGCCTCCCTGCCTCCTGCCTCCTCTCACATGACTTCCTTTCCTGACTGCCCCTTACACGCCTGCTCTTCCCCCTCACTCCATTTCCTCTCTCAACGCCCTCGCCTCTCACTTGCTCCTAGTCCTGCCCCTTCCCAGTCCTGGAAGCCGGACTTCAGACCCACAGAGAGGCAGACCACCACCTGAGGCCTGGTGGCAGGCCTGGTTTGAAGGACCAGGGGCATCTTCCTCAGAAACCTATGTCTTGGTTAGTTTGTCCATTACCATGGTAGCACTTCCTGTCTGCAAGGGAAGTGCTGCCATGTTGGACTAGGGCGGCCCCCAGGAAGCCTGAGGAGGGCGATCTGGGGAGCCAGGGGCCTGGCTTTTCTTGCATCTGGCTGAAGGGAGCAAACAAAGACAGGGTCTCTCCTCCTCAGCACTCTGCTCTTAACATGGCCCTTCTTTCCTCCCTCCTTCTCCCTTCCCTTCTCCCCATCATCCATTCCCCTCCTCTCCCTGCCAGCTTCATGTAGCCAACCTGGAGGTAGGGCCTCCGGGGCAGATGGGGGAGGAGGCAGGGCCACCAGGATGTCTGAGAGTGGGGGATGGGGCAGGGGAGCCGGAGGCCCTGTGACTCTCCCTCCTCTGCCCTCCCACCCGACCCCCTCAACCTTTGATTTCTCCTCGCAGGTGATGACGTGCGTGCTGGGGAAAACAGGATCACCTCTGTGCTTCCATAACCTTTTACTCCTCACCCTTTCCTTTCAGCAACGGAGGCCTCCAGCCGCCACCCGAGGGGGACGCCCATCTGATCTTTGAAGCCTCCCCACAGCACTGGGGACACTGCCTACCCGCCCCCGTGGCTGGGGCAGCAGGGAAGGAAGGCAGGAGGCTGGGAGCACAGCACAGCAGGGAAATCAGGCTGGGTTCGAGGCTTGGCCTGGTTCTTGGGTTTTTCCGACTCTGAAACATGAGCAAATGACTTAACTTCTCTGAGCTGCTGCCAAAGGAGGCGAGAGTCCAGGAGACCGTGGGCGCGAAGCGCCTGGCCCGAGGCTGCGCAGAGCTGGCTCCTGAGGCAGGTGCCGCCGTGACCTCCCCCAGGGCAGAGGCTTCGACTTCACCCCCCAGCGCCCAGACCCGAGCCTGGCTCAGGATGTGCTCAGCAAGGGTACCGGTGCCCTTCCAAGCCAGCTTAGCCTGCATCTTCATCCGTGATGGCGGGAGGGGACCCCCTTCCCAGGGACATGGCCAGCAGTAGAGAGAAAGTGGGCAAGGCACCTCATGTGCCCCACGCCATTGGGTGTCCAAGAAACGGCGCCCACTTTTGCCAGCTGCTTGGTGGTCTCTGTTGTGTGATTTCACGTCACTGAGCCTCAGTTTCCCCATCTATAGACCGGGCTCTTGATAGACTACCTGGGAAGTACTGAGCATGGTTCCTGGCACTTAGTCACTTAGGAAGCGCTAGATACTCAGCAGTCATTGCTTTTGCTATGACTCCTCGTGGTGGTTTTACCAGTTGATACCATGGCTGTTGATAATCAAAACTAACCGCTAACACAACTCCTCCTGAGTTAGGTGAGGTAAAGGGCAGGAAAAAAATCCCCTGATCCAAGTGGATGCCACGTGGTAAAGAAGCAGGAAAAAAGTTACGGGGTGTAGGGAGGAAAGAGGCCTAGGGACCTCCTGAAGCTGACCGCCTCCCCCGCAAAGGTGGGCGGGGGGGGGGGGTGGGCATGACCCACAGAGACCGGGATGGCCCCGGGGATGGGCAGTCTGGTGGAGAGGGTTAGCCTGAGCCCTGGGGGAGACCAGACACCCAGTGAATGTGTGTGGGACACAGTGGGGCCATGTGTGCCCTCGACAGGCAGAACCCAGGGGCGTGGGGGTGCAGCCTTTGGTCCCAGAAGAAGGGGGATGAGCTGGCAGGGTGAGGGAAGCTAGGCCGGAGAGCGAGAAGGCGGGGCGCTCGCCTGTCCCGCTGAGCACTGCCTGCGTGCCAGGCCCTGGGTAAGGCGCTGGGAAGGAAGCCAATCGCTCCCCTGCGGGACTCCCTGCTTGTGCCTCAAGAGAGGTGGCAGGAGAGGGAGGCCCTAGTCGCAAGTTCCCGAGGGGCGGGGGACACTGGAGCCGCCTGGGCAGCCATCTTGCCCTGGGCTTCAGGGGCTGGGGTGACCCCAGTGCTGGTGCGGGCGAGTCGGGGGTGGGTGCAGGGGCCCACCGTGGGGAGGAGACGGTGAGTGTGTGGGACTCCCCCCACGCACACGCGCACACACCCCCCCCAGACAGGCCCGACTAACGCTGGATTTGCCTTGCAGCTGAGCACATTCTAACCACGCCCCCTTCCTCCCCTAGGTGCGCCCGCCCACCGGGCAGCAGACAGGGAGCTCCTGGCTCTGGGGCCCCCCGGGGAGGGGGGTGCTGGGCAATCGGAGCCACAGGCTTGCCCCGGGGGAGCGTGGGAGCGTGTCTGTGCCCCCACCTGCTGTCTGTGATGTCCCCCCACCTTCCTTCTCCGCCTCTGTCTCCCCAACCCGGCTCTCTGAGGCCCAGGGGCTCTGCCTGTCTGCCTCTCCGTCATTCTGTGTCCCACTCTAGCACCCTCTCTCTCTGTGTTGGCTTCTTCTGGGTCTCGAGGGCTCGGGGGGAGCTCAGCTGGACTCTAGCGGGGCCAGCACAGAAAGGGAAGGAGCTCAGCATGCTCTCTCAGCTGGGGGGGCGCCCAGGCCCCTGGAGGCACTGAGCCCCCCCCCCCCGCCCCCCTGATTCTCGCAGAAGGGGCAGCAGGCGGGTGCGAGGAGGTCCGTGAGGCTCTTCCGCCCCTCGCCCCTGGTGCTCCCCTAACCAGAGCCCACCTTCCAGCTGAAGCTACCACCCCCTGCACTGAGGGTGCTCCCACCCATCGGAGGGCTCTGTCCACCTGCCTGTTTGTACACCCCCCCCCGTGTCTCCCCCTCCCTGTGACTGTCTCCCCCGACATCCTCCCCAGAGGAGGGGACTTGGGGGCGGGGGCTGAGCTGATGCTACGTTTCGGGGTTGGGGAACCAGGATGAGGAAAGAAAGGAAAAGGGGGCATGTTGCCAGATAAGAAACGAAAGCAATTTAATCTTTTTTTTCTCTTTTTTTTCTTGCACATTTTTTTTCAATTTGTTTTCTCTCTCTCTTCCGATGCTTAAAGTAGAAGTGGAGCAGAAAGGTAAACGCACTGTTACCAATGCTAACCCCTAACTCACACTTTGTTCTTACCTGTACCATACTTATGTGACCCGCCCTCCCCTCTCAGCCCCTTCTTCTCCCCACCCCAACTTGGTCCAGTTGGTGTCCCCCACCCCGGGTGTCCTCCCGGTGGGGCCAGCCCTGGTGCCACCACGGGCAACTCCACCCTCCAGACACCTGAGGAAGCTCCTCTCTGAGCACGGGCAGGACCTTCCGTTTCTCTCTCTCTCTCTGCCTCTTTTTCTCTTTCTGTCTCTCCCTGTCCCTCCTCCCTCGTCCCAGCCCTTGCAGGGGGGACCTGGCCTTCTCTCATACTTATTTTGCCTCCTTCAGGAGAAGTGTGTAAGCATCCAGGGCGGGAGGGGAGGGAGGGACTCCCTTCTCGGGCTCCCAACTGGGGGCAGAGCGCACCGGGTGAGGGTGAGCCGTCTTTCTCCTTTTCTTCCTGCCCCAACTTTTGTAACACGTGTCTGGCTCAGGGGTGGTGGGACACGGGGACACCTTTGTTTTCCTTTTGGGGAGCAGATTCCTTCTATCTCTTGGGCTCCTGGTGGCATAAGTTCCTTCTGGTTTGGCGTTTCCAAGGCCCAGAGCTGTTTTGGAGCACGGAGCACCAGTTTCCCCCGCCCCCAACCCCATCCTTGCCCAGCCAGGGGCCCAGCCCTGGGGGAGGGTTATGAGCTGTCCCCAGCCCTGGGAGGGCAGTCTGCCAAATTGGGGGGGGGGGCGGGGGGCTCACTGTGGGGGGAGCGCGGGGTGGGGGAACGTTTTCTCTGGTTCTGGAACACTTGCGAAGCTGCAGTCAGGGTTCCTTCTGGGCTGTTTTGGTTAGAGGACCAGGGAGAGGAGGGCTGGGGGGTACGGGCCTGGTCTGGGGGCTTCCGCGAGCACCGTAATTTCTTGCAGGGCTAGCCTTCAGCAGGAGAAGGGGGAAACTCCATGGTGGGGTGCAGCTCTCTGGCGTTTGGAGGCGGGGCCACTACAGCCAAAGAATTTTTGAGGATGGCTGGGATGTTGGAGATGGTCCAGCGCTCCTCTGAATTTTAGGGGAGACTGACAGCTTTGAGGTTGGCCACAGGTTTGCCATCCTTTCAGGGTTGCTTTTTGCCTTGAAATTACGGTGGTCTGTGGAGCATCCCTTCGGGGAAGGTGGGGCGGGGTCCCTCCGAGCTGCTCCCCTCCCCCTGCCCTCCCCATCTCAGAGGCCTGGGCACCCAGCCCAGGCCCCGCCCCTCACTGCCCCGCCACTCGCTCCCTCTCGCTCCCTCTCTCTCCCTCTCTCTCACCCTGAGTCTCTCGCACCCAGCACCAGACACTCTTCTTACAGGCCCGGTGGTGGTTTGGATCCTGCAGCCCTGGATCTTTTCTCTTCCGAGGGGGAGGGGGGAGGGAAGAGGAGGTGTTGGGAGCTTGGTGCTGGGGAGGGGTCCTTGCCGTCAGAGGCCCCAGGCAGACCCTTCCTCATCTTCTCCCCCTTCCCCAGGGTAACCTCTAACCACGTTTTCCTCCTCCACACCCTTCCGACCAGGTCAGGCTCTGAGGCCTCCCAGCGCCCCCTCACACACACAGACACGTCTGCTCAGGGGCTGCAGAGCCTGCAGGGGCCCTGGGCTGGGGAGAAGCGAGACCTGGGCACAGAGGGAAAAGATGGAGGCCAGGTGTGATGGGCACAGGGTACAGGCCAACCCCTCCGGGCACTGGGAACCGGGAGATGGCGGAGCCCTGGGACGCGAGCCAGGACCTCTCTGGTTCCTGCTCACTTCTGTGTCCCAGGCTCCCCTCCCCCTCCTAAAATAGGGTGTGCCCCTGGCTGCTTTGTGCCTGGGGACCCCTGGGCCCAGCTGTCCCTGATGCTGTGAAGGGAGGGCTGGCTATCCATTCCCCCCCCCCCCAACGCAAGCCTGGCAAAGAGTGAGGCTGGACGTGGGGGAGTGAGGAGTGGTGCCTGTCCACAACCCTCTTGCCACGGGGGCCACCCCCCCACGCCCGCACCTGGTCCCAGCCCTCCTGTTCCCCCTGGGGCCAGCTGCTTTGGTGACAGGCCAAGCAGGAGCAGAGAATTCACTGCAAACCCTCACCCTGGCCTGTGTGTGGGTTCAGCCAGCAGGGAGGTGAGAGGGAGGCCCTGCCATCCTAGAGGGAAGGGCGTCTGGACACCCCCACTCCTGAGTCCAGACTCCTGCTGGGTCGGTGAGGGGAGGCTTAGGAGTAGGTGGCACCGGGGTGTGACGGGGCAAGGGCGGGCAGGCCAGCGGCGGCCAACGAGATGCAGTTGAGGTTTTCCTCCTTTTCAGGGAATGGGGGGGTGGGGCGGGGCCCCCCACCTTTCTGACATCAGCGATGCCTTGGTCCCTCCTCCCGAGCCGGGGATGGTCGCAGGTAAATCGGGGTCCGGGGCAGGGGAGGCGGGGGGGCCTGGCTGGGGCGGGCTGGGTCTTTATCCTAGCTCCTGGTTCCCTCCCTTGCCCCCTCTGAGCTGGACCTGGGACTGCCCCCCTGAGGGACCCTCAGTCGGGCCTGGGCCTTGGAGTGAATTCTCTGCTCACCCCTCTCTCCTCGCCAGCACTAACCCTTTCTTCCCAGGTGGTCTCCAGCGTGCTCCAGTGGTCCCTTGGAGCCAGGACCTCGCCGAGGCCCCCCCAACCTTGTCTCTCTTCCCTCCACGCAGCTCTCCTTTCCCCTCCCCAACTCTCCTGGGGAGCCCCCTCCTTTCCCATGTGCCCCAACTCCCCCCACCCCTGTGCACCAGTGTCAGTGTCTGCTGCTGAACAAACCCCATGAGAGACCTTGCCGGCTGGGGGCAGGGCTGGGCACCATTGGGGGGGGCTGCACTCTTCCAAAAACCCTTCCTCACCTACTGATTTCGTGGGTACTGGGTGTGGGGGTAGGGCACAGGCTGCAGCAGGGACCTTGGGGGCCTCCTCCACCCTGGAAAAGGGGGGCACTCCTGACACCCACTGTGGGTACCAAAAAGTCACATTACCTTGCAGTTTTTGCCGGGGATGGGGTTGGGGGGAGAGAAGGAATTAAAAAAAATCTGTCCCGGTGTGGTTGGTGAAGGATGGGACCTTCGACCCATAGCTCTTCCATAGGGGGGCTGTGACAATGGTAAAGGAGCAGGGCACTGAGTCCCTGGAACCTCAAAGCCACCAGTGGCTGCAGCGAGGCGATCTTTCCACCCCCACTTAAGGCACATGAGGAAGAGTCTGGGAGGGCTCTTGCCAAACCCTTTTTCCCCAGCCTGTGGGGTCTCTAGCAGCCAGGGAAGGAGAGGGGCAACCCCCCCCCACACACACACACTAACCCTGCTCTTAATGGCCTCCAGGGTTGACCTCTCCAGGGAGAGGGGCAGCTGGGCAGGGTAGGGGTCCCAGCCCGGAAACCCCCTTCCCCTCACCAGCCCTACCAAGCAACCGTGACTGCAGCAGCAGGAGGGGACAGCCTGGCTGCCCCAGGCCGTGTGACCAACTTGCCTCTCTCTCCCCCCTCCCTCGCCTCCTGTTCCTCCTCTCCCGGTGTCTTCCCCGCCCTCCCACCCGCCTGGCCCAGTCTTCGTGTGCCCAGGGACCCTGCAGAAGGTGCTGGAGCCCACCTCCACGCATGAATCGGAACACCAGTCTGGCGCCTGGTGCAAGGACCCACTGCAGGCGGGCGACCGTATCTACGTCATGCCCTGGATCCCCTACCGCACGGACACGCTGACCGAGTACGCCTCATGGGAGGACTACGTGGCCGCGCGCCACACCACCACCTACCGCCTGCCCAACCGCGTGGACGGCACGGGCTTCGTGGTCTACGACGGCGCCGTCTTCTACAACAAGGAGCGCACGCGCAACATCGTCAAGTACGACCTGCGCACGCGCATCAAGAGCGGGGAGACGGTCATCAACACGGCCAACTACCACGACACCTCGCCCTACCGCTGGGGGGGCAAGACAGACATCGACCTGGCCGTGGACGAGAACGGGCTGTGGGTCATCTACGCCACCGAGGGCAACAACGGGCGCCTGGTGGTGAGCCAGCTCAACCCCTACACGCTGCGCTTCGAGGGCACGTGGGAGACCGGCTACGACAAGCGCTCGGCGTCCAACGCCTTCATGGTGTGCGGCGTCCTGTACGTGCTGCGCTCCGTGTACGTGGACGACGACAGCGAGGCGGCCGGCAACCGCGTGGACTACGCCTTCAACACCAACGCCAACCGCGAGGAGCCGGTGAGCCTGGCCTTCCCCAACCCCTACCAGTTCGTGTCCTCCGTGGATTACAACCCTCGCGACAACCAGCTCTACGTCTGGAACAACTACTTTGTGGTGCGCTACGGCCTGGAGTTCGGGCCGCCGGATCCCAGTGCAGGTAGGCTGGGCTGCGCTCAGCCCTGCCTCCTTGGGTGCCTGAGGCGGGGTCCCGCGTGCTGAGAGCTGGGAAGTCAAGGTCACGGGTTAAGAGGCTGCTCTAAGCGTCTCGTTCACTTGTCACCGTTTATGAGGCTGGGCTCTCCTGCCCTTTTTACAGAAGATGAAGAAACAGAAGCACTTGGGAGGGTTGTGGGGGGGGGTTGTTTACTTCTGGGGGCATCTGTACCTAGGCCATACACCCCTAAGCATGAAGTTGCCCCCAACCTTTCCCAGAGGCCTGTGCAATTGTAGCCCTGGAACCCTTGTCAATCAAAATGTTGGGTGGAAACTGGCTGTCCGTAATGCTACCAGCGCTGGCTGGGGTGAGGGTCCCTGTGCTGTCTCCTTTCCCTCTCAGTGTCCTCCACCAGCTCTGAGCAGCCCCCAGGGCTCCAGGGAGCCCGATCTAATCCGGGTGCGCTGGCAAAAGGGGGATCAGAGACCTCCGCAGGGACGCGGCCAGGTCCCAGAGACCAGAGTGAGTGGACTGCAGATGGGAGGTGGCTGTGTCCTGACAGCCTCTTCCGGGCCTGCACTCTGGGGCTGCTCTCCCCCACCTCAGGGGACACTCAAGTGAATTTGTACTGCTCTTTGATGCTTTCGGTGGTCTTGGGGGCAGAGAGAGGCCAGGAGGACTCTCCCAGACCCAGTGGGGACCAGGACATCCTCCCACTTTAGGGAAGATGCTAGAATGCCAGGGACCCATGCCTGGGCACAGCACAGCAGGGCCCCGAGCACGGAGGTGACTGGATACCCTCTTCCCTTCCAGGCCCAGCCACTTCCCCACCTGTCAGCACAACCACCACAGCCCGACCCACACCCCTCACCAGCACGGCCTCGCCTGCAGCCACCACCCCGCTCCGCCGAGTGCCCCTCACCACACACCCCGTGGGCGCCATCAACCAGCTGGGACCTGACCTGCCTCCAGTCACAGCCCCGGCCCCCAGCACGCGGCGGCCCCCAGCCCCCAACCTGCACGTGTCCCCAGAGCTCTTCTGTGAACCCAGAGAGGTGCGGCGGGTCCAGTGGCCAGCCACCCAGCAGGGCATGCTGGTCGAGAGGCCCTGCCCCAAGGGGACCCGAGGTGAGTATAGAGGCTGCAGTCACCTCACTATGACTGGCCTGGGGAGTGGCCTGGCCTGGCCGGGGAAGGGATCAGGGACATGTCAGCCATGCAGCTTGGCCCAGGTGCAGTCTCTTGTTTGTGTCGCATGCCCGAGCATGCCCTTTATGGGGGTGGGCATCACACCTGACCTCTGCAGCCATGCTGTCAGGGCATAGCAGCAGCTCAGGGAGTCCCTCTGCCCTGTCCCCTCTTGCAGTGCCGGGCAGACCGTGAAGGGAGCCCACAGGAGGTGACCTGGGCCCCGAACAGCCAGTAGCAGCAGTATAGAGAGCAGCTGAAGTTGGGGGGGGGTGGGGGGAAGGACCACGTGCTCCAAGAGGAGGGTCTGAAGAGGCTTCAGGGAAAGAGGGAGGGCTTCCAAGATGGGCTTTGCTAGAAAGTTCCATTTCTGATAGGCAAAGATGGAAGGAAGAGGAGCTAAGAGGGGGAGCTGAGAAGTGAGGGGTGGCTTCTCTCACCTCAGAGCAATGCCTCTCTTGACAGTTGGGCCCTCTTCATGTCTGGTCTTCCATGTTTCCTTCACCTACTTGTCCTCCTCTGTTACCTCTTCTCCCTGCTGTGGCCCCTCCTTCTCTCCCTCCCCATGGCTCCCTTCCCTGTTCCTGTCTGTCCCTGCAGGAATTGCCTCCTTCCAGTGTCTACCCGCCCTGGGGCTCTGGAACCCCCGGGGCCCTGACCTCAGCAACTGCACCTCCCCCTGGGTCAACCAGGTGGCCCAGAAGGTACCACCAGCAGCTGCCCCTCCCAGACTGGCACATTTGCTTGCACGCTGGGCCCTGGGTGGCTGGGCACAAGGCGCACTGGGGGCAGTAGAGCAACTAGGGAGACAAATAGGCCGGCAAGTCTGGGAGCCAGGACTGTGTGGGGCCCCCTGCCTGGCCTGCAGAGGGAACAGAGATGGATGGGGAGGGCGGAGAGGGGCCAAGCAGGCTGGGCATGTTAAAAGGGAGCACGTGGGAAGCAAGACTGTCTCTGAGGTAGCTGGGGGCCCCTATTCCCACCCCGCACAGATCAAGAGTGGAGAGAATGCAGCCAACATCGCCAGCGAGCTGGCCCGTCACACCCGAGGCTCCATCTACGCGGGTGACGTGTCCTCCTCCGTGAAGCTGATGGAGCAGCTGCTGGATATCCTGGATGCCCAGCTGCAGGCCTTGCGGCCCATCGAGCGAGAGTCCGCTGGCAAGAACTACAACAAGGTGGGGCGTGGTGGTAGGGCCAGCGGGGGCAGGGGCGGGGGGGGGGGTGCCCTGAGTGTTCAAGAGCCAGCCTGGGACCTCTAAGCTGGATTGTCACCCATGGTGGTCAGAGAGGACCCATCCTAGGCATATTGGGTCTTCCCCCCGAGTTGCCCCGGATGGTCCTTGGGGTTGGGAGGGTCCCGTAGGAATAGGGCTTGCTGGTGGCCCAGTCCTGGGGCGGTGGTAGCTGCAGAAAAGCAACCTCTCCGGGCCCAGACGTGCCGGCATGGGGGTGAGGGAAATGACAGCACCGCCCTCTCTCCCCAGATGCACAAGCGGGAGCGAACCTGCAAAGACTACATCAAGGTGAGGCCCAGAGGGCTCCTGCTGGCCTCAGCCGAGCAGAGGGGGAGGTAGAGCTGGTGAGGAAGCCCTCATGGCGTCTGGGCACGCCCCGGGCAGCACTGGGGCCGGGGACTGGGAGAAGGGGGTGCGGAGCCCAGCGTGAGGAACTGGAGGATGTGGAGGGATCGCAGTGCTGCCCCCTCGCCTGTACAGGCTGTGGTGGAGACCGTGGACAACCTGCTGCGGCCAGAGGCTCTGGAGTCCTGGAAGGACATGAATGCCACAGAGCAGGTGCACACAGCCACCATGCTCTTGGATGTTCTGGAGGAGGGTGCCTTCCTGCTAGCTGACAATGTCAGGGAGCCCGCCCGCTTCCTGGCGGCCAAGCAGAATGTGGGTGAGTGCTGCGGTCACGCCCAGGGCATGTTCAAGGGGATGCCCCGGTCTTGGGCCGGACCGCAACCACATCTGTCTTGCCCTCCCCTGTCCCCACAGTCCTGGAGGTGACAGTCCTCAACACCGAGGGCCAAGTACAGGAGCTGGTGTTCCCCCAGGAGTACCCAAGCGAGAACTCCATCCAGCTTTCCGCCAATACCATCAAGCAGAACAGCCGCAACGGTCAGTGCCCAAGCCCTGGGCTGGTGGCCTTGCCTCACTCGCCAGAAACGTCGGTTCTGAGGTTTTATTGGTTTTGAAGGATCCGAGAAAAGGGTGGGACCCACAACAGCACACAGGCTTGTTCTACACTCCAGCTCGCACAACATTTCAGGGGGTTTGTGGGGTCCCCCCCCAAAGCCCCGCAGCGTACGAACTTTGCAGTTTGCAGGGCTCACTCCTGTGTAAGAGCAGTCCACTCATGGCTCAGGGAGGCCTGTCCCATTTGAGACTAAGGCTCAGAGACTGGGGGTTTCCTCAAGGATGTTTCCTCATTTGGAGCTGCTTACAGCTGAACAATGGTACACAAAAGGGTTCCCCAAGCCCCCTGCACCTGGGCTGCAGCCTGGCTTTGGAGGCCCCGGAGGCCAGTGTGGCTGGGGGTGTGCTGGCCGAGGCCTGACAGCCTGCCCTGGCCCCCAGGTGTGGTCAAAGTGGTCTTCATCCTCTACAACAACCTGGGCCTCTTCCTGTCCACCGAGAATGCCACAGTGAAGCTGGCGGGCGAAGCAGGCGCGGGCGGCCTGGGCGGCGCCTCCCTCGTGGTGAACTCACAGGTCATCGCGGCGTCCATCAACAAGGAGTCCAGCCGTGTCTTTCTCATGGACCCTGTCATCTTCACCGTGGCCCACCTGGAGGTGAGCTGGAGCGTCCCCCTCCCTCTGTGGGGCCCCACAACCTTCCATTCCCAGACTGCAGGTCTTCCGCACTGTGTTCACCCACCCCAAGAACATGTTACGGTCCCTTCCTGGGACACCAGTCCCCCAACCTCGCTTGGGCCTTTTGTTCTGAGCCCCAGAGGGTCACTTAGAGCCCCGAGCACTTTTCCCATGCTCGTCACTATCCCGGTAGCTGGGTGCGGGGGCTGGAACGGGATTCCCTGGACCTGACTGCCCAGCCACCACCACATAACAGGCCAAGAACCACTTCAATGCTAACTGCTCCTTCTGGAACTACTCGGAGCGTTCCATGCTGGGCTACTGGTCAACCCAGGGCTGCCGCCTGGTGGAGTCCAACAAGACCCATACCACGTGTGCCTGCAGCCACCTCACCAACTTTGCTGTGCTGATGGCTCACCACGAGATCGTAAGCTGGCCGGCGCCCCGCCCCTCCGGGCAGGCCCCCCTGCTGGCCTGGCTTTGCATGGCATCGTAGTGCGCGGCCTGGGCAGTGCAGGGAGGCCAGCTTTGTGGGCCTGGGGGCAGGAGGGGGACCACCAATCTTGCCTGGGGCATGAGGCCATTTGGCTGGTTCTTTCTGGCCTCCGTCCCCCACCTTCTCCCAAGGCCCTCTGGAGAAGCAAGCTGGGTCCCCTTTGTCATCTCTCCACAGCCTTCCAGAGCAGGAAGGAGTGTGCCACCTGCAGTTAGCCTGGGGTGGGGGGGGTGGGCGGGAGGGGGCTGCCCAGAAGGCCACATGGACCGCACTGGTGGCTCCCATGACCTGGGGCCTTGCTCTCCCCTAGTCCCTGGCTGAGCCCAGCATGAGCCTGGCCACCTACGAGGCCATGGGTGCTGAGTGCCGCCCCTCCCCCAGTACCAGGGCCGCATCAACGAGCTGCTGCTGTCGGTCATCACCTGGGTGGGCATCGTGATCTCCCTCGTCTGCCTGGCCATCTGTATCTCTACCTTCTGCTTCTTGCGGGGGCTGCAGACCGACCGCAACACCATCCACAAGAACCTGTGCATCAACCTCTTCCTGGCCGAGCTGCTCTTCCTGGTGGGGATAGACAAGACTCAGTATGAGGTGGGCTGGGGCTCAGGGGCAGGGTGGGGAGGGGAGGTGGCACTGTCCCGGTAGCTCCTCACCTGCGGCCCCCCTCCCCGCGGCCCCCAGATCGCCTGCCCCATCTTCGCTGGCTTGCTGCACTACTTCTTCCTGGCCGCCTTCTCCTGGCTGTGCCTGGAGGGCGTGCACCTCTACCTGCTACTGGTGGAAGTGTTTGAGAGCGAGTACTCCCGCACCAAGTACTACTACCTGGGTGGCTACTGCTTCCCGGCGCTGGTGGTGGGCATCGCGGCCGCCATCGACTACCGCAGCTACGGCACCGAGAAGGCGTGAGTGCCCCCGCCCCCCGCACCCCCTAGGCTTTCCTCCTGCCTGGCTCTGCTCAGCAGTGCCCCTCAGACCAGGCCCCTCAGGGCACTGGGCTCCCTCCTCCTGAGATCTGAGACCAAGGCCAGCGGAGTCCCTGGGGGCTAGGACTGGGGTGGGGAGGAGGGCTTTCCCGCCTCTGTCTACCCCAGCCCCACTTCCTTTATAGCTGCTGGCTCCGAGTGGACAATTACTTCATCTGGAGCTTCATTGGGCCAGTCTCCTTTGTTATCGTGGTAAGTAGGAGCAAGCTGGTACCCGCCAGGACCCTTCATGCAAGCTGGCCTTGACCTCTAAGCACCCCCCACTCTCCCCAAGCCTTGAGGGGGCTGGTTTGACAACCACTGCAACTGAGCAGCCCACCAAGAGGACGAGAGCATAGCGGGCCTGCACAGCCCCAGCACCAGGGCCCGCCCGCCCAGGAGCTGTGACTTGGGTCAGGCCTCGGCCCGTCCTGCCAGCAGCAGAGCCGCCTTAGCGGTTGTCACCAGTGAACAGACACCTGAGCGCAGGTACATTAGCTAAGGCGGCCCTGAAGGAGGAGGGTTGAGACTAACACTTGGCCAGGAGCTCACGCTGCGGGGGAGGGACCCCGAGCCTACCCAGTATCGCGTGTCACCCAGCCCCTCCCCTTGTCCCACCCAGGTGAACCTGGTGTTCCTCATGGTGACGCTGCACAAGATGATCCGCAGCTCGTCTGTGCTCAAGCCCGACTCCAGCCGCCTCGACAACATTAAGTGAGCGCCCCTGCCTTTCCCAGGGCTTCCTAAAATGTGTTCTCGCTTTCCGTACCCCGATGTGGCTTTAAGGACAAATGCGGGGTTTTATTGTGTTTGCTATATGTCTACTTAACGAGTATTACAAAACATGAGATTTAACACCTCTCACCTGTGCCTTTGGGGACATCGCTGCCTGCGGTAAGGCTGAGTCCAAAAGGGAAGTCCACTTCAAGGAAACAGGCAGCAAAAGATAGCTGAAGGGTCTGGAAACACGGACCAAAGGCTGAAGGCTAACAACTGACCTCTGCAAAACCCCGAACCCCGCCCTCAGGCCCACGCCGCCTCGGTGGGGCTCTGCACACAGCGCCGCGCGGCAGGGACTGTGACACCCGGCCCCTCTGCGCCCCCAGATCCTGGGCCCTGGGGGCCATCGCGCTGCTCTTCCTGCTGGGCCTCACCTGGGCTTTCGGGCTGCTCTTCATCAATAAGGAGTCGGTGGTGATGGCCTATCTCTTCACCACCTTCAACGCCTTCCAGGGGGTTTTCATCTTTGTCTTTCACTGCGCCTTACAAAAGAAGGTGAGGGCGGGGAAGGGGTGCAAGTGCCTGCCTCCCACAGTGGCGCCGGGTCTGCTGTGAGGGGAGCACAGGCTTGTGGGCAGGGAGGATTTATGCGGGGGGGGCGGGGAGACGGTTCTGGGAAAGAGTAAGATACGGCAACGCGGGGGGAGCAAGAGAGGAGCGTGGATCTGGGGAGCTGGGAGAGCACAGCGAAGAGCTGTGACAGAGGGTCAGCCCCCGCCCCTGCCGTGGGGGGCACGAATCAGGTGTGGAGGAGGGAGAGGACGGAGTTCTACCCAGACAGAACACTTCTACTTCAACGGGAGACGACCTGTGAGTTTGGGGTAACAGTTTCCTTCTCCGATATGTGAGCATCTGGACCACGAACAGATGCATGTACAAAGGAGCTCCAGCAGCAGAGGAGTGCGGGGAGGGTGACCGGCAGTAAGCTGTAGCCGAAAAGCGGGAAGCCTGGACCACAGTGGTTGTAGGGAGCCCCGGTCGGACAGCGAAGTGGGTGCGGCTGAAGTGGGGCATGGAGGAAGCCGTGGTCACAGGAGCCCTGGCTGCAAGACTCCACCTGCCCTGCCCTGTGGCCTGCATCCGACGCACGGGGACAGTGTGACCCTCTGGCATCCCCAGATGCCGACACAGTGACAGCGACACCCTTACAGGAGCCGCAGGCTCACACGTGCCTACCCGGCCTCCCTTCTCTTCCTCCCGTCTGGCTTTCTCTCCAACACCCAGACGTGGACCCCCTCAGGGCTTGTCCCTGCTCCTCCCCACGTACCCACGAGGTCTGCTGCCTTATTCCTTTAAGGTCTTGGCTGAGAGGTCCCCTCAGTGAGGCTTTCCCTGATCTCTGTGAAACCACAGACCCCCCTAAAACACCCCCAACCCCCCAGCACCGCCTGACCCCCTTCCCGGCCAGTGTTGTCTGTACAGCACCTAATGCCACCTCACATCCCACCTAACGTGTTGAGGTTTGCATCTGCGTCGGTCTCCGGCGACCACGGTACTGGCTCTCAGAGGTGGCGCTGGGTGTCTGACTTGCTCTGTACCATCCCTGTGGCCTAAACTGCACCTGGCACCTAGCATGTGCTCGTTAAAGACATGCTGAATGAACGGAATCGAAACCATCAGTGGACAAGGAGGTCGGGCCTGAGCGGCCGGCCGGCTGCAGCGGGACAGGAGACAGGGCTGGGAGGCTAGCAGGGGCGCCCGGTGCCAGCTGCCTGTGCTCCCCCCACCCAGGTGCACAAGGAGTACAGCAAGTGCCTGCGCCACTCCTACTGCTGCATCCGCTCCCCACCCGGGGGCGCTCACGGCTCACTCAAGACCTCAGCCATGCGGAGCAACACCCGCTACTACACGGGGACCCAGGTATCAGGCGGGGCCGGGGCACCGGGCAGGGCTCCCTGGGGCTGAGTGCTACACCCACAAGCCCGAGAGGCAGGGCAGCGCTCAGCCCGGGCCCACGGTGGTGCCCATCAGGGCAGTGATCTCCCAAAGATCCTGGAGGGTGGGTGGCCCAGGGGGCCCCCTCACATCCGGGCTGTGTCCCCAGAGCCGAATCCGGCGGATGTGGAACGACACCGTGAGGAAACAGACGGAGTCCTCCTTCATGGCAGGCGACATCAACAGCACCCCCACCCTGAACAGAGGTGAGACCTCCCTCGCCCTTCACTTTATCCCTCAAGATCCCTGGACCAGTGTCTCTGGGCCACCTTGTGACCTCTGACGTCCTGGACAGGTACCATGGGGAACCACCTGCTGACCAACCCCGTGCTACAGCCCCGCGGGGGCACCAGCCCCTACAACACCCTTATTGCTGAGTCAGTGGGCTTCAATCCCTCTTCGCCCCCTGTCTTCAACTCCCCAGGTGAGAGCACTCTGGTACAGGAAGAGGTCCACAGCCCAGGTCGGGGAGGGTGGGGTCTGCACCCAAGGGTCTCAGCATGGGGCATCCTAGTGCTTCCTGAGCTGGAGCCTGGGCTTGACTTCCCAAGCACCCTCTCACCTTCTCTCTCTTCTCTCCTGGCTGGCACCTGCAGGGAGCTACCGGGAACCCAGTAAGTGTGACTTCTCTGGTAACATTTCTGAAGCTGGGAGGAAAACGTGAGAGTGGCCTTCTGGGATGAGCTCACTCGGGGAGGGGAACTCGGGGTGGCCCCCAAGCCTCCCACTTATACAGCCCGAGGGGGTTATGTTTGGCGCTCAGGTAGGCAGCGAAGGTGATAAGGGTCAGAGCACAGGAAGTAGAACTGGTCACATAGGACTCTTCGCATAGTCTCTTAACTGGGAGGGGACCTCGAGGGAACTGGTTCTCACCCCCTTCCCCAAACCTGCTGCTGGGCTGGTGTCCCCACTGCCAGTGAGGAAGACTGGGAATGGGAGATCTCAGCCCAGGCGGAAGCAGGCCCCTGCCCCGGCCCCTGCCCACCCTCCTCCCTAAGCCGGCCCCCTCTTGCCTGCAGAGCACCCTCTGGGAGGCCGGGAAGCCTGTGGCATGGACACACTGCCCCTCAATGGCAACTTCAACAACAGTTATTCCTTGCGAAGTGGGGATTTCCCTCCCGGGGACGGGGCCTCCGAGCCACCCCGCGGCCGGAACCTGGCCGACGCTGCTGCCTTCGAGAAGATGATCATCTCGGAGCTGGTGCACAACAACCTGCGGGGCGGCGGTGGGGCCAAGGGCCCCCCACCGCCCGAACCCCCCGTGCCGCCCGTGCCGGGCGGGGGCGGCGAGGAAGAAGCGGGCGGGCCCGGGGGTGCGGACCGGGCGGAGATCGAACTTCTCTACAAGGCCCTGGAGGAGCCGCTGCTGCTGCCCCGGGCCCAGTCGGTGCTGTACCAGAGCGACCTGGAGGAGTCGGAGAGCTGCACTGCGGAGGACGGGGCCACCAGCCGGCCCCTGTCCTCCCCTCCTGGCCGGGACTCCCTCTATGCCAGCGGGGCCAACCTGCGGGACTCGCCCTCCTACCCGGACAGCAGCCCCGAGGGGCCCAGTGAGGCCCTGCCCCCACCCCCGCCTGCGCCCCCCGGCCCCCCTGAAATCTACTACACCTCGCGCCCACCAGCCCTGGTGGCCCGGAACCCCCTGCAGGGCTACTACCAGGTGCGGCGGCCCAGCCACGAGGGCTACCTGGCAGCCCCAGGCCTCGAGGGGCCGGGGCCCGACGGGGACGGGCAGATGCAGCTGGTCACCAGTCTCTGAGGGACCTCACGGACCAGGGGCTGGTGGCTCAGGCCAGGGAGGGAACCCTGGGTGGGGCTCTGGTGGGAGAGGGAGACTCATGGAGGCAATGGCTGGTGGGCCACTCTCTCCAGGTACCTGTCGGCTGTGGGCCCTCTAGGCCCCTCAGGAGCTCTGCCGTGGGGCCCTGTGGTGCAGGGTTCACGGACAGGGCTTCCTACCAGCCACTTGCACCAGCTCGAGTTGGGGGAAGTGCAGTGAGGAGGAGCCAAGAGGTCCCCAAGAGAGGAGGAAGGAGAAATTGGATGGGTGCAGCCCACTCTGTACTTCCCCGGCTCCCCTACCTTCCTACCCCCCAGAGGGAAACGAGGGCTTTGGTTTCCTTGGGCCAAGGGCCCTGCTGCAGGGAACCTGTCGGCTGCTCCTCTCTCTGCAGCCGGAAATGCTGCCAGCTGCACCAGGAAGGAGCAGCGGGAGCAGACAGGTTCCTCCTGCACTACAGTTCCCTGCTCCTCAGAGACTGGGGCCTCTGGCCCAAGAGAAGGCCCCAGGGCAAGAGGAATGGGTGGTGTGGCTGCTGGTTTAAAGGTGGAACTTTCTCTGAAGCTCCTTCCCTCTGCTCTTCATCCTTGCCTCCCCAGCAAGCCTGCCCATCAGCCTCCTCAAGTGCACCCAGTGACCCCCTCCCTTGGGGTGACTCCTGATGAAGCACAACTCCCCGCAGGGCCCCCAGCCCACAGGGGTGGCCATATTTGGGTAGTTCCCAGTCCTGTGGGCTCGGCTATCTGGGGAGCAGATTTTGGGTCTGGATCTCCCTGGGGAGTGGGTCCTGGGCTTGGATCTTTCCCTAGGGGGCCATCTTACCCCTTCCTCTCTCCTCCTCCTCCCCCATTGCTGTAAATATTTCAACGAAATGGAAAAGAAAAAAAAAAGAAAAAAATAAGGAAAGAAAATCTCATCACTTGAAGCCACCGGGAGCCTGTGGCCCAGCCAGCCCGGGGCTTTCTCCGGAGCAGAGTGGCGCCACCGGGCCCTGGCAGCCAGGACTTCTCCGTGTATGTGTGCATCCCCAGCCGGGGTGGGCGGGCCGCCAGAGCAGCTTTTTACAATCCAGAGACAGAAAACAAAATCTAGAAGCAACAGCGAAACAAAGAACCTGTTTCCTTCCCGGCACCGTTTCTGTCGCCTCTTTCCCTGCTCCGCCTGTCCCTGGCATCAGTCAGCCCTCCTGGGGTGTGTACCTCACTGCCTGCCCCGGGACAGGGGCCTGTCTCCCCCCTCCCCTCCCCACAGGCCCAGGGGAGGCACCCTCACACCCAAAGATGCTTTTGCCAAGATGGCTGCGCTGTCCCTTTGAGTTCCCGCTTCTTGTATATTGCTTCTGGGACTCTGGGCCGAGGGAAAAGGGACTGATGTCCCACCTAGAGAGGGTGATGGGGGAAGGAAAGTGAAGGCAGCAAGTGGTGGGTGTGACCAGGAGGCTAGGAGTGGTGAAGCTGTCTTCTCTCTTGGGGCAGGTGGGGGGGGTAGTATGCAAGGGTGAGAGACCACCTTGCCCACCCTCCACCCCCCTGCAGGGGAGGCAAAGCCAGATACTGGGGCTCCACCCTAAACCTGTAGACTCTGGAAGCTTCAGGCCGGGGCTGTCTCCCAAGTACCTCTTCCAGCACCCTCCTCTGCAGCCTCTCACACTGGCTTCCCCCTACCCCGCCCCAACTCTGAGGGTAGGGTAGTCCCATTGCCACACTAGCCCAGACCTGTCATTGCCATTCTCCCAGGGGTGGCCCTCCACCTCTACTCTGACCCCTTCTTGTCTCTTTTGCCCCTCCCTCTTTTCTCACAAGTGCCATGAGTTTTCAAACATCTTCGGGTCTCAGCCTGCTGCTGCCATAAATTTCTTTGGGTTATGGGGGGGAGGCTCTATGGAGGAACTGGGAGAAAGGGACAGGTAGGTGGCTGGAGGAACCCTTTTCGCTGCTAGAAAGTCCCTCCTTTCTCCCGGGGAGCTGAGGTTGGTGTGTCCCCATCAGCTAGGGGAGAAGGGGTCAGACCAAAGATGGTGGTTTGTCCCATGGAGGGAGACAGGTGTGGGGAGAAGGCAGGTTTGGGTTCCGTATTTGGCTTTTTCGGGGAGGAAGGCTTAACCTCCTTCAGCAGAAGAACATGGGTAAGTCTGGATGGGGAAGAGAAGGATAGGGCCAGTCTTGCCCAGACAGCTCTGTGGCCTTCCTGGTCTCACTAGGCCAGCAACTCCACTGTAGGAAGGGGCAGCTAGAGGCCGGCGAAGAGCTGGCAAGAGAGGAGACACAGTGGGGGAGTTGGCCAGGCATCCGTCCGCTGGAGCCAGAGGCCGCCTCTGCCACCAGTAAGCGGGCTGGAGCACAGGCTCGGGGAGAGTCCCTGGGGGTGGGGGGGGGGGGGGCAGAGAGGCGTGCAAAGAATCCGCTTTCTCTCCCCTGACCAGCCCTCCTCTATCTCTCCAGATCCGGACAATCAAGGGGGGAGAGGGTGTGGTGGGTCCCTGGGTTCCCATTCCAGCCCACATCACCAAGGTGGATCCCCAGGCCTCAGAGCTGCAGGGCAGGGCCCCCTGGTGGGGTTGGACACCACTGCAGTCAAGTGCAAAGGCACCCCCAAGAGCCCAGGTGTCCCCTCACCCCAACCAGACCCGGTGCCTTGACACCCCACCCCCGCTGGGATGGTAAAGAGAAGGAAGGGTCTCGGTTTCCTCTCCTCCTCTCTTCCTTGGGCTCCTGAATTCATTTGCTTTGAAATCTTCGTCCTTTTTTGTTTTGTTTCCCTTGCCTTCCTTTCTGTCTCCACCTCTTTCCCTGTGTCTTTTTCACTGTCTCTGTGTACCTCTTCTTTCACCCTCAATTTCTCTTGTGTCCATTTGGGCCTCCTCCCCTCTCCCATGCCCGCCCCCCAAGTCCCTCCTTGGTCTCCTTTTCGATATGCCAAACCAATTTTGGGTCGAGTGCATTTAACGAGAACAAAAAAGGCTCATAACGAGAACGTTTCAGAAAAAAACAAAAAGTTTAAAAAAAATTGTTGAGTCAAAAAAAAAAATCAAACAATAAAGAAATTAAGATTTCTTGGAATGACCAGAGTGGCGTGACTCACTGCGGGGGGGGGGGGGGGGGAAGCGGGTGAGTGGATCGCTCAGAGCACCCCTTGAGGCTGACACAGTGAGGAGCCTGCACTGCGGCATTCTGGACCCACCGAGGGGGCCTGCTGAGTCACAGAACCACTACCGTCCACGGAGAACTGGGTAAGTTCCTGGGCCTGGCTGAGCACGTCCGGCGCGGCTGCTCTTTGATTCCGCATAAATGCTCTAGCGGGGAGGTTCTCAGATCTCCATTTTACAGACGGGGAACCTGGCTTCAGCGCCCGGACGCATGCCCGAGTCTCTGGCCAGGACGGCGCAGGTCAAGGTCAGAAGCCCCGTGAGCTGTATGTCAAGCAGAGTGCAGGCACTGTAAGCAGTGCCCGTCTCACCCCACCTGCCACTCCTAGACTCCCACGTGCTGCTGGAATGGCGCATCCTCCAACGTGACAAGGTGCAACCGCATCGTGCGGGGAGAGAGAGGAGGACCGTTCAGTGCAAGCATCTCTCTCTGTGCCTCTCTGCTTTCGACCTCTGCGTCCAGGATGCCACACTCCCGATTCTCTCCCCACCTCGCCAGCCACTCCTTCCCAGTGTGCAGCTGGATCCTTCTCATCTCTCAACTCTTACCACTGGTGAGAGCAGCTACCTACACGCACGCCTTGGGAGCTCTCAGCCTTGCTGCGTGATTGTGAATAACAACTGTAACCCAGCAACTCCCAAGCACAGAGTTGCAGGCTGAACTTGGGTCTTGAGCTCCAAATTCATATACACCCAACTACCTGCTCCACATCTCCCCCTGGGGGTCTGGTAGGACTTCAAACTTAGCCTGTCCAAACGTGTCCCCCCAGCTCCTCCCACAGGCTCCCCGACCTAAGCTAATGGCAAATCCATCCGAGACTCCAGAAGAAACCCTTTGGGGTTCCCTTGAATTTATCTCTTTGTTCAACCGCACATCTAATCTGACAGGAAATGCAATGGTGGTTCTAACTTCAGATTATCCAGTTCTTATCACCTTGGTTCAACCCACCACGGTCTCTCATCAAGACCAATGCAACACTGCCCTAACTAGTTCCCTTGTCCCTCCTCTGCTCCAAACTCTCCAATGGCCTCTTCTCTTGCCCAGAGGAAAGGCCCAGCTCAGCCCACTGGCCTACAATGACCAACAAGGCTCTATGACATTAGATCTCATCCCCATGGCTCTCCCCCTGCTTCCCTCCACTCTAGCCCCGCTGCGCTCCTCACAGGGCAGACATGCGGACCTCAGAGCCTTTGCCTTGGCCATTCTACAGCACTCACTCATTCTCCTGCAGGGCTCACGAAAGGCAGAGCTTCCCAAGCTACTCCGTTCAAACTACGACCGGCTACTGTGAACTCCCTAAACCACACATTTTGCTTCGTTGGTCTCCCCATAGTACTCCGATCTCGCAAACTAAGAAACTTCTTTGCTTGTTTATTATCTGCCTCCCCAACTAGAATGTTATGTAGAATGGTGTGTTTTTGTTCAGGGCTGTTCCCCAGTGTCTAGCACAGCATCTGACACACAGTAAGCGATCGATAAATATTTGTTAAAGGATGGAAAGCCGAAATGGGCACAAGACCCAGAGCGAGCCTGAGAGGAGAGTTACCAACGATGCGAACCGCGAGTCGGCCATTCCCCCCCCGCTCCCAGTTCCGAGGGGTCCCTCGGTGTGCGATGCTGAGGTTTAATTTGGCGCAGTCCCCGACACCAAAGGTCAATGTTTCGGCGGGTACCCAACCCAAGAACAGGCAATCTGCTCCTATGCTGGAAGAGCAGCTAATTCTACTGGACTTACTGCAAGACCCTCTGTGCACAAGTCTGGGCGCTTTCAGGATTTTAACTTCATGCTCCGATTTTGAAATCAAATCTCAGCATAAGAGGAGATTCTATAACGCAACCAGTTCTTTCACTGTATCCTTTACTCACAAAGCATGTATTCTTATCCCTACTTATCAAACGAGGAAACTGAAGTTCGAGTGATAATGATCTGCTCAAACAGGACGACTGAGAAGTTCAAAGTGTCTGCATCTGGGGGTGCCAGGGTGGCTCAGTTGGTTAAGCGTCCGACTTCAGCTCAGGTCATGATCTCAAGGTTTGTGGGTTCCAGCCCCACGTCGGGCTCTGTGCTGACAGCTCAGAGCCTGAAGCTGCTTCGCATTCTGTGTCTCCCTCTCTCTGCCCCTCCCTGCTCACACCCTGCACTCTGTCTCTCAAAATAAAATAAAGATATTAAAAAAAAAACCAACTAAACAACAACAACAACAACAAAGTGTCTGCATCTGTAGGTGCTTTGCATGCCATCCACGGCAATCCCCTCGGTGACCTGGCAAGGCAGTCATGTATGAGTCCCGTTTTATGGCTGCAGAAGCTGAAACCCAGGATGGCTTAACCCCACATTCACTCGACTAGAAAGAAAGAGCTGGACCAGGCCCCCATCCTGGTCTTCTGACCCCAGGGGCTGCTTCTAGGGATGTCTGGGCTCGGCTGCAACTGCCCACTCCCCTTCACTGTTCACCACCCCACACGGCACACGACAGACAGGGTGGCCAATCTGGCTCCCCACACCACAGGAGACCCCCACTGAGCACGCCACGCCCCAACAGGCCCCGTGCAGGCAGTGCGAGGGTCTGGAGTGGGCCCGTGTGAGTTCTGCCAGAAGGCTGGCCTTCATGCGGGGCCACAGGGGATTCTCTTCAGACCCCAAAAGGCTAACGGCACTGGGGGCCTCCCATCTTGGAGAAAACCTCCTCTGTCCCATCGTCTCTTAGGAAGGCCTGGGGAAGCCAGGCGGAGGCCAGTCCTCAATCCCCATGACACGCACAGGCCGGTTCTGCTCTTCTCTTACCCCTCTGAACACCAGTCATGGAATGAGGACTGGCCCCTGCTGGCTTCTCCCCCCCCCCCCATTTACATCACGTCCGCTTTCATCTGCCCTGTCCCACGTCCTCCACAACCCTCCACCTTCACCTAAGTGATCCCGGCCTCTCGCACCTCAAGCCCTCATTGTAAGCCAACCAGTCCCCTCCTGGGAATCAATCCCGAGGAATCACAAATGCACATGAAAACTTAGCAGCAAGAAGGTTCACGGCGCTCAGACTTCTGTGAGTGAGACACAACGAATAAGATTTCGGCACAGGGGCGCCTGGGTGGCTCAGTCGGTTAAGCGTCCGGCTTCAGCTCAGGTCATGATCTCACGGTTCGTGGGTTCGAGCCTGGAGCCTGCTTCGGATTCTGTGTCTCCCTCTCTCTCTGACCCTCCCTGGCTCATGCTGTCTCTCTCTCAAAAATAAATAAAAATTACTAAAAAAAAAAATTTAAAGATTTCAGCACAGAAAATCACTACATAAATCATGCACATAAAACCATACATCCAGCCATTCAATACAATGATGCAGGAGCATCTGGGTGGCTCAGTCATGCGAGTGCCCAGCTCTGGCTCAGGTCATGATCTCACCATTCCCAAGTTCGTACCCCACATCGGGCTTGCTGCTGTCAGCACAGAGCCCACTTCAGATCTTCTGTCCCCCTCTCTCTGCCCCTCCCCTGCTTGTACACGGTCTCTCAAAATTAAATAATTTAAAAATAAATAAATGAATGAATACGTTTTTAAGATGATGCAGAAAAACACTAAGTGACATGGAAATAAATTCCTAATATGATTCTGTATAAAAAGTTAGAGATGAAAGATAAAGCATGACCCACCTTTTCAAATGACACTTCTATGCAAACAGCACATATATAGTTCTATAAAACTGTGTGTGTGTGTGTGTGTGTGTACGCGTGTGTGCGTGCGCGTGCACATGCCTGTGTGTATATTGTGAAAATTAATAAAGGGAAACCTCACTAAAATGGAGTCAAGAGGCCAGAAGGTGGAGCTCTCATTCCCTATCACTAGCAGTCATTTGCAGACCCAACAGGAAGGGATGCACCTTGCACATGGATACTACTTGCTACCCCAGCCAACGCCCCCCCACCCCCCCCCAATCCATTCAGCAAGAGCCCGGCTGAAGAGGAGACAGATTAACTCAGCCAATGAAAAGCCACTATAATTCGGACTGCCAGTTCACTCCAAAGGAGTTTTGGTTCATAACAGCCTTCCCAACTTCCCCTTTTCTCTATAAGAGCATACCTCTCCTTCGTCCTCCAGAGTTGCCCAATGGTTACGGTTTTGCCTTGTCACAGCTTGCAAGTCCCAAAATGCATTTCTCTTAATCCAAAATAAACCCATTTTTGCTGTTAAAACTGACAGTTTTATCTTTAAGATTAATGTTACGTGTATATGTATGTACACACGTAAAATATGCAGAATATAAAGCTACACTTCAGAATCTTAACAGTGGGTAACTTTTACTTTCTTCCAATTCTGCATTTAAAAAAATTACCTCAGGGGCGCCTGAGTGGTTCAGTCGGTTAAGCGTCCGACTTCGGCTCAGGTCAAGATCTCATAGTTTGTGGGTTTGAGCCCCACGTCGGGCTCTGTGCTGACAGCTCAGAGCCTGGAGTCTGCTTTGGATTCTGTGTCTCCCTCTCTCTGCTCCTCCCCTGCTCATGATCTGTCTCTCTCAAAATTAAATAAACATTTTTAAAAAACTTTAAAATAAGATAAAATAAAAAATTATTTCATTAAACATGTATTACTTTTGTAATAGGAAAGAAGTATTTGTGTCCTACCTTCTGAGGAATAACAAAAAACAAGAATAACCAATACCTCCAAAAGAATGAAGAACTAACTAGGTACTAGAACTAGCCTTAGGAAGATTGGTAGTTACGTGGTCCTGTTTAGGAAAACGTGGTGCTGGTACAGCACAGAGAGACAAACAGGCCCATGAAGAGACCTGTGACTGGATGGAAACTTGGTCCAGAGGTTACAAATCACTAGCGAAAGGATGGGCTGATCCAGAGGCTCGCAAGGGTTTTGCTCCTGGGATCCCTTTACCCTCTTAAAACTTACTGAGTGGAGCTGGGGAGGACTAGGCGGAGCACACAGGATTTGGGGAACAGAGAAAAAAATACTCTGAGACTATAATGATGGCATACATTTGTCTGAATCCCTAGAATGTACGACACTAAGAGTGAACCCTAACGTAAACCACAGACTTCGGGAGATAGTGACAATGCAGGATCATCAACTATAAACACACCACTCGGGTCGGGGAGGCGACGCAGGAGAAAAGGGGGGGTGGGGGCAAACAGGAAATCTCTGTGCTCTCCTCTCAATTTTGCTGTGAACCTGAAACTGCTCTTAAAAAAAATAAATAAATAAAGGGGCGCCTGGGAGGCTGTCAGTTAAATGTCCGACTCTTGATTTCGGCTCAGGTCATATTCTCACGGCTCATGGGGTTCATGGGCTTGAGCCCCATGTCAGGCTCCATGCTGACAGCAGAACCTGCCGAGATATTCTCTCTCCCCCTCCCTCTCTCCCTCTCTCTCTCTCTCTCTGCCCCTCTTCCTTTCTCACTCTCTAAATAAACATTTAAAAAAATTTTAAGTTAAAAAAAAATTAAATCTTAAAAACTAATGAGAACCCTAAAGAGCTGTTGTTTATAGGGATTATATCTAAATTATAATTTATTTCTATAGTTAATTTATTACTAAATTAGAAAGTACAGCTGATGGGGTTTTTTTAAATTTTAAATTAGCTAATAAATCAGGGGCGCCTGGGTGGCTTAGTCAGTTAAACAGCCGACTTCGGCTCAGGTCATGATCTCACAGCTCAAGAGTTGAAGCCCTGCACTGGGCTCAGTGCTGTCAGCACAGAGCCAACTTCCAATCCTCTGACGCACCCCCGCTTCTCTGTGCCCCTCCCCCACTCACTCTCTCTCTCAAAATGAACATTTAAAAAATAAATTAGCTAATAAATCCATTAGATGTTAACATAAATCAGCTATTTTGTAAGAATAACCAGGTTTTTAAAAAACTAAGTAGTGAAATGAATAGCACCGTTTTACATTTTGTGACGCTCCTAGTGTTTGGCCTCACAGAAGAGCCCTGAATTCTCACACAGGTTCTGCAGTCTTGGTTGAAGTTCATGAAGGAAATCCTGCCTCACACATAGTTAGGAAAGGAGGGCCCCTATAGCCTTTTCAGCTAATTGGGGATATCCTGCTTTGTTACTTATACCAAAACTCAACAAGTAGTCGTGTGTTCAAGTTATTTGTAACGTCCGGGCGCCTGGCGGGGCTCAGTCGGTTGAGCGTCTGACCAGCTCAGGTCATGATCTCACAGTTCGTGGGCTCAAGCCCCGCGTCAGGCTCTGTGCTGACAGCTCGGAGCCTGGAGCCTGCTTCGGATTCTGTGTCTCCCTCTCTCTGCCCCCTCCCCGCTAATGGTCAGTTTCTCTCTGCCTCTCAAAAATAAACTAAAAAAACATTAAAAAATTAAAAGTTAGTTACAAGATGGAATATGAAACTGTATCAATGAACTTTTCATATCATTACATTGAGCCCCCTTGGCGTATTGGAAAATACTAATTTACTGAATTCCTACAGGATTTTCTTTTAAATCTTCACTACACGGTATTTTAAAAATCTTCTGTTAATATCACCACTGATCTTACCAGAAAAAAAAATCTTTAAACATCGCAAAGTCATCAGGCCCATGGTGAATGAACGTTTTTCCAAAGAGTAGGTTCTGGGGCTTGAAAGCTCCAATTTTACCACTGGCGACAAACCGTCGGTGGTCCCGAAGTGACGGGCTCCCTTCACTCGTTTCTGAGAACTGAATCTGCCAAATATCCTAACTGAATGACTGCCGTCGGTCATTCTTCCAAGTAAAAACGGTGCTCCAGGAGAAAAGGCGCCCGTTCCGCCTCTGCCCGAACAGCCGTGCAAGGGCGCACCCCCTCGCTCGGCGAGCCACAGAAGCGCTCCGTGCCAGCTTCCCCCTTCACCACGCAGCGGTCCGAAGACTCGCTCAGAGGGCTACGGCTTTAAATTTTTTTAATGTTTTATTTTTTATTTTTTTAGAGAGAGAGAGAGAGACTGCGCGAGAAGGGGAGGGGCAGAGAGAGATGGAGACACAGAATCAGAAGCAGGCTCCAGGCTCTGAGCTGTCAGCACAGAGTGTAATGACACTCTGTGTCATTACCGTGAGATCATGACCTGAGCCGAAGTCGGACACTCAACCGAGCCACTTAGGCGTCCCCAGAGGGCTAAGTTTTAACGCGTGGCCTTCTCAAGGACACTCGTAAGTGAAAGTATTTTTAACAATGAACGAACGTGCAGCAGCAGCGAGGACAATGACCACTGCCACACGGTCTGGGGACCCCGGGCGGACCCCTGTGCTCAGGCACCAGCAGTTTGACCCACCGCTGCGATTCTACCAGTAGTGCACAGAGCAACACAGCGCAAACGAGAAACGCGAGTAACACTTCAGAATTATCAGGAAAACGGTTTACCTCGTGGATCCCCAGCAGCTCGCGTTTTGAAAACCATTGAACTACTCAATAAAGGAAACCAGGCCAACTGGTTTCTGTGTGGAAAAAACAAAACCACAGTCCCACCTCACATCATAAACAAAAATGCATTCCAGATAGATGTTTTAAAAGCTAAATATGAAAAGTAAAACTTCCAAGAAAAAAAAAAACAGTAGATATAGGTTAAGATTTCTTAAGCAGGGCACGAAAAAACACAAACTTTAAGTAGACTGAGCATTCTGATGACATTAACATACTAATAATAAATTCTAACATTTATTTATTTTTGAGAGACAGAAAGAGACAGTGTGATCATGGGAGGGGCAGAGAGAGAGAGAGGGAGACACAGAATCCAAAGCAGGCTCCAGGCTCTGAGCTGTCAGCAAAGAGTTTGACACGGGAATCGAACTCACAAACCATGAGATCATGACCTGAGCCGAAGTCGACACTTAACCGACTGAGCCACCCAGGCGCCCCAATAAATTCTGAACTTCAAAAGACACCATGCAAATGAAAAGGCAAGTTGCAGCCGGGGGAACATCTGGGCTCAAGAAGACAAGGCAAGGCACCAGGAAAACGGGTGAAGACATGAAGTGGCAACTCCCAGAAGACGAAGGGTCCATAAACAGACATAAATAGCTCAATCTCACTGGTCATCAGGGAAATGCTAACCGAAACCACTAATTTACACCCATCAGAAAAACAAAAACGTAAAAATCTGACAGTACCAAGTACTGGTGAGGACACAGAGCAAGAGCAACACCGCTGGTGGGAGAAAGAACTGGAATGGCCGTTTTGAAGAGCAAACTGGTGATATCTAGTAAAGGTGGATATTCCCGTAAGCCAGCAATTCAACTCCTAGATCCGTATCCTAGGGACACCCTCACGTGTGTGCACAAGGAGACACGTACGACAATGACTACGGAAGCACCGTCTGCAGGAGTAGGAAGCGAGAAACAACCGGAATACTAAGCAAGTGGCAAGCAGGTACGTAAACACTGTCCAACAAGTCTTTCTGTGACATAGAAGTATTCTCTACCCACGCTGTCCAAAGGCGGTAGCCATCAGCCACAGGGTGCCCAAGGAACACAAAAAACATGGCTAAGAGTGACTAGGGAATTGAACTTTTATTTAATTTTGATTAACTGAAATCTAAATAGTCACATGTAGAAAATGGCTACCACATCAGACAGTGCAGCTACAGCAGTGAAAATATACTTTTGTCCAACACAATGCTTTTGCAGCAACACTACATATGTGTAAACACAGAGGCACCGCAAAAGCATCATGTTGGACAAAAAAAGCAAGTTTCAGAGGTAATGGCTGGGACTAGAGTGGAACGAGCAAGGCGTCTAGAGTGAAAATTCTAGAAGGCACTCACCCTCACGGCTGTACAGGTTGGAGACTTGTGTGACCTCGAGAGTGAACGCCTCCTTAAATTTTGGGCCATAGGTGCCATGCCTGCCTCACTTTTTAAGTGTATATCCAGCATGCGACTGTGTCAGCGGCCCCCAAGATCATCCCAGGTTCAAGGATTCACAAGGAGGACTCACAGAATTTAGCACAGAGCCTACACACAGCTATGATTTCTTACAGGGAAAGGGTACAAAGCAAAATTAGCCAAGAGAAAAGGCAGATGGTGCAAAGTCCGGAGAAAACCAGGCACAAGATTCCAGGCATCCTCCGCCCGTGGGTCACATGGGATGCACTTAGTTCCTCCAGGAGAGCTGTGACAACACACGTGAAATAACGCCCCCCGCAGACGCTCATGAGAGACCCAATGCGCGGGGTATTTACTGGGGGCCAGCCGGGTACCAGAACACCAGACTCCAGAAGAAAAGGACACTTGCATCATAGAGTACACCGTACAGTTCAGGCACCGCGAGCCGCTCTTTAGGGGATGGTGGAGCCCTTCTGAATTCCAAGGGGCCAACCTTGCAAACAGGCCTAAGGACAGCAGTCCCATGCCTACTATGGTCACTCTTTTTTGCACAGATTTCATTTCCATAAGACTGTAGAACGTGACATATAATACATTGCTTGAAGACACACGTATGTTAAGTGGTACAAGCGCACACGGAAACGCAAACACGGAATCTAGGGCTGTAGTTACAAGGGGAAAGGACTCGGTTTGAGGCAGGGGTTTACAGGCCTTTCAACTGCATCTCTGATGTTTGACTACGTAAGCTGGGCAACAGGCAAAAATGTTTGTTATAGCATTTCCTCTACCTTCCCAAACGTGTGTGTAGCTGAAATATTACGCAAGAGCAAAGACTTCCCTCCTTATTACCACACACCACTAGGCGCTCATGTTATGGAGCGCCTTTCAGATCCCAGGCCCATGTTAAGCCATTTACAGGAATTTATTTTTTGCATACACTCAGAGGTCAGGGGGAGGCAAGTGAGCTCTCTGCCCTTAACTAGCTGTCACTCTACTGAGGGATGAGGAGAGAAAAGCAGTCTGAAACCAATTTGCGACCTGAATGCTATCAAGATAATACGGCAGGGTGCCGTGATTAAGGAAAAGCTGCTTTATGGCGCCTGCGGGGCTCAGTAGGTTAAGCCCCCTCCGCTGTTCTCTCTGGCTCAGGTCATGATCTCCCCAGTTCCTGGGTCTGAGCCCCACAGCAGGCTCCGCACTGACAGCTTTGGAGCCTTCTTGGGATTCTGTCTCCCTCTCTCTCTGCCCCTCCCCTGCTCTCTCTCTCTCTCAAAATAAACATTAAAAAAAAAAAAAGAGCTGCCTTAACTAGGGTGGCCTGGGAAAGCCTCCTTGAGGCGGCCACTGTAGTTGATCCAGAAACGATGGGGATGAGACAGCCGTGCAACTGTCGGAAAACAGCACATTCCGGGCAGCGGGAGCAGCGAGGGCAAAGGCCTCCGGCAGGAACAAGCATGGTGTGTTGAGAGACAGTAAGCAAAGCCAGCAAGACTGGAGAGTGGGGACAGGAGGGAGACCAGGAGACGGCGAGGTCAGCGGAGGTCACCGTGCGGCCCTAAGCCTCAGTAAAGATCTTAGGTTTCATTCCCAGTCTGATGAGCCTTTGACGGTTTGGAGCAGGGCAACGACATGGTCTGGTGTACACTGGAGAGGATTCCGCCAGCTGTACGGAGGACTCATTATAGACGGAGCCGTTTTCTTCATTAGCACCACAGACATAACGCTCGGGGCTGATGAGCTTTTCAGGAGGTATGAAAAGGTTGGGGGGTATGAGGGGAGTCCCACAATGCAAAAAGAACGCTACAAAGTTGGGCGTAAGTATTTAATTAAAATGTCTGGGAAACAACATCATGGCAACTTCATTCATCATTAATTAAGTGTAGCATTCACATAAACAATTGAGTTACATTTGGAAATAATTGGAGAATTAGATTTTCCCAGTCACAAAAATCCGCCAAGAAATTGTAGCCGATCATAAAAGTGGATTTTTCTTGCAGCCAAATCATCTCAAAGGGAAAAAAAACTTTCAATGAATTTACCCACCAAAAAAAAATTTTTTTTTTTTTTTAAGATACAAATACCAAAAAAAAGAAAGCCTAGCATCACGAGGGCCTTACAGCAAACTAGACCGACACCAACCACAGTGGTGGCTGGCTAAGAAAAGCCAGCAGCCTGAACTGGTGTTGAGACCTACACTCGGAGTTTGAATACTGGCCAGGGGGACCCCCTCCGGAACGGCTTCTCCGGGAAAAGCACATCTGAATGGGCAGACCTGAGTGACAAGGCACCGGCCATGCCAAGAGCAAGGAGCAGAGGTTGTGGGTAGCGGTTCCGCACTGGAAATGCCGCACCGGATTCGTAGGGAACAAAAAGAGAGTCTGGCTGAACTGAAGTTAGAGGGTGGGCCTGGGGGGGCGGGACAGGTGACGCGAACCAAGGCTGTAGAGCCTGGAAGACCATAGTCTCCTCCAGAAAACGAAAACCACTCATGTTTAAGAGGGACTGATCCGGGTGCGCCTGGGGGACTCAGTTGGTTAAGCATCTAACTTGGGCTCAGGTCATGATCACACGGTTGGTGGGTTCGAGCCCTGCCTGGGGCCCTGCCTCTTCTTCTGTATCTCCCTCTCTCTCTGCCCTCTAAAAACCATTATTATTATTATTTTTATAGAGTGACCCAATTTGTCTCAGACCCACACGGGCCAGGAAAACAGGAGCCACACCCGGCGGTGGTTCCCGCCGCGGTAAAAAACAGAGCTTTCCACATCACTTAATTCTAACTAATTCACACGGACACTTAAAAACCGCTGTGTAACGTGGCGCGGGGAAAACTTTTCAGCCTGTTGCGAACCGCGTGGGCACGTGCATCTCCACCTTCAAGTGTCAATTTTATGAAACCCAAAGCCAGACCAACTATTTCCGGTGAAAGTGTAGCTGTAACCCTAAAACACTCGGGACCTCGAAGCCTCAGCCCCTGCAGAAGCACATAAGAGATCCCGTTTGTCCTGTTGAGACCCATCACTTGTCAAAATACTATATCGGCCATACTGGGTGAAAGGTAACATTAAACTTCATTTCATTTTTTTTTAACGTCCGTACTAGAAAAACTGTGAAACGAGAAATGCGGCTTGTGTCATTTTTCCACTGGTCGCGGGTGGAAGCAGAGTCTGGCCGGCAGGGCGCGACGGCGGTCCGACCCCGCCGTGGGGGGCCGCCGAGAGAAGTTTCTCGTTGCATTGTTGCAGTCACGAGTCTCGTCGGCAAGTTTTCACGGGCCCGGGCAATGGGCGGGGGAAGGAGGGGGACGTGGCCTTGGGGGCTGAGTCGCAGGGGCCGGACTCCAACTCCCTCGGACAGCGCTCGACGTCCACCTGTCAACCTCCCAGCGGCCCTCAAGAAGGCGAGAGCGGGACTCGAACCCGCGGAGTCGCAGAGGCCCCACTCCCGGGCCTCAGCCCAAGCGCGCCGCGCGACCACAGCTCCGTTCTCCCCTCGGGCGGGGGTGGGGGAGTGGGGTGACCAACATTCACAAAGTTCCCAACGGACTCCCCCGCCGCTGGGTATGAGGGGCCGGGAGCCCCTTAGAAGAGATCCTGGCAACGCTCACCTGCGGACCGACGCCAAGGCGACAAACGCTCCTCCTCTCCCTCCACGCACGCCTCCACCACGCCGGCAACCAACTTCCGCTCCTCTGCCACGAATCCCCGGCTAAGTATTCCTCTCCGCCCGCCCCCGCGACCAACCCAGCCAATCATCTCTCAAAGAATTGGCTGCGTCCCTGCCACACTCCTGCCTGCCAATCACAGCGGGCGCTGGCACCGCCCTTCCCGCCCTCTTAAGCGAGCGCCGCGCGCCACCACTAGGCAGTTGGAGGCGCTGCCCTCCGTGGGGATGCGTCTTCCGGAAGGACTGGGCGAAGCGCGAGCCACGCCGGTGCGGGAACCTTCGGGATTGGCCGAGAGGAGCCCTGCGCTCTGACTCCACCCATTCCCTCCCTAGACATCCGAGTCGGAGACGCTGGGGATTGGTTCCCAGGGGACACCCAAAGAAGCCTAGAAATGGTTCCGCCTCCCTCGCTCGTCCCGGAGAGGGAGCTCCACGGATTGGTCCGAGGAGTCTCGGCGCGCGCCGACCCGCACTCCAGGGTTGGCTGAGGGTGTGCTCGCGCCGCCGGAAAGCGTTGACGCTGATTGGCCGGGGGGTGGGGCCGGCTATTTGAAGGAGGCGCGCGGACCTAATACGCACTTCAGTCGGCGGACAGAAGAGGCGGGAGCGGGTTTGTGTAACGCTACCCGCCTGACCATAGAGGACTCCGGCGCGGGCTCGGCCCCAGCTGTGGCCTCTGCCGCGTCCGGCAAGGCGATGGCCAAGGTTTCCGTGCTGAACGTGGCGGTGCTGGAGAATCCGAGCCCTTTCCACAGCCCCTTCCGGTTCGAGATCAGCTTTGAGTGCAGTGAGGACCTGGCGGACGGTGAGGCTGGGCCTGTGTGGAGCTCCCCCTCCCCCCGGCCAACCCCGACCTCCCCCGCGAAACAACCGATCTCCTTTCCAACCCTGACCTCCCTCCTTCCCTCCCCTTCAGCCCCGGCCTCCTTGTAGGGACTACCCCTGACATCCCATGGCCAACCCAACCCCTTCCCCGGGGTTACTCCAGGTTCCCCCGTGGAGACCTCATCATCCCCGTTTTTCCCCTCGAGCTTCTGCTGGGCACCTATTTTCTCTGCAGAGATCTCAGCCTCCATTCTAACCTGCAAAGAACTTCAGCCACCCTGTGTTCCCCACGCTCCCTCCCCAGACCCTTTCTCCCTCTGAAACTCCTTTCAGCCGTGGCAAGACCTTATTCACCCCTATCTAACCAGTTGTCTCCCAGTCTCCTCCCTAACCTGCTGATATTTAAAGCAACCCCGCCCGCCACCCACTTCCGATGGTTTTCTTCCCCAAAGCCCACACCTAGAACCTGGCTTCCACCTCCTTAGCTAGGCCCCTGTTTTCCACTCTTGATGTCCACCTTCGGCGGCAGCGCAGATTTACAGCCCGATCTCCCCAGCGCCGGTTCCTCCCTCCTCTCCTGCTTTGATACACACACTCCTAGCCGAGGGGTGGCATCGCCGGGCGAGCATGAGTCGGTCCCCACTGTCTGCCCACCAGGTTCCAGCTGATGTGAGGCAATTCTTCCAACACTTTTGATGGTCTGACCTAGTGGGATGGGGGTGGGGGAGTTGGGTGGGCCAGGCTGCACCAGGACGGTATCTGGCTTCAAACAACCGGCTCAGAGGTCAGACCTTTTTGTGCATCTTTTCCAAGGTGCTTTCACAGACGTACTCATTCATCTGGGTGTTTTAATGGTGGACGTGGCTGTCATCTCACGGATGAGAAGACCGGAGCCACAAAGAATGAAAGACCTTTCAAGTAAAGATCTATAAAAACCTAAAAATCTAAGGGTGCCCCCGGCGGACTCTTGCCACCACTTTCAGGGAGGAAGTACTCCATTAGACCAATTCTCCACTTGATGGTTAAAGGAGAAGAGACAGCAGTGAGGAGGTAGAGATCTGCCAGGGGCGCTAACTAGTACCTGTCCGAAGTGGGTGGGTGGCTTGTGGGAAAAGCCAGTCCTTTGGATCCTTGGATCCGCTTGGGGCTGATAAAGTTTGAGGTAATGTGTGCTTCTGGGCCGGGCCAAGGCATCGTCTCTCCTTGGTTTCTCCGCTTTTTAAACTAAGGAACCTACTTATGACTAACTATAGAATAAGCCCAGTTAAACCCTTTCTGGAACAAGGCAGGGTGTAAATAAATAATTAAAGTGTAGAATGACACTGTGGAATAAGATTTAATTTTAAAGCCAAGAGGAGATGTAAGGAGCTAATAGGTTAAGGGATTCACAGTTCCCAGAAGGCAGGAGATCGGGTTTCATACAGCCTGTTTGTGCTCCTTGCATTTAAAAACAGTTGCAGAGTCATTATCTAGTACTTCTATTCCTAGGAAAACCCCTGCCCTGTTACTTTACTAATCTGTTTATAGAGTCAGAGCAGGAAAGGCAAAAGTCCCGCTGCCGGTCATTTTTTTAATAGAAATGAGATGACTTCTCCAGGGTCACACAGCCAGTCTGTAGAAGTATTGACACTAGAGTGTGTCTCTGAGCCCCGAGGCCGCAGTTCCCCACCTGTGCTATAACCTGAGAAAGAAAGAATGCATCCCTTATTTTAGAAGTGGGACATAAATAGAACTGACCGTAGAATTTATTTCCACATCAGGACACTCTTGAAAGAGAAGGAAGGGAGTGCTTTTAATTACACCCAGACCGTAAAGCTTTTGCTCAGAGAAATTCAAGTTGGAAAGCAAACTCTGGCCTGAAAATCCAGACCCTGGTTCTATCCCTGGGGCTGGCCATGACTCTGACCTGCCAAGCTTGCTTTCTACCTCTGCCTGGCCTTCTTCCCGTGGAGCGGAGAGAACCCATTTCCTGCCTCTCAAACAGATGGAGGGGGCTTGGCTTCAGGAGTCTCTCAGATTCTGGAGAAATCTCAGTCCTGTTACCTTGACACTAGCAACTGACGATCTGACAAAAGATCCAACCCCCGGTCATCGGCTGACCATGTTTCCCACTGGCTCCGAAAATAGATGCTTCCAAGGCATAAATCTGTGTTTAATACATTAGGTGTGTTTTTCCACTGTTTCACTGAGAAATTCAACAGCCAGTGTTTGAATAAGTCATGGAACCAGATGTCCTGACCCACAGCAATCACCGTGGTCAGGCCAGGGTTCATGTAGATGATTGTGAAAAAAGGCAGTGATAAACAGAAAACAGCTTGCTGCGTAGGTGGGTTTTGTGTGTGTTTGTGTGTTGTGTTTTGCTTTAAGGCAGGAACCATTTTCCAGCTAGATCAAAGACGCTAGTTTTCTACATGGCTTTAATCAGGTTGTTAGTTTTGGTTTTGTTTCCATACCTAGTGGAGAGGAGCATGTTGTCGGCTGTTCGATTGTGAAGTTAGAGCATAAAGACAAAATAGTGCCATCAAGTTACCCTTGAAATTGCCTAAATAGTTCGGTGCACTGCATTTCCTGGGTATAGTTGTGTCCTGTATTCCAAAGGAATGACTTTGGGCTCTACTAGTGACTTCTGTCCCACATCTAATTCAGAAGAATGGTTACATTACAAAATGAAGGCACTCAAGTATGCTTCTGCTTAAACCACTTCGGCAAGTTTAAGGTGATCCAATTTGTAGGTCCTTATTCCAATCATCTATCTTCCGTGGATGACTTCATCAGCAACTCTGACCCTTGAGTCAGTATTTCACTATATATGGCCCTCCGTTAATTCTCTGGTTACTTTTTTTTTTTTTGAGAGACAGATTGAGAGAGCGCAAGCAGGGGAGGGTCAGAGAGGGAGACACGGAATCTGAAGCAGGCTCCAGGCTCTGAGTAGCTGTTAGCACAGAGCCCGACGTGGGGCTCGAACCTATGAGATCATAACCTGAGCCGAAACTGGATGCTTAACCAGCTGAGCCACCCAGGCGCCCCATCTCTCTCTCTCTGATTTCCTCAATGGCCCGCATTGAGGGCACCATAGCGGCCGTTTGCCTGGCTGCCGGTTTTCTCTTCCGGTCAGCACCCACTCCAGTCTTTGTGTAGGTTTTGCCAATAGTATTGAACATCCAGTGCCTGTGGCCTACACAGGGCCTACTCTACTTCAGTCTCCTTTTTATCTCCCCACCAGCACGTTAGTTAAATGCACACATACGGGACTCCACTGGTGATTGGGGGGACCGGGGGAGGCCAGGAGGAAAGATCCTAAAATCTAGAGCTGTGTTAGAAAGGTAAGGGCAGAGCTAGCTTGATTTCTGTTCCTCCAAAGGCATTGTTATGTCCTAGCCATGTCACTACTTGCAACAAAGATAAATCAGTAGACTTAACGGCTCCCTGCAAATAATAAGAGACTGGAGTTCGAGCCCCCAGTGAGCCTGCTGGTCACTGTGTCCCACAAACCCGCCAAGGGTCCCTGAGTAGACAGCCTGGGTGAAACTGCAAAGGGACAGGAAATCAGCGTATCGAGGAAGAGCTCTGGGCTCAGGTGACAAACCTCCGTGGTTGCGGCCCACAGAGCTGTTTTTCCAAAGTTAGATGCTCTTGCCGGACAGCTGGACCAAGAAACAGGGCAACTCCAACGACAGTTTGTTTCCTGTGAAACCTCCCCCGCCCCCGGCTGCTGGAGCTATGGGCTGTGTGATTTCAAAGAACCCAAAATAAGTTTCAAGTCTCCTGCCAAGCCTCCCTGTACTAGCGTGACCTTGCCCCTGATACACTTGGACCTCCTGCAAGAGGCAGCCGTGACCAGGGATTTCCGGCGCTTGATGGGCCGGCTCTCCTTAAGCACTTTTCCTTCTACCTTGCTGGAACCTACTCAGGGATGAGAACCCCCCCACCCCCCCCTGGATGGAATGAAAGAGAGAGTTGGGGTTCGGAGGGTCCCTCTGTGGTGCCACATTGGTTAACTTAAGTCACTGTCACCCAAGGCTCTGAGAGCCTGGCGTGAGTTGGTGCCAGATCTAGAAGACCCGGGGACTGGCTGACTCCCCCAGTGGCCTCGTCTTCCCCCTCCTGCCGGCTGGCTCTTCTGCTGGATTGGAATCTGCTGTCCTGCCCCAGTTGTCGAGGGATCTATTCAGTTCGGTGGCACCGGTCCCTGTGTGTGAAAGAGGATGCTGCTTCCTCTCCCGGCACCCAGTGGGCAGAGCCCTGAAATGGCCCAATTCCCTGCTGTTCCCTCCCCAGCACGCCTCTGTCACGTGGTGCCTAGTTCAACCTCTGCCGCACAGTCTACCCTCGGGCTCTGAGACCCCCGAGTTCCCCCAGAGGTGCAGGGTCAAGGGCGGCTGGCAAAGCTAGACTCACAGGAGAAACTTCCCCCGTAGAATTAGAGGCTCGTGCCCATCCCAGTGTGCAGGGCAGCAGCGGTGCCCAGCAAGTAGTGCCCAGCAGATGTCCAGGTATTCTTGAGAAGAAAAATCTTCCGATAGATTAAGGATCCGTCCCAAAACTCAACTTGAGAAGACCCTTCCCCTGCCTTCATGCTGCCCGGCCATTTCAAGTCCCTAACACTTCATATCCTTACAGACCTAGAGTGGAAGATCATTTATGTTGGCTCCGCTGAGAGTGAGGAGTTTGATCAAATCCTAGACTCCGTGCTGGTGGGGCCTGTTCCGGCAGGGAGACACATGTTCGTCTTTCAGGTAAGAAAGACCAGGCCTGAGGCTTTGACCCCTAGAAAACATCCGCTTCTGCCTGGAAAGCCCACGGTGTGGTTCAGTGGTCAAAAGTTCAGGTTCAAAATTCTGGCTCTGCTTTCAAGAACCGTCTGGCCTCTCAGAGGTACCTCATACATTTCCCTTTTCCTCCACCTCTGTATTGTCACCGCGAGCCACTGGTTCAGGGTGAGTCCTCCTTATTCATGGGAGTTAGGTTCTAGAAGGTCGCTGTGAATGCTGAATTAACAAAGACTGAACCATTCATGGCCCCTGGAAGAACTACAGGGTTGGGTTCCTACAAGTCCTATTTTTGTCAGCTGGTAAATACATAATCTTGTTTTCTGTGTGTTTATGTTTAAACCTCTTATTTAATATTATTGTTGGTTCATTCCCATTGACCTCCTGGCCAACGGCACTATAATTCATGCCTGAAAAAAACTTCTCTAACACACGTATTTTCTCCATAAGGCACATCATCACCCTCTTGCACTTAGGAACCCTAGACAGCGTTAAGCACTATGCTTGCTGGCCTTTTTTTTTTTTTTAATTTTTGAGACAGCGTGAGGGAGCAGGGGCAGAGAGAGAGGGAGACACAGAATCCGAAGCGGGTTCCAAGCTCCATGTTGTCAGCACAGAGCCCACACAGGGCCCAAACTCCCAAACCATGAGATCATGACCTGAGCTGAAGTCGGACACTTAACCAACTGAGCCACCCGGTGGCCTTTTGTTCTTTTTTAACGTTTGTTTATTTTTGAGAGAGAGACATACCCACTCACGTGTGAGTGGGAGAGGGGCAGCAGGGAGGAGGTCCGAGGATCCAAAGCAGCTTTCACACTGACACTGTGAGCCTGACGCGGGGTTCGAACTGGGAGATCATGATCTGAGCCGAAGTTGGACGTTCAACCAACTGAGCCACCCAGGCGCCTCTGGTGGCCATTTTATTTTTTTTTTTAACTATTTTTTTTAATGTTTTTTTAATTTATTTTGATACAAAGAGAGACAGAGCATGAGGGAGGGAGGGGCAGAGAGAGAGAAGGAAACACAGAACCGGAAGCAGGCTCCAGGCTCTGAGCTAGCTGTCAGCACAGGGCCTGAGGCGGGGCTCGAACCCACAAACGCGAGATCTGACCTGAGCCAAAGTCGGAGGCTTAACCGACTGAGCCACCCAGGCACCCCCAGTGGCCATTTTAAACAGCAAAATCACCAACAATAAGCATCAAAATGTGGGAGCCGTGGCATTAAAAAGACCACAAGGAGGATGCCCATTTACAATATGCACTGAGCTAAGGCCGAGAGCATCACCTTTTCTGACCTCACCTGGGAACCTGTACATCAGGCAGCTCAGATTTTTCCCCACTCTGTGCATGTCCTCGAGGACTATGAAAGCACCCCGATCCTGAGGTTACAAATCACTATTATCGAGTAAGTGAAATCGCAGATGAAGATTCACTGTCACTGCGGAGTTGCTCTCTAACCCAGTATCACAGGGGCTGCGGGCGCACAGGTGCAGGGCGATTCTCACGCTCGCTGAAGTTTGGCAGGCTTTGCTCAGATCCTCACCTTCCTCCCGCTCCGCTCCGCCCGCCGCAGTCCAAGCACCTCCTTTCATCCCGTGAGGAGGGGTTCCATCCACCTGTACCCAGGCCCCAGTGAGCCCCTCTACCCCTCTCCACTAATTTATGAACAAGGGACCCCGTGTTTCATTTTGCACCAGTTACACAGCTGGGCCTGTTCATAACAACACACCCCCAAATCTGTCCACATCTGTCCTCTACTTCCTGGTTTAAGTCTCTGCCTGCTCCAGGCTGACTGCTGTAACCTCCTGCCCAGTATCCTTGCCTCCACAATATCCGGCCCTCCTCAGGCGACAGTGTCCCACACCACCAGTTGTCTTCATTTTTTTTTTAATTTTTATTTTTTTATGTTTATTTTTGAGAGAGAGCACAAGCAGGGGACGGGCAGAGAAAGGGAGACACAGAATCGGAAGCAGGCTCCAGGTTCTGGGCTGTCCGCACAGAGCCCAGTGCGGGGCTCGAACCCACGAACCATGAGATCATGACCTGAGCCCAAGTGGGACGCCTAACTGACGTATGGACTGAGCCACCCAGGTGCCCTGAGAGTTGACTCAATTTCTTTTTAATTTTTAATTTCTGCCAGAGCAGAAGCAGAGAAGGGACAGAGAGGGAGACACAGACTCTGAAGCAGGCCCCAGGTTCTGAGTTGTCAGCACAGAGCCCAACACAGGTCTCCGACTGATGAACTGTGAGATCATGACCTGAGCTCAAGGTGGCTACTTAACCAACTGAGGCGCCCCTGCAAGTCTTCTTTACCTATCCCTTATCTCCTGCTAAGCATTCTTGCTCTTTCCTGAGCCCTTAACTGGCCCAGAAGGCCCCGGCTGGCTGGCCACCAACCTGCCCACCTGTTCAGCCTTATCTTGACGCTACCCTCCCCCCTTGCTCACTACACTCCTCAGCACCACTTCCTTCTTTGTGGCACACTTGTCACACTGAGCATTTTACAGGCATTCGCAGGATTGATTCTGTCTTCCCTACTCGATTAAGAACTCCCGTTGGCAGAGAACGTACCTTTGGCTCAAATACGTGTCACTTGAAAAATCACTGTCGTCCTGCTCTCAATGTGGCTATGTGGTCAGTGCTAAGGCCTAGGATGTGTTTCCTCTAGGCTGACGCCCCCAACCCGTCCCTCATCCCCGAGACTGACGCCGTGGGTGTGACCGTGGTCCTCATCACCTGCACCTACCACGGCCAGGAGTTCATCCGCGTGGGCTACTATGTCAACAACGAGTACCCGAGTCCCGAGCTGCGGGAGAGCCCGCCCCCGAAGCCAGACTTCTCTCAGGTGGGGCTCCTCTCTGCACTTCCTGCTCAGACGGGCTGGCTCCCTTGTACCTGGGGGAGTTGACTCATTGGAATTGGGAGCCAAGGTCACTTCTGAAGGATTTCACGCCATCCTCAGATCTTGCGGCTCCAGACTAGAACTGGAGAAGAGAAAGGTCTTTTGTTCCCAGGAGCGGCCCTTGCAGAATCGAGATTAGATAGGTCCCAGCCCTAAGGGCACACAGGCCCTCCCTGGTGTCCTAGGAGTGGTGGTTGGTGGAGATGGAATAAGTTGAGGTCTGATCTTCCTGGCTTTGGGGCAGGGGGTCTGGGGGGGCGGCTCGGTGGGAGTAATGAGCAGGCATGCCCACAAGGGTGACACTCCTCTCTCTCTGCCCCAGCTCCAGAGGAACATCTTGGCCTCAAACCCCCGCGTGACCCGTTTCCACATCAACTGGGACAACAACATGGACAGTCTAGAAGCCATAGAGAACCAGGACCCTGCCCTGGGCTGTGGCCTCCCCCTCAGCTGTGCACCCGTCAAGGGCCTGGGTCTCCCTGGCTGCATCCCGGGCCTCGTCCCCGAGAATTCCATGGACTGCATCTAACTGCAGGAATCCGGGCCCAACGTGGGCCCAGCTGGGACAGTGGCCAGTCTCCTTGAGCATGTGGAGGGGGCAGCCGGGCCTCCCGGACAGTCCCATGGAGGCCACCTGGAGGACTTTGGGGCCATCAGCTACACCAAGGCGGGTCAGACATGGCTCTGAGGAAGGAGCGGGCCTCAGGTCTCTCCTAACCCTGACCCAAAAGGATCATCTTCCCTCTACTGCCCAGGCCTGTAAGAAGCAGGTACTTCAGGTTTTCGTTGTTTGTGACTTGTGTCTTTTCTCTCTTCCACACATACTATAAATCTACCAGCGGGCCTTTGTGCCACCGCGGTCCTGTGAGCACCACCGGCCCAGTGCTCCTCCCCCAGACCTCACTCACCTGCCTTGAGACCCTCCCGGTCAATGCCTGGCCAGGCTCCAGCACTGTTGAGACAAAGGCTGTCATTCCTGTCCCTCCCCAAACATCTGAGCAGACCCACCCAGCTTTTTGGAGTCACAGGCAAGGAATCTTGGTTAGAAGGTGGACTGGGACACAATTTCTGTCCTTCCTGGACAGGTTTTAGGTCTTTGCAATCCAACAGCCTCTGGAAGACCTCTTTTCCCAAAGGTGTGTTCCGCAGGATGCTGAGGAATGATGGTCCAACTCTCAGTCCCAAGCACCTTCCTGCCCTCTCCTAATGAGGTCTGGCTTTCCCTGGAGGCTGCCGGGGGGGGGGGGGGGGGGGGGGGGGGGGGGGGGGGCGGGGGAGGCCACTGTGCTCGGTCCATGTCGGTGCCAGCATCAGGCCCCCTCTGCAAAGACCTCATGCTCTTCCAGGCCACAGACAGATGCCAGGCACAGGAAACAGTAGGGACCCTAAAAACTTCTGTCCCCTGCCAGGCTCCCCCATCACACCCAGTCCTCTCGCTGCTACGTGGATGCTATTGTGATTGCAGTTTGTATATTAAAAGGTTTTTATATTAAACATGTTTGGTTGATCTAAAAATAAAAAGCACTTCATCTAGACTGTTTCTGCTTTTGTCTTAGGTGGGCTGAGGCATGTCTGTCCATCTCTCCTCATGAGGGGGCTCTTGCCCCAGACAGTGGGTTGACTGCCCCTTGTCCCCTTGCTTAGCTTCTTACCCTAGTCTTAATTGGTTACCTAATTGTACTCCAGACTGAGGTTCAGGGGGGGATTTTTCTTTGTCAAAAGTTAAGCAACGCAGCTGTTCTGGATAGAGCATAACCAGTGATTTTTTAGACTTTGACCTTGACCCACAGGAAGAAGTTAACATCATGCTCCAAGGACACCCACAGCACCACTTTTATTAAATTTTACTTAACCTTACTTTCTAACCTCACAGCTCAGGGTAGACTGGTCTGGCTGGTAAGCCATTTCCCCACAATTCATAGAAGTGCCCACTTACCTCCCGGAAACTGGTGGCCCTAGGAACAAGGGAGTAGACAGCTGCCAGAGGGGGTTCTGGCCGTAGAGGCCTATAGGCAGAGCAGCAGATTGGCTCTCGGGCCTGGCACCAGCTAGCCTCTCTGAGTCAAGATAGCTGGCTCATCCAGCCCCCCTCACCTCTTGGCACCTTCTTTTTGGGTCTACTGCAGTGTTTCTCAAAGAGGCGGCAATTTAACAAGGTCTGGAAATGGCTTCGGTGGAGGAGAAGGGGGCGGTCCCTACTGGCATCCAGTGGGTAGAGACAGGATGCCTCTAAACCTGCAGTGCACAAGACAGCCCCCTTCTCCAACAAAGAATGACCCTGCCCCAAATGTCAGTAGGGTGGCAGTGAGAAGCTGACCTCAGGCTGTGTTTTAGAAGGACACCCAGGGGCACCCAGGGCTGGCTCAGTGGGGGAAGCATGGGACTCTTGATCTCAGGGTTGATAAGTTGGACCCCCACATTGGATGCAGAGATTACTTAAAATCTTCATAAAAACAAAAATAAAAGGGCACCTAGAAAAAATGGTCATCTTAATGCTCTGGGACAAAGGGAAGTCCCAGGCTGGCTATGCCCCAGACTCCTCATCTGTAAAGTGCGAGTGATGCTACCAGTTCCTCCGTGATAGGAGCGTGGTGCAAAGGAGTGCCAGCTCTTACTACTGAAGTGCGCACAAGCCCAGGGTAGATGCCCAGCAAAGGGATCGGCACAGAGCCCTCTCCCAACCACCCCCTACTCCCGGGGACCCAGCATCCTCCTGAAGATCTGGCTATGGCTGGAGGAGACCCAGAAGGCTCCTGGGCTTGGACCCTGCTTTACTGCGCCAGGCCTTATGAATGACGACTGCCTGCGGCCCGGCGACCTCTGACCCGAGGTGCCCGCCGCGCCCCTCCCCCGCTGGCAGGTGGACAGCGGCTGCGCCGGGAGGGTGGGGGGAGGCTCTGGCGCCAACCTCGGCTGGCCGGCGGCCGCTGCCGCACTGAGCGGAGGCGGGGGACTGCGGCGCGTATGAGGCCAGGCGGGCGCTCGCCTGGACCGCCT
>NC_043711.1:9382356-9398395 GCF_006229205.1 Suricata suricatta | reverse complement strand
CCTAGGGCCCGCAGAAGACCCCCGGAGGCGCCCCCCCGCCAAAGGCCACCCCCCACTGCAAAGACTGTGCCCCCCCCACCCAGCTGTCACTGCCAACCAAGGCACGTATGACCGCTGGGGCCCCACATGGGGCCCTGTCACCACCCCACTCCCTCCTTTCCTGGCCCCTCTTCCCAGATTCTAATCCCTCCCACTTCGTCACTCACCTCTCCCACTGATGGGACCCACTGCCAGACCCCGACCCAGAATTCTGCCTGTTTGAGAGTGCTGTGGGGTCTGCCTCCACCCCGCAGGGACCTTGGCCACTTATTGACCACACCCCTCCCCCCTCCAGCCCCCGCCATCTTTCTCCTGCCCTTCCCCTTTTCACCTTATCACAGCCCCCCCCTCCGAGCCCACTCTGCCCCCCTTAAGCATTTCCCAGAGCCACCTCCAGCATTGTTTTTCTCTTGTGTGTCACTTGGCATGGGGGACAGGATCTTTCTGGGTCCCTCTGCCCCTCTCTCATCCTGTCACTCTGCGTATCTGCGTGTGTTCCCTCCTCCAAGCAAGCGTCTGGCCCTGGCTGGAGTAGCAGACTGTTTATGAACCTAGAAAACTGCTTCAGTGCTTTAAAGCCAAGTTGGGCCCATCTTGCTGGGATTCATGCGTCTTCTTTCCTGGGTTGCGGGTAAGGGGGCGGCAGCAAAGTCCCTTCCTATCTCCTGATACGCCATGAGCTCTAGACTTCTCCGAGTGCCCCTAAATAAATGATTGAGGCTCTGTCATTCACCCAGTTCCCAGGGCTTCTTTACCCGCTCCTGGCTCAGGATGAAAAGTGGGGTATGAACTCCCTGGGTTTAGCAGGTCGCATTCAGCTTGAGCTGGGATGGTGAGAAAGGGGACTTGATGTTTGACAGTTGGGGAGTGTAGTGAGTGACATCTAATGACTTGCCTTGCCAAGGGACAAATAAAATAGATTCTGATCATTCCCAGGGCTCAGCCAGAGAGAAGCCTGTTTCCCCTTCGGCCCCCAAATTTCGTTGGCCTTTTCGGCCCAGAGAGATTCTGTATGTATTTGGTGTGTATTCTAGAAATGCCTTCAGAAATGGCCACAAGCCCTTTCCTCAGTTCCTCCAGTTCTTAAAATGTCATCACTCCAGACCTATAGCTGGAGCTTAGCTAGGATCCCCTTCAGAAATAGAGCTGAAAAGGGAGACCATGTCCAAATACACCCTTCCCAATTTCTGGTCTCAGACTCCAGCATCTGAATCCTCTGAATACCCGCTCCCGGAAAGGTCCAGGCATGAAACCCAGGGAACTTAATTCCCACGCGGATTCAAATGGCAAAACTCAGAATCACCAAGCAGCCATGGGAAGGCCTGACATGTCGCCGATGGGCGGGGGACAGGGAGGCAAGTGCCCGTAGCTGAGCGCTTGATGACAGAAGAGCAGGTGGGTAGCGATCTAAAAAGGTCTGGGCATGAGCTTGGAGGGGACTAGGCAGAAGGGGAGGGGCTGGGCCCCCAGCAGGTGAGGCTGGCTGGGCGGTGGAAGGTAGAGGCCACCAGCTCTGTGTTGCAGGAGCTCAGTTGAAAGTTGGGGAGATGACATAGTCCTGGAAAACTTTCAAGGCATATCAAACGCATGCAGGGTGGGGCGGGAAGCCACACAGGGAAAAGGATCCCCCCCCCCACCCCCGGAGAAAAAGATCAGAGGCTCTGGAAGGAACTGCTGATTCTCTCAGAGCGCAGGCTAGACACCCAGGACTGGACTGTCACAATGAAATAGAGCCACTATTCGTCAGGCATCTAGGATGTGCCCAGCTAAATGGTCTCCGTAGATCAATCTGCTTGAGTGATCTTGTAACAGTTTTATCTGAATTTTCCAAACACGCCAAGTTTGACACAGATGATGTCAAAGAGGCAGGATTCAGAATCCAGAACCACCTAACCAGCCAACCTCCTGGGCCCCAGCATTGCCCTGCCCAGACATTCCCAAGCCGCCTCCCCGATTTTTACTCTTTTCACGTATATTTTCTGAATTTAATATAATAAAGTTCTGAGCCACTTCGTTCAGACGCAAACTCTGATCTCTCTTAGGCAGCCCCATAAATGAAATCACGACGCTGCTCTGCCAGTTGTCTCTGTGATACACATTAAATAAAATGTAACGTAGCTGGAAAAGCGAAACATCCCTAAAATCATTTTGGGCCCTGCCACGGGGACCCTGGGCACGCTTCGGGAAATGCCCCAAGCCGTACTTCCTTCCAGAGACTTGCAGGAACTCCCAGAGAAGGACATAGAAGATGAGAGACGAAGCGCCTTTTTGCTTCGAGGCCCTGATTCCAAACAGATGGAATTAGACAAGATTTGCCCTCTTATAACTATGGTAGGGTGCCGGTGGGGGTGGGGGCAGTAGCCAGGCCAGCCTGCAGGGGGCACCTGAATTTCATCTGTCAGCTGCTCGCCCGACCTGGGTAAGGAGAATGCCCCAGCCGCAGTAGGCACCACTTAGGCGTCCTGCAGCCCCCACACTGCCCTCTCCATGGCAGGGCAGGACAGTTGTCGGCTTCCTCCCGGGAGGCCAGGGATCTAGAACAAGCCCTGGGGTGGGGTGGCGGAAGTCTGTACACGGAGATGCCAGAGCCATTGGCAGGGGCCCGAGGAAGATGCTGAGAGCATATAAAAAGACCAAGCCCTGGGCTCTGAGCAAGCTGGAGAACTGAGAGAAGGCAGTGGCCCCAAGAGGCCCTGGGGACGGGCAGCCAAGTGGAGCTCAGGCCTTGGCTGGCACTGACCATAGGCACCCCTGGGAGCTGGCCCATGGGAGAAGGGGCAGGACTGGGGAAAGGGAGCCCCCAGACACCCCTCCCGGTCCCAGGGACAGACAAGCAAACCCAGGCTCTCTGAGAAGTGCCCCCCAACTGAGAATTAGGAAGAGGTCGCTCTGAGAGGGGCAAACACCTGTGCACTGGCAGTTGTATGGGTGCCCAAGAGGGTCCTGCCAGGGCAGCTTTTCCCTCAGCCCAGTCAGGCCTACAGAAGCTTGAGGGGCCTGTCTGTACCCACTGGTCCCTAAGTTAGGTTTCTCTTCCTGTCACCCCCCCCAACTCCCTGCCTCCCCCCATAGATAGGGCATTAGGGATGGGGAGGCAACGATAGGGCATTAGGGATGGGCATTAGTACCGCAGGCCTCATGAGCCTTCCCAGCCACCGTAGTCTTGGTGCCCTGAGAGGAAGACTGAGTGATGGCTTCCAACCCCAGTGATGGTGAGGAGGAGCCCTGTTGCTATAGCAACTTCCCAGGCACAGTCTGCCCCTCCAGCCAGGAAAGGGCTACAGTGGGGTTTAGGGAACAGGTGGAGAAGTCTGTGGACCCCTGGCTCGCCCTGAAAGCCCCTCCCTTACTCACAACCCTGGCCCTGGGCCCTGGGGAAGAACAGAGGTATGGATAGCCCGGTTCGGACAAGAGGAGACGGTCCACCCAGGGTAGGGGTTCAGCTCAGACCAAGGCGGTAGGGTGATCCAGCCCGGGGTTGGGTTAAGCTCAGAATGGGTGTCAGTTCGGCTCAGTGGCGGAATCCCAGTCATGATGGATGACGGTTGAGTGCAGAACAGGGGTCCGTCCGACTGGGGAGTGATCCCATCCAGAATAGGGATCTAGTTCAGAATAGGAGTGGGTCCAGTCCGGGGATGGGGTCCAGCCCAGAGCAGGGGATCCAAGCTAGATTAGAGGAGTCAGCCAGCCCAAAGTAGAGGCCCCAGCCCCGGGGGCATCCTTGTCCCAGAATTCCCAGGACAAACAGGTTTCAGGGGGCAAAGTGTGCTCAGATTGCTGTTTGGGGGTGTGGGGGGTCTGAGGCTGGCTCCCTCCTCATGCTGTGGCCTGGTGTTTTGAGGGGTATCGGGTTCTTGAAGCCAGACAGAGTGGAGGCTGGCAACCACCCCCCGGCCCCCATAGGAGATAGAGCAGGACCGCGGTTTCATAAGCGAAGAGCTGGCTGGGTGTCCCTTCTCTGTTACTTCCTGTTGTCAGCAGGGGTCGGGGTGCTGGGCACTTTCAGGGAAGCTGCCACTGACCCTCCACTCTTTCTTTCGGGGATCTGGAAAGAAGGAGGAAGATGGTCAAGGCTGCCTCCCCCCTCCCCCACCCCTAGGTTTAGCCTTTCACTTCCGGTTGGACTTTCATGGCTGAAAAGCAAAGCCAAGCTCAGGGCAAGGTTTGACAGAGGCCAAGGACATCCTGTGATGTCGGTCCCCTCTCTGCCCCTGCATAGGAGCAGGACAAATCCAGACATACCCACTTTTCCCGTGGGATGCCAGGACCTGGGGGCTCAGGTTGAAAAAGGACTTGGGGAAGGAGATCGGGTAGCCCTTGGCTGTTCACCCTCCCCTGCCCCCTTCCCCTCTCCTTTCTCTCCAGCCCGCTCTTTCAGCTAATTAATGGGGCCCTGGGGCCTCTTTGGCCCCCAGGGAGCCCCTTGCTGCTGCCTGGGCCTGAACCTTAACTCCTTCCCCTCTGCCCAGTGGGCACTGCCCTGGGCACGTCCCGTGCCATCCTCTGGGTAGTTCAGCACCCGCTGAGGAAGTCGGGACCTGGCATCTTGGGAGCAGTAAAGTCTCTGGAACAGGAAGTTAGCTTTAGCACTCCACCCCTAGGGCAGCCAGGCCAGCCAGAAGGGACACCCTCAGGAGAATCTTCCCGCTGCCTTGTGCCAAGGGAGGGCCTTTGCAAACCCTGGCCAGCCAGGAGCAGGTACCTTTAAGTGCTTCCCCGGCAACCAGCTCCTCCTCCCCTGTCCCCCGGGGCCCTCCAGAGGAAGCCAGCTCAGAGGCTCTGCGTATTCCTGGTTTCCCTGCAGAGGGAAGATTCCAGGGAGAGCCTAGGGCAGCCTGGGATGGACGTGGGGTCAGGTGGTGGCCAGGGCAGGGACTCAGAGACCACCTTCCAGCTGTGGCTGCAGCTGCTCCTCTGGGCCCACCTGACTATCCGCTTCCTGGGCTACCTACACCACGCCTTCTGGGCACCTAAGGCACAGCCAGCACCCTGAGCCTCCCTGGCCAGGGGCAGATGGGTCCCAGATCACCTTGTCCTTCTCCGCCCCCCTATTGCACCCTCTGCTGGAAGAGGTAGGAAGCAGAGGTGAGTATGAGGCCTCCAGGCTGGGGTCCCCCCACCTCGTTATCCCTCTTTCTCTGTCCAGTCCTTCTGGCCCTGCCCCCCTCCCCACTGTGCTCGAACCTGGCAAGCCAGTGGCAGCAGAAGGGACATGGTCTTGGCCCTTTTATCCTTTGAGAGGCCAGAGAAGAGCTGTACTAGGACCAAGGCACCCATGGAGCCCTTCAGTGGGTGGGACCAGTGGGCCGCCAGAGGCGCAGGGCCATTGAGACAGGAAAAAGCAGAATGTGACAGTTCTCAAGGCTGGCCGAGAGCAAAGAGGGAAGTAGGACCAGGCATCCTTCTGGGTTCTGTCCACGCCCCTTCCTTTGCCTTCTTGGGAAGTCCCAGGAGGGTATCCTCTCCCCCCACCTTCATTGGGAACTGAGGGCATATGTTTGGAGGTTTCCAAGGAAGGTGCTGGGTGTCAAAAAAGACCCTGCTAGTGAAAGCACTGGGTTTGGTGCAGCCCCCAGGTCCCCAGCAGTTGGTGACGCAGCCAAGTACCAGCCTAGAACTCCTGGCCATTCCTTCGCACTTGTGGCCCCTGTGGAAGGCTCTTCTCTCCAAACTCTGAGGGGTTCTTGGGGACAGTGGGAGTGCTGGCACAGTGCATGGGGAGCCAGGAAAATGACAGGCGGGGCCAAAGTGCACGTGTGCAGGACCCCTCGGGTGGCAGTCGTCACAGGAGCAGCAGAGGGTAGAAGACCACTCTGTCTACAGGCCACCCTGGTGAACTGTCCCCCAGGGTTAGTCTTGTGGGCAGTGGGGTCCCCCAGACAACCTCAGGCCTGGTCAGTCTTAACACGTGCAGTAAGAGTAGCAGCAGGTCTGACCCATCAGGGTAGGAACCAAGCCTAGAGAGCATCCAGCCCAGGACTGGCCCACAGGAAGGGTCCCTGCACTGGAGCTTGCTTCGGTTCTGTGTCTGTGTCTCTCTCTGCCCCTCCCTTGCTCTCACTCTGTCTTCTGTCTCTATCTAAACTTTAAAAAAACACAAACATTTAAAGTTTGAACAGTCAGTGCACCCCCTGTATTTCATATCTCAATTTTTTAAAATGTTTGTTTAATTTTTTTAGAGGGACAGAGTGCAAGCGGGGGAGAGGCAGAGAGAGGAAGACAGATTTGAAGCAGGCTCCAGGCTCTGAACTATCAGCACAGAGCCTGACTCGGGGCTCAAACTCACGGACTGTGAGATCATAAACTGAGCTGAAGTCAGATGTTTAACCAACTGAGCCACCCAGGCACCCCTATACTTCAATTTTTAAAAATACTTAAAAGCAAAACTAACAGCTGTCATTTATATGGCACTAAACCCCATACCAGCCACTGTCCAACCCCCTTTGCCAAGATTAACTCATTCAGTGCTCAGACCCACCCTGCCAGATCATTACCATTATTCTCCCTGCTTTACAGCTGAGGAAAAACTGAGGCCCAGAGAGGCAAGGTCAGTTGCCTCAGGTTGCACAGCTCATCAGAGACCAGGCTGAGATTTGAAATTGATCTCATCCCAGAGTCCTGGCCCTTAAGCGCTTTGCTGGGCTCCTCAGCCTTGGCAAGAATGCCTGTTTTCAGGCCTCAGTTTCCTAGGCAGTTAAATGGGAAGAATGGATAAAAGGAAGGTTGGTGGGTAGGCCAAGTGAGATAGTGGAGACAAAGCAGCAGAGCCAGGGTCCACTAGGAGGCCTTCAACGTTAGCCGTGTGGTTATGTGCGCCTTGGGATGCTAAAGGGCCCACAGGCGTGGGTATTGGGTAAGGCTCCTCTTGAACCAGCTCTGGAGCAAGGAAGGGCCTCTGGACTGGCAAAGGCAGGAGTGGGGCCAGCTGGGGGCCACGGCAACAGCTGAGCCCCCCAAGGGCGCCTGCTACCCGAGCCTCGGAGGCCTCCACCCAAGGCCCAGCCTCCCCAGAGAAGGGGCTGGAGGAGCAGCCAAATCCCCAGGCTATAAATATCTTGGCTGGCGTCGGCCCTGGCCATGGAATGTCGGTCAGAACTGGGGCGAGTGGGGGTGGGCTGGCCTGGGCGCCACTCTCTGCACCCCTAAGAGTAACCCCCAAGTCACCTTGCACCCCATTTAGGACGAAGTTGAGGTTGGATCTCGCTTCCTTGAGTAAAGGGGTCCCCGACCCCAGCCCACATCAAGGGCCCCCCAAAGCTATCCTCCAGCTCAAGCAGGGCACTTGAAGCTTCTGGGAAAAGGTCAGTCTCTGGGTTGAGACAGCTGCACCCCACTTTGCACAAACAGGCATCTCCCCAGGAATAGCCTGGGCCTACCCTGACGAGTCAGACTCTCTCTAACTTTCTCTCTCTTTTCCTTGCAGTGAAAGAGTTCTTAGCCAAAGCCAAAGAAGATTTTCTTAAAAAATGGGAAAACCCTGCTCAGGTAAGCCCCGTGGGAAGAGCAAGCCGATGGCCCCCCACCCTCCAAATGTGTCCCCCAGGACACAGCGACGGTGTTTAGGGCCACATGGAGGGCTCTAGGCCTGCCCCTGTCTGCTCCCTAGATGCCTGTGGGGGCTCCTGGGTGGAGGCCCCCAGTCACCCACCGCCAGGCTCTCCTACCCCACCACCTGCTCCCACCTGGTGGCCCCTGCCCCCGCCCCCCAGCCCCCCACAGCTGCCAGCAGTTCCTGGGCCCCGGGCCAGCACCGGATCTGGCCCCTGCCACTCGCCTTAAGGAATGTGTCCTTCGCCATCTTGTTTTTCCGCCCCCTGTCCTCACCCCCCTCACAAACCACCCACTCCCCAGGGCCCCCTCTGCTGGTGGCAGAGGGCACGCCCCAGACCTTGACTTTGCAGGCCACTTGGAGGGGATCCCTGACCCTGCCAACCCCCTCTGCCCACAGAATACAGCCCACTTAGATCAGTTTGAACGAATCAAGACCCTCGGCACGGGCTCCTTTGGGCGGGTGATGCTGGTGAAACATAAGGAGAGCGGGAACCACTTTGCCATGAAGATCCTCGACAAACAGAAGGTAAGCCCGGCCCCGCCAGGCCACCGCCCCGGGTGGGCTTCCCGACTAGCCATTCACCGACTCTTTCCTGAGCCAGCATGATGGGCCAGACCCGGAGCCGGACGGGCCCTAGCTGCCGTCACCATGTCTCCCCTCCATACGAGCCGCTGCTGGGCACCCAGGCAGGGGACAGGGCTCAGATACCTAGCCTGAGGCAAGGCGGCCGGAAGGCTTCTGTTTGCACAGACCTTGTTTCTGTAAATATTTCTGAGCCCCTACTTGATGCCAGGAGCTGCTCTGGGGTAGCACTGTCCAGGAGAAATGCACCGTAAGCCACGTATGGGTTTAAACTTGCCAGAAACCCCATTTAAAAAGTAAAAAGAGGGGCGCCTGGGTGGCTCCGTCAGTTAAGCGTCCGACTTCAGCTCAGGTCACGATCTCATGGTTCATGAGTTGGAGCCCCGCATCGGGCCCCCCTGCTGTCAGCACCGAGCCCACTTCGGATCCTGGGTCTCCCTCTCTGCCCCTCCCCTGCCTGCGCACCTGCTCCCTCTCCCTCTCTCTTAACAATAAAAATAGGGGCGCCTGGGTGGCTCAGTCGGTTAAGCCTCCGGCTTCGGCTCAGGTCAGATCTCACGTTTGTGGGTTCGAGCCCCGCGTCAGGCTCTGTGCTGACAGCTTAGAGCCTGGACCCTGCTTCCAGTTCTGTGTCTCCTTCTCTCTCTGCCCCTCCCCCTCTCATGCTCTGTCTCTCTCTGTATTAAAAATAAATAAAACATTTTTAAAAAACAATAAAAATAAATAAGTAGTAAAAAGAGACAGGTAGAATTCCTTTCAGCATCGTGCTTTAACTAAGCCAGTGTATCTATGATATTAGGATTTCAACATCTGTAACTAGTATAAAAATATCATTAATGAGGTGGTTTATATTCCTTTTTTTCTGTATCAAGTCTTCAAAATCCAGCACCTGTTTTACCCTTACACCTCTGTTCCAATGTTAAGATTTCCCTAGAAAAAGCAGAAAAGTTGGAAAAGCACCTTCACATAACCCAAGTTGTTCCAACGAGTAACTGCATTGAGTGTTTTTAAACTTTCATTTTAGAACCTTAAAATTTAAATTTTTTTTAAATGTTTGTTTATTTTTGAGTAAGAGAGAGACAGAGAGACATACAGAGTGCAAGCAGGGGAGGAGGAGAGAGAGGGAGGGAGACACAGAATCCAAAGCAGGCTCCAGGCTCCAAGCTGTCAGCACAGAGCCTGACGCAGGCCTTGAACTCACGAACTGTGAGCCGAAGCTGGACACTTAACCAACTGAGCCACCCAGGTGCCCCTAGAAGCTTAAAAAAGTTTTTTTTTTAACACTTCTTATTATTATTATTTGTTTTTTGAGAGACAGCGACAGAGAATGAGCAGGGGAGGGGCAGGGAGAAAGGGAGACACAGAGTCCGAAGCAGAGGGGCTCAAACCCACAAACCGTGAGATCGTGACCTGAACCGAAGTTGGACACTTAACCGACAGAGCCACGCAGGCGCCTTGAACCGTAAAATTTTAAACTCACTTCCCCAGTCAACTAGCCTTGTCTCAAGTGCTCAGCAACCTTACACAGCTAGTGTAGACTGTACTGGACAGCGCAGGTGTAGACCCATGAGAGGTAGCTATGAGCAAAGCAGGAAAAGCCCTACACAGCAGATGAGAGCCGACACAAGGGCCAGCCCGCCTGCGCACATGCCAGCCTGACTCCAACTGGCTGCGAGTGACCTTGGGCAAGTCACTTCCCTTCTCTGCATCTGGATCTTCCAAAACGACCGTTCACAGTGCATACCCCTCAGGGCTTTTGTCCCTGTGAGGGAGGCGCCTGCTGGGGACCACTGAGGACTGAGGAGGAATTAGCCTGGGGTCTGAGTGGCTGTGTGGCGGGTGCCCCTGATGCAGGAAGGGTATTTCTAAACAGCCCATCTCTTAGCCATTACTCTCACCTGTCTTTTCAGTGTCAGCTTAGCTGCCCCTTCCTCCAGGAAGCCTTCTCTGGCTTCCCCCTCCCCCTGACGTTACTGGACACCTTATCTGGGCATCCACAGGCCCGAGCTTCCCCCAGCACAGCTCTGACGCCTCTGGGCCATGAGGCCTGGTGACTCATGTGCTCTTGCCGTGAATTGCATGCCACGCAGGGACAGGCAGCCCCTCCAGGCTCCGCAGGCCACAAGCACTCAAAAGAACTAGCCCAGCCCGGGCACCTCTACTTCCAGGCATCAGGGATGAGGAGGACCTTCTCACACGCCGTTCTCTTCGCCCTCCCTCCCCACCCCTGCAGGTGGTGAAGCTGAAACAGATTGAGCACACCCTGAACGAAAAGCGCATCCTGCAAGCAGTCAACTTTCCGTTCCTCGTCAGACTCGAGTTCTCCTTCAAGGTGGGGTCCCCACACCCAGCGGCCGGGGCCGCTGCTGGCGGGTACGGCCTCTGGGCTCCCAGAGCTGGGTGGGGCCAAGGACGAGCAGTGGCTGCCCAAGTAGGCAGGCCCACTGACAGGAAGGAAGGAGAGCCCCGGAGAAGGGTGCTGGGGGGGCCGGAGTCCGCCTGAGACTCTGGGAGACCCATGTTCGACTCCCGGGCCCACCAGCTGTTCACTTGAGAACCTTGGGCGAGTCACCCAATCTGGGTGACCTCCGTCCAAACGGCCTCTGCCTTTCACAGCAAGCGCCTGGCACACGGCTGTAAGCACAGGCTGTGCCACGCAGCCTGGATGCAAATCCCCACCCTCTGCACTTCCCAGGCCGTTTGACGCCGGTGAGGGACTTTCCTGCCCTGAGCCTCAGTTTCCCCATCTATAAAATGGGGATCATAACGGTCCCCACCTGATGGGGTTGCTGTGACCATTGCGAGCCACAGCCTGAGCACCCTGTCCAAGCTATTTTGGGTGCTGTCCTCGGCTATGACTGCAAGATCTGGGAAAAGCCATTCCAGGCCTGAGACCTAGGTGGTCCCAAGGGGCCCATGCGTGGCGGGAAGCAAAATGGTCATCTCAGGCTTTGGTCAAGACAGTCCCAGACATGAGCCACCAAGAGTCCTCTCTCCAGCCCAGGCACGCCGGCCGGTCCCCTACACCCCACACGCCGGCCCTCACTTTCACCCCTTATACAGAGGATGACAGCTGCCCCCTCCTTCTTCGTGGGCAGAAGGAAATGAGGTGGGTGCCTGGCTCTCAAAACAGACTACATATGGGAGCCAGGATTGTCATTGTCGCTTTATTTTAGAACACCCACCACATAAGGGCACCAGGCCTTCAGAGGGGCCCTTGGGCTTAGAGGGCGGGGCCCTGATCACCTGCTGCTTCCCGTAGGACAACTCGAACTTATACATGGTCATGGAGTACGTGCCTGGCGGGGAGATGTTCTCGCACCTGCGGCGGATCGGAAGGTTCAGGTGAGCCGGCTGGGCCCTGCCACACTGGGCCCTGGTGTGTCCGCGGGTGTCACTGCGTGACCCAGCCGTCCTGGGGGTGTAAAGTGGGCTCTCTGGGTCTGTCTGGGTTCTTGTTCCCGCTGAGCTGAGGAATCTGATTCCTCAACCACCCAAAACAAACGAAACACGGTGACTCTAGGGATCACCCTGTAAGTTGGCAGTTTCAAACTGTACGCTATTGTTTTACTTCTGTATATGGAAATGCACTTTACATACAACGGAAGGCGCAGGTGTTCAGTGATCTGCTCCGCCAGTGTTGACAGTCACAAACGCTGTGAAACTACCACCCAAAATACCATATAGAACATTTCCACCACCCCAGAAAATTCCCTCGAATCCGTTGCTTGGCAAATCCTCTCTGGTTTCAAGCACCGTGAGTGGGTTTGGTCTGGGCTTGGACGGGTTATAAATGGAATCACACTGTCCCATGTTTTTTTGGTTCCTTTCTTCCACTGTGTCGTAGGTCCCGGCAGTGGGGTTGGGTACGGTTCCACTGTGTCGTAGGTCCCGGCAGTGGGGTTGGGTACGGTTCCACTGTGTCGTAGGTCCCGGCAGTGGGGTTGGGTACGGTTCCACTGTGTCGTAGGTCCCGGCAGTGGGGTTGGGTACGGTTCCACTGTGTCGTAGGTCCCGGCAGTGGGGTTGGGTACAGTTCCACTGTATGGATCTACCGCAGTCAGAGTCAGTCGCTTGGTCACCAGACATCTGGGCTCTTTCCCAGATGGGAAACTTCGTGGGGCCGTACAAGAAAGCATCTGCTCCGCTTACAGATTTCCGATAGCTGGGCTGGAGGGCGGCCCTGTCAGCCCACTCGGGGTGGCCAGGCACCCACCCGCGCTCACCTGTCTCCTCCCCGATTGTCCCCACCAGTGAACCCCACGCACGCTTTTATGCGGCCCAGATCGTCCTGACCTTCGAGTACCTCCACTCGCTTGACCTCATCTACCGGGACCTGAAGCCGGAGAACCTCCTCATCGACCAGCAGGGCTACATTCAGGTGCCCACTGGGCCGGGCAAGGGGCAGGCCCCGGGCGGCCGGAGGCTGGACCCGCCCTCCCTCCTTCCTGGCCAACAGCCCATTCTTGTGCCCGCAGGTGACGGACTTCGGTTTTGCCAAGCGTGTAAAAGGCCGCACCTGGACCTTATGCGGGACCCCTGAGTACCTGGCCCCGGAGATCATCCTGAGCAAAGTAGGCACCTCCCCATCCACCCCCTGACCTGAGGCCCCACCGCGCCCCCTCCCTCCCCCCTCACACTGTACCCCCTGTCACTCTAGGGCTACAACAAGGCTGTGGACTGGTGGGCTCTAGGGGTTCTCATCTACGAGATGGCCGCTGGCTACCCGCCTTTCTTCGCTGACCAGCCCATCCAGATCTACGAGAAGATTGTCTCTGGGAAGGTGAGGCCTACAGAACAGCGGCTAAGCCCCCAGCAGACCCTTCCCCACTAGTTCTGCTCACCAGGGAGCCCTGCTTATTGGTAGGACCATCTGGAAGTTCACTGAGTCAGGCCAAGCGATGAAGCTGGGCGCAGCGGCCAGTTAACAGGCCAGCACCTCAAATGACCCTCCCCCGCGCGCCCCCCCCCCCCCCCCCCCCCCCCCCCCCCCCCCCCCCCCCCCCCCCCCCCCCCCCCCCCCCCCCCCCCCCCCCCCCCCCCCCCCCCCCCCCCCCCCCCCCCCCCCCCCCCCCCCCCCGCCATCTAATCCTGGACCCACACGGCTCAAACTTCAAACCTCAAGGGCTTCCAAAATCCCGGGCCTCCCCTGATCACCTCTCTAGCCCAGCAGGAGGTGCTGCTCGCCTCCAGTTGCCCCACTGAGCCTGATTTTTCACAGTAGAAAAGAGACCGGGTGCGGTCTAGACCCTGCGGGCATCACTTGGGGTATGCGGCCCATGCCTCCTCTCCCAAACACAGACCTCCTGACTCTCAGGGTGCAGGTGGGGGAGACAGAACTGTTACAGGGGGCAGTGATACGTGCTCACCACCCCATGAGGCACCCCCGCAGCTCTACCCCAGTACTTTGAAGGAGCAGTGAACATCAGGCTTGGGGAGGGGAAGTGTCTGGCCTGGAACCACACCCTCGCATCCTCAGAGGCCCCCAGGTCTCGAGATAGGTTGGGAACCCCACCTCTTTCCTCAGCTCACTACATTGCTGGGGGGGACCCAGCCATCCTTCCACTTGGCCCAGGAATTGGGGAGCAGCTTAGCCTGGGGGCTCCATCCTGACTCTAAGTCCCAGCTCTGTGCCCCGCCCCCCCCCACTGGCTTTGAAACCTCAGGCAAGTGCCCTCACCCCTCTGAACCTTCTCTTACTCATATGAGAATGGCGGGGGGAGGGGACCAGACACTTGCCTCTCAGAGAAAGAAATCAGCTGCAAGGTGGGGTCACTAAAAAGGGAAAGGCGAGGTGTCTGCCACCAGACAGAATAGAAAAGACAGGGAGAATGGCCCAAAGTAGAAAAAAAGAAAGAAAACGCAGGCAGTTCCGAGGAGGAACAGAAGATGAGCATAACTCCCTTCTTTGTAGCATTTTGCAGTTCCCACGCACCTCGGGCAGTATTATCTCCCTCATGCAACTCTGGGATATCTGGCCTGCGCCAGAAAGGTTAAGAGCCATGGCCAAGGTCACAGAGCGTGTAAAATGTAGAGCATTGCTGAAAGTCCCTTCTTGTGGCCGCAAATCCAGTGACTACTTGCAAAGTTTGGGCTCACAGCGTTTGGGGACATTTCTGGAAGAGTTAAACTGGACTTTAAAGAGAAGAGTCAGTCAGCGGAGAGAGAGGGAATTAGAAAAACAAGCGTTTCTCTCCTAACCATGAATATTTTAGAAGTCCCCAGACCCCAGTAGAGCTGCCTTAGGAAGCCGTAGCTAAGAATACAAGTTCTGGACTCGCAACAGACCCAAGATTCAACACCCCCGTCCCGCTCCTCTGTGTGACCTTAGGCAGGCTGTTTAACCCCTCTGAGCCTGTTTCCTCTTTTCTAAAATGAGAAGTATCAAAGCATTTACCTTAGAGCCGCAGTTCTCAAAGTGGCCATCTTATCAGCATGGCTGAGAACTGGCCAGGCATATGGGTTCTCAGACCTCCTGAATCTGGACCCAACAAACTGTTACAATGGGATTCCGAGGCACACTCACATTGGGAGCCCTCCACCCGTAGATCTGTGAGGCAGCTGAGGCAGCGTTCTGGGCTCCCCAAGCTCCAGACAGCTCCCCCACCCTGTCTGCCGTAACCCCTCTCCAGGTGCGGTTCCCATCCCACTTCAGCTCCGACCTGAAGGATCTGCTGCGGAACCTGCTACAGGTGGACCTCACCAAACGCTTCGGGAACCTCAAGAATGGGGTCAACGATATCAAGAACCACAAGTGGTTTGCCACAACTGACTGGATTGCCATCTACCAGAGGAAGGTGGGCCACCTCCTTCCCCGTGCCACATGCCCCTCCTCCCCAGTGCACTGAGGGTTTTGGGAGGAGGCTATAAGCCAGAGAGGACTGCCAATGGGGAGATGGAAAGGGAAGTGGCGTTTGGAAATAGGCCGCAGGCTCTGAGTCAACCTAGCTGAGGTGCCTTAGAGCAGTGGGGCGTCAAGAAATGGGATTGTGGGGTCATTTGGCCACTCTGTGACCTTGGGCAGGAGGCACCCCTCTGGTGAATCAGCTATAATGGTGAGATTCTTAGGTTAAGGCAAGTTCACAGTCTAATGCTAAGCTCAGGCTTGGGTCAGAGTAAGTTAGCTCATAAATGTTAGGCCATTCACATTTATTGTTGTAAGGATGATTATGTTGACTACTGAGGTCTGGGTGGTTCTTAACCCCTCTCCAGGTGGAAGCTCCCTTCATACCAAAGTTTAAAGGCCCTGGGGACACGAGTAATTTTGACGACTATGAGGAGGAAGAGATCCGAGTCTCCATCAATGAGAAGTGTGGCAAGGAGTTTACTGAGTTTTAGGGGTGTACCTGTGCTCCCATGGGTTTTCTTTCTTTTTTTTTTTTTTTTGGGGGGGGGGGGGGGGGGGGGGTTGGATTGAACAGCCAGAGGGCCCCAGAGTTCCTTGCATCTAATTTCACCCCCCACCCCACCCTCCAGGGTAGGGGGAGCAGGAAGCCCAGAAATACAGAGGGATGGAAACACCAGCTGCTCCCCCTCAACCCCTCACCCTCCTGCCCTCCCCAACCTGACCGCTTTTGCCTTCCTCCTCTTCTAAAGCCCCCCACCCCACCCCCAACCAGCCCAGTTCTGTTTTAAATGCGTTTCTGAGTTCCAGTCAGACCATGTCTTGCTGGGTGTATTCAGGGACAGGGTGTGCAAAGAGGGGCTCAAACTTAACTCCATCCCCATCCCCCCCAACCATCGGCATCAGCCAAGGCAAATGAAGGAAAGGCCAGGCTTCTCTTCAGAGCAATGGTGAAAGGACAAGAGAGATTTTAGTGACCTGTTCAGTGGGCTACTTGCTAGGACTAAAAAAAAAAAAAAAAA
>NC_043711.1:9380820-9382256 GCF_006229205.1 Suricata suricatta | reverse complement strand
CTTACCCCCTCCCCCGCCGGGGCCGCCCCCGCGCCGCCGGCCTCCCGGCGCGCCGGCCCCAGCGTCTCCCTAGAGCGCCCTCTCAGCCGGGGGCTGGACGCCACGGGGGCGCGCCCCAGATTCGGGGACCCCGAATCCAGGGTCAAAGGGCAGTTTGGCTCCCCCTTCTCCTGCAGGGCGGGGTAGTGGCGGAATTCCGGCCAAACCCGGTTTTACAGACTCCAGGCCAGGTCCCGATCAGCCTGGACGTTGGGGTCCGAAATGCATTTCCAAACCCCTGGGGGTGTGTGTGGGTGGGTGACCGAAGTCGGGAACACCAGCGACACTTTTTTTTAAACAAAACTTTATTGGTAATAGTTTTCAAATATGTTTACAACAGCACACTGTTCAAGAGGAAGTCGCGTCCTTCGCAGCACACAGGTTGAATCGCCCCCGCGCCCACCCGGGGCCCCACCCTAGGCCTGAGAGCTCCTCCTGCATGGGGAGAAGTTATGAGAGACACAGATACGGGGATGAATGGGGTGGTTCCCCAGCGACTCCCCACTTTTCTGTTACGAGAAAAAAGCACAAATGGGAGGGAAGTGATGGACAGCTGACAGCTAAGCAGAGGAAGAGCGCCCAGGTTGGGGGGAGGGGGGGCGGAGGCTGCTAGGTGAATAAAACCGGCAGCCCCTCCCCAGCAACCCTGGCCTTGAACCCGGAGCCACAAGGAGGAGGCGGGCTTTGCTTTCTTTTGCGGGGGAGGGGGGTTGCCTTCCCAACTGAGCTGAGAGGAGGCTGGGCATTAAAATCTAGCAGAGAATAAAATTAAGGAGTTTGGGGGGATTGCTGGTGGGAGGAAAGACCCTGGGGTTGGGACTCCCCTGTTATCTTTTTGGGGGACAACTCCTCTTTGGCAGGGAGAGGGGCAGCTGCTTTCTTTGTCTCAGTCCAGAAGCCCAAGGGTGAAGAAAGGTCTGTTGGGGCAGAAGGGGATAGGGGCTTCCTAAAGGGGCTGAGGCCCTTGCAGGCTTGGCAGGGGACCCCCCCCCACAACACCGAAGGGGGTAAGTGGGCAGAGGAGCAGAGGAGATTAGCAGCTTGGGGCAGAGGTTTGAACCCCAGCTCCTTCTTTTACAAATTCAGTCTGCTTCTCAGCCTTGTTAAAATGGATTTGGGAAGTAGGGGGAGGCGTGGAAGGGGTAAGGACAGAGGAAGGAGGGAGGGAGGCACTGGTGGAACTTAAATAAGATTATACTTTTTTTTTTTTTTTTTAGTCCTAGCAAGTAGCCCACTGAACAGGTCACTAAAATCTCTCTTGTCCTTTCACCATTGCTCTGAAGAGAAGCCTGGCCTTTCCTTCATTTGCCTTGGCTGATGCCGATGGTTGGGGGGGATGGGGATGGAGTTAAGTTTGAGCCCCTCTTTGCACACCCTGTCCCTGAATACACCCAGCA
>NC_043711.1:9368560-9380720 GCF_006229205.1 Suricata suricatta | reverse complement strand
GCGCCGCCGGCCGCCAGCGCCCGCGCGTCGCGGAGCAAGGTGAGCGCGCCGGGGAAGGGGGGTGGGGGAGTGCTGCGCTGTAGGCAGGTGCGGGCGAAGTTGGTGGCGGGGCCCGAGTCCCGGGAGGAACCAGGTGGCGGACGGTCTTGGCTTTTCGCGTCTTCCCTGCGGGTTCGGCGCGTGGTGACCTTGGCAAGTGACTTAATCTTTCCGAGCCTCAGTTTCCTCTGCTTGTAAAACGCGACTTAATAGCAGTAGCGACCCCTTGAGGTTGTTGAGCGAGTTTAGTGAGATTTGGCTACTAAGGGCTTTATTAACACAGAGCCTGGCACGGACTGAATGCGTAAAAGTTAGTCCGTGTTGGTATGAAAGGTGGGTGGGAAGCACGCCACTCGGTCCTGGATCACAGGGACTGGGCGGAGGGCCAGAACACCTGCTAACCTTTCCTGCCTCTCTTCCTGGCCCCAGAGAGGTGGAGAAGAGCGAGTGCTTGAGAAGGAAGAGGAGGAAGAAGATGATGAAGATGATGATGATGAAGACGATGTGTCCGAGGGCTCGGAGGTGCCCGAGGGTGACCGTCCAGCAGGTGCCCAGCACCACCAGCTTAATGGCGAGCGAGGCCCTCAGAGTGCCAAGGAGAGGGTCAAGGAGTGGACACCCTGTGGACCCCACCAGGGCCAGGATGAAGGCCGGGGGCCAGCACCAGGCAGCGGTACCCGCCAAGTGTTCTCTATGGCAGCCATGAATAAGGAAGGGGGATCAGGTAAGGAATCTCTGAGTTGGGGAAGGTTGCCTGACGGGGAGGAACTGAGCCCCACGACAAAGCCACAGGCAAATGCTTTTTCTTTCCCAGCCTCTGCTACCACGGGGCCAGACTCCCCATCCCCTGTGCCTTTGCCCCCAGGAAAACCAGCCCTCCCCGGGGCTGATGGGACCCCCTTCGGCTGTCCGTAAGTTGGGCCATGGGGGTGTTGCCTACGTGTGTGTGATAGAACCAGTGTGTGTGATAGAACCAGAGGAGTGTCGCTGCTCACTCCCACCCTCCTGCCCCCGTTCCGCCACAGTTCTGGGCGCAAAGAGAAGCCGGCTGACCCTGTGGAGTGGACGGTAATGGACGTGGTCGAGTACTTCACGGAGGCAGGCTTCCCTGAGCAGGCAACAGCTTTCCAGGAGCAGGTGAATTCCCAGCCCTCCGTGTACCCACTGGATCCCAGGGCCTCAGGGCGGGGAGGGGGGCCTGCTGTGACTCTGCTATCTGTCTGTCCCACCCAGGAAATCGATGGAAAGTCTTTGCTGCTCATGCAACGTACAGATGTGCTGACTGGCCTGTCCATCCGCCTGGGCCCAGCCCTGAAAATCTACGAGCACCACATCAAGGTGCTGCAGCAAGGCCACTTTGAGGATGAGGACCCCGATGGCTTTCTAGGCTGAGCACCCAGCCTCCCCCCTGCCCCAACCCATTCCAGCCCCCATCTCACCCGAGCCCCCCGAGTCCAGGAGCTGGATGGGGGTGTGCTCTCAGCCCTCATAACAGATTGCAGTGAGGGGGGATTCCTCACTACTCATCTCTTCCCTGTGTTTCCCCAACATACATCCGTTTGGCCCCCAGCACATCCTGTACTCCTTGATAGAGGACTGTGGGGTGAGACAGGACCTGCTCATTTCACCCCAGGAAGCCAACCTTCCCCCCCACCCCCACCCCAGTCTAGAACATTTTTGGGGGAAAAAAAATGGAGGCTTCCCATCTCCCCTAGGTCCTCTTCAGTTCAGCCAGATGTCTCCTATATAAATGTTTCTTTCTGCCTGTTCATTTTGGTGGGTGGCCTTTCCTCTCTCCCCACCACCCACGCCCCATCCCGGACTGCACCTGGGGATAGCTGGGGTGGGGTCCCTGGGTCTTCCCTAACCCTCTCCTTTCTTTCTGTTGGTTGTCGCTCCAGCTGGCTGTATTGCTTTTTAATATTGCACCGAAGGTTTTTTAAATAAAGTTTTAAAAAAAAAACCACCAGGAGTTCATTTCATGAATGGAATGGGGGAGGGACACGCAGCGCACTCAGGCCCCCTGGGAGAGTCTAGGCTAAGAATTGCTGAAGAAGACGGTAGTGCATGAGGCTGCCTCACAGCCAGCGAGAAGTGCTCCAGGAGATCAGGAATATTTGTTTGGGTCTGTCCCCATGCTCAGAACAGTGCCCAGGCACACACAGTAGGTGCTCAAAAACTTGTTGAGGGACCAGCAGTTAACTAGGCTTTATGAGCATTTTCTCGGTTGCTCTCTCCCCAGCCCAAGGAGGCAGAGAGCTCATAAAACCCCACTTTCCAGAAGAGGCAACTGGCTCAGCATCCAAAGGAGCTTGCTCAGGGTCACACTGGGTGGGGTCAGACACCTGTCTGGGTTCTTTACCCAGAGTCTTTTTAAGTGTAATTAACGTAGTTGGCTTTATAGCCCTATGTAGTCAGCCTTTGCACGTCACCAAGAATCCAGTCTGTAACTACTGGGGGCGGGGGTCTGGGGCCCACGGTAGCGTCTCCAGGCTTCACGGTCCTCACCAGCAAGAGGAACAGAAGGAATGGTGAGATCACGGGGCAGGCACATTTTTCCAAGTGAAGGTTTTCGGGAGTGTTCTCAGTAGAAAACAGCCACTGCCATCACAATCCCCACTAAGTTCTAAGGCAGTTTCTCAACTCCATTAGAGTTTTTTGTTTTTTGATATACAGATTCTGGGGCCAGAGTCAGACTTCTCGAGGCCGGGACTTCCTTTATGTACCTGCGCCCCGGTTTCGACGCTCAGTAAAGACCCCTCCCTCTTCCCCGGGAAACCGCTTGGGAGAAAGAAGGGCGCAGGCCCCCCCAGCCACACCATGGCCGCACCATGGACCGCCTCAGGTCGCCTTTCGTGGACGCGTCCCCCCAACCAGGTTCCGGGACCGCGCGTCTGTGCGCGGGGCCCCGCGGGCGCGCACCGCGGACCGGAGCGGCGCGCCCCTCCCGCGTGTTGAAATTCAAACGAGGCGAACTCCCTCCGCGCGGCGCCGCGCCGACCGAGTGGTCGAGGCAGGGGCGAGTTGGAGGGGGCCGCGCTCGGTCCGGGCAAGTCCGAGGTTCCCGGGGCGGAGTCAAACCCGCGGCCAACGAGAGCGGCGGAGGCTTAAAGAGCAGCGTTCCCCTCCTGCGGCCCCACGATGGCTACCGAGCAGTGGTTCGTGGAGCCGCTGCCCCCGCGCCCTGGGGAAACACCGCCCCCGGAAGACTTGGAGCCTGGGGCACAGCCCTGCGGAGACCCCTCCTGGTTGGCGTCCCCTGGCGCACCTGGGGACTCACCCGAGGCAGAACCGGTGGACGTCCAGGGGCAGCTCCCCGAGGCCTCCACCGCTACTCCTTCCCCAGAGCCTCTGGCCCCGGGCCCAGGGCTCGCCCCTTCTCGCCTACCCTTGGACACCATGTTCAGCCCCATCACCGAACAGCTCCGCTACCTGCTCAAGAAGGCAGATGATTTCCAGAGCTACTTACTTTACAGGTGATGCTGGGTGGGGTCCTCGGTCCCTGGGAAGGAGGCTGCGGAGACTAACAGGACAGCCAACGCGCGCTAGGTTCGCAAACTCTCGAAAGCCTTAGGAGCCAGAGACCGTAAATGAAGCTAGTTGATAGGGCATCCAATTTCGAAGAGTGGTGAGGGCTGTGTAGAAATCTGGGGTTAAGGGAGGGCCTGCTATTACGTGGCCCCCAGCGGTTACCCGTTCGCAGGGAGGTTTCTCTTCGTTTCTAATTGTTGGCTTACGTTTTGAACCCTGGGCAGGCTAAACAAAACCTAATCTGTGCTAGATTTGGCCCTCTGTCTACCAGTGTAGGACCCGAAAGGATGTGATTCCCAACTCCGGGGCGAGGGGGGGGGTGTTTGAGACTGTCATTCTCCCATTTCAGTATCCATTGGAATCCTCCCGATGGCTGTTTAAACCCTAGATTTCTGGGCTCCGCCCTACAGGAAATTTTGAGTGAAAGTCAGTTGTAGAATTCAAGTGTTCCAAATGGTTTTGATGCAGATGGTCCTGGAAGATACCTAGCACGGGGGGGTTTGATCACAGGCCAGGAATACCGGCTGGCAGTGACTGGGCAATGGGGAAGGAGGGACCCCAGGCAGAGGCCCCTTTCTCCCTTTAGCAGGGACCGAGTGCAGAAGGAACAGCTGGCAAAGGCCATGCCCACCTTCCTACAGATGTGTGAGCCCTACTTTCTCTACCTGGAGGCAGCTGCGCGGAGTGTACCCCCCATCTATGGAGCCCTGCAGGAGCTGGTCCGAAAGGGGGTGCGTGGAGAGGTTTCCTAGACCCTATACCTCTATCCCTGTGGGGGGGGAGCGGGGTTTGGAGATGGTGGGGAGGGAGAGCCATCCAGGCAGGCCCGCTAATCTCATTATGCCCCCTCTTCCATGCAGCTGTTAGAGATCTCCCAACAGCTGACCCTACGCCTGGAACAGCTGGTCCTCATGTATGCCTCCTTTGGGTTTGTGGACCTGGAAGAGACTGACCCCCTAAGGTAATACAAGGGTTGGAGACCAGAATGGGGGAGGGGAGAGGGTGGAGTCCAGAGTCCAGCCTCATTTCCCAGGGCTCTGTCTCCTGCCAGCATCTCCTCTTTCTTCTGCGGGAGGTTCTCCATCAGCCCTTCCCACGAGGTGTCCATCTTCAGATACTGCGCCCCAGCCGCCTACACCGCCGGCCGCTTCCCCCGATATCTCTATAAGAAGATGCGCTGGAATCTGGAAACCACCCCAGAGCCCAGTGGCAGGGGGCAAGATTCCCACGTGGATTAGTGAGTCCCCTGACAGAATCAAAGTCCTCCCGTCTCCGTGTGGGAGAGTGCCGGTGTGGGCCTCTGAGCCACCGCCACCACCAAAGCAAGGAAAGCCGGGCAGGAAACCAAAGATCTTTGAAAGGCCATCCCCACCTTTTAAAAAAAATTTACCCTCCCATTAAAATAAAAGTCCTCATCTTAAAACTAGGCTGGCAAGGAGAAAAGGCCTCCATGTGGAGCCGCACAGCCCTACCTGAGAACTTGAGGGCAAATTCTGATGAGTTTCCACCTCCCCTCCCGCCCCCATTCAAAGCCCTGAACCCAAGCACCGAGGAAACTGCTCATTCTTAACTGATACCCTCCTCCCCTCCCAGCTACTTCCTGTGCTACCGGGATACCTGGGAAGACACAGGCAAGAGTCCTGCCAATTCGTTCCCCCAGATCCAGAAGCTGTGGTCCATTGGCCGATGGGTGCCGCTGGGACCAGCTGAGGATGACCTTTATTCATGGTAGGAACTAGGACGATGGCACGGTGGGCTTGGGCCCTGGAGGGAGAGGCAGAACCGCACCCAAGACCATCCACTTCCCCCAACATTGTTTCCCTTGGTAATAAGGATAGCATTTTATTGTGCCCTGAAAAGTGCTTTATGCAGACTTGTGTAACAGCCCATTGAGGTTTCTATTACAGGCCCCATTCTACAAAGAAGGAAACAGGTGCTCAGAAAGGTTAAGTTACCTGACCAAGGACACACAGCTTAGGCTAGCTGGGTGATAGGCCAGGTCAGGACTGGAGTTGTTCAGCCTCCCAGAGCCATTACGCTCTAGGCGTCTCATCAACAAGGAAACCACTTACACCCCTACCCCCACCCCCAGGGTTTTTCCCACCCCCAGCTGAAACAAAGCCTCTTTCAGCCACAGTCTCTCATTCCAGGGGGAGGGGCTCCCGAGAAGCAGGGGGCGCTCACGTCTAGGCCTGTCTGTCCCGGCCCCCAGGATTTTGTGCCCGCAGCCGCCGGGGGACTACCAGCAGCTGCTGACCATCGGCTTCGAGGAGCCCTCGCACACGCTGGCCACCGACCTGCTGGTGCAGATCCTCACGTGCCAGGGAGGCCCGGCCCGGCCCCCGAGCGTGGCCGGGCCCGCGGCATGGACCGCGCAGGGGTCTTGAACCTGAAGAGAGAGTGGGAGCTGGAGCTTGACAGTTCCAAACTCCAGGAGAGGGAGCAGGGGAGGGGCTCACTCGTTCTCCTCGTGCACCTCGGCCTCGCCTTCCCAGGGGCCAGGCCAAGCTGGCCCTTTCGCACCGGGTCCGACCCGGCCGCGGAGCCCGGCGTGTGGACACACCAGTTTTGCGTTAAATAAAAGAAAAGAAAGCGGTCACAGGCTCCGCGTACGCTCGGAGCGCCGCGCCCCACCCCTTGGGGCGAGGAAGCCCCGCCCACCTGCGCGCCCTTCTGGGAAATGTAGTCTTTGAAACAAAACCAAAGTCCCCTAACTGGCGGAACAGCTCTCAGAGCATGCGCAGAGGCGGGCATGAAGCTAAAAGGGAAGTAAGCCGTGCCTGTCAACAACCGGAACCCAAAAAACCTCAAGTTTTGGGTAGCCGGGAAATTCAACGCCCAATGGGGAAGGGACCCTGGGGCCACGCCCACTCTTATATTTTGACCCGGAAGTGACTTCTTTTTTACCGAAAAGACACTATTTCCCGATGTGCACCAGCAAAGGGCCCGTGATCAGTTTCCTAAAGGCCAGAGTCAAATCTTCCTCTTCCAGCTTTTGGGTCATGGAGTGGGCAGGTCATCTTACTTCGCAGGGTGTCTGGGGCACGCGCGGGATGGCAAAGCCATGAGGAACTCCAACTTGGGATCTCTAAGCTCCACTCCAACCTTGGACTGGCAAGGAGTCCCATGTTGAGAAAGACGAACTCACCTATTCGAAAGCTACAGCGCGCGAGTGGCGGAGCTCCGTCCCGAACCGGGTCTCTCCGATTACCGCTGGTCCCATGCGAAGAGGTTGCCCTTCCTGACCCAGGTGCGACTCATCTGCCAGTTACCCCCTGTAAGGGCTGCCTTTTCATTCCTTGTAACATTTTTGGAGTCAGAAGAGTCCTAGCGTTTATGCTTTTGAGCAAAGCAGTCCCTTACCTAAAACTCCCAGGCACAAAGGCACATAGTATTGTAAGCACCAGTTTCAGATGACAAAGACGGACGTGAGAGGTAAAATAAATCAGGATTGGACGCCAAAATCTTTTATCTTTTGGGGTGGGGGTGGGGGAGACGGCTTCTGGTGGCAATTTCTGACCTCATCAAGGATTTTTTTTTGGTCTGAATGAGTTCAAGGGGATTCTGAAGCTGCCTAATACTGATTTAAGTTAGTCTTTGTGAGTTACACACATACACTGTTAAGACTCTAGCTTAGTTCGGGGCGCCTGAATGGCTCAGTCGGTTAAGCGGCCGGCTTCGGCTCAGGCAGGGCATGATCTCACGGTTCGTGGGTGAGCACCGCGTTGGGCTCTATGCTGACAGCTAGCTCAGAGCCTGGAACCTGCTTCAGATTCTGTGTCTCCCTCTCTCGCTAACCCTCCCCTGCTTGCACTGTCTCTGTCTCTCAAAAATAAATAAAAACCATAAAAAAATTTTTTAAAAAGACTCTAGCTTAGTTCAAGAGAAGTTTAAATTGAGCCACAAATGCACATCATGTGTAATTTCAAACTTTCTAGTAACCACATTTGGAAAATGAGGTAAAAAGACACCTGGGTGGCTCAGTCTGTTAAGTGTCGGACTCTTCGCTCAGGTCATCATCTGACCTTTGAATTTGAGCCCCTCATCGGGCCCTGGTTGGCATTCTGTCTCCCTCTCTCTCTGCTCTTCCCCTGCTCGCTTGCTCGCTCTCTCAATAATAATAAAAATTTTAAATGAGGTTAAAGAAAATAAGGTCAGATTAATTATAGTGATATTTTTATTTAACCCAACATACCCAAAATATTATTTCAACATCTAATCAATGCAAGAAATTATTAATGAGATATTTCCCTTTGGGGGGGTATTAAGTTTTTGAAATCTGGTATGTATTTCATACAGCATATTTCAATTCAGACCAGCCACACATAGCTTTAGACTGTTCCCTTTAAGACAAATCCACAGGCCACTTAAGACTAAAGGTTTCTGGGGGTGCCTGGGTGGCTCACTTGGTTAAGCATCCAACTTGGGCTCAGGTCATCATCTCTCAGTCCCTGAGTTCGAGCCCTGCGTTGGGCTCTGTGCTGACAGCTCGGAGCCTGGAACCTGCTTCCGATTCTGTCTCCCTCTCTCTCTGCACTCCCCATTCAAGCTCGCTCAGTCTCTCTCAAAATAATAAACATAAAGAAAAAAAAAAAGACTGAAGTTTTCTGGTGCGAGGTGGCAGACCTGGGAGAGGAAAGAAACAGGCTTGATTTCCTGGATCCTGTCCCTCATGAACCATGTATTTGCACAATTCTCCAACTTCAGTGTGGAATCACGTGGCAGGTTTGGTTTTTAAGCCTGGGCTGGGGCCCAAGAATGTGTGTTTGTGACAAGATCCCAAGCCACCCCGCTGCTGCGGGTCCAGGCACTACACTTTGAGAACTGCTAGCCTACATCGTCATGATGGTCCTCAAACTTGGCTGCACCTGTAAAAAGTACAGAGCCGGGTGGCTCAGTGGGTTGAACACGTGACTCTTGCTTTCGGCTCAGGTCATGATCCTGCAGTTCGTGACTTCCAGCTCCATGTCCAGCTCTTCACTGACAGTGAGGCGCCTGCTTGGGATTCTCTCTCTGCCCCCCCCCCTTTGTAATAAACAAGTAAACTTTAAAAAAAAGTTTTTTTAATGAGTTCTGGGTGTTTCCATCTCCCACCTTGGCAGCACTGGCTCTCCAGACCTTTCAGAGTCACAATCAAGCATGTGCTCCCTGTGGTGACATGGGATCCGTGGGTGGTTCCTTCTTGGGGTGCAATTAACTGTGTGAGCATCCTTTCGTTCTTCATTACCTTCTTGTCCTATGTAGAATCAAGTCTGTCGCTGGACCCAGGGCATACAGAATTGGACAAATCCAAGAGGTTAAACAATGATTCTAAATCATTCCTGGGTCTTTTCTGGGTCTCTGTGCATGGCTAAGAAGCTGATGCCCCCAAAACCACAGAATGTAACTGCAAAGATACACTTTTTAAGCTTAAGGTGTCCACAAACTCTTGAAACCCATCAGAGGGGAGGGCCCTTGAGCCCCTTGGCTCAGAAGAGAAGTTCAGGAGGGCTGGTTACAGGCTCCTTCTTGCCATTCCTGTGCCCCACACCCCCATTTAAAAATGTTTCTAAGGGGCACCTGGGTGGCTCAGTCAGTTAAGCCTCCGACTTCAGCTCAGGTCAGATCTCACGTTCGTGGGTTCGAGCCCCGCATCGGGCTCTGTGCTGACAGCTAGCTCAGAGCCTAGAGCCTGCTTCTGGTTCTGTGTCTCCTCTCTCTGACCCTCCCCCTCTCATGCTCTGTCTCTCTCTGTATCATAAATAAAACATTTAAAAAATTAAAAAAAAAAGTTTCTAAGTAGTCACATTTAAAGTTCCATAGATTTCTTTTTCTTTCTTTTTTTTTTTTAAGCTTACTTATTTAGGGGTACCTGAGTGGCTCAGTTGGTTAAGTGTCCAACTTCAGCTTGGGTCATGATCTCAGTTTGTGAGTTCGAGCCCCGCATCAGGCTGTCTGCTGTCAGCACAGAGCCCATTTCAGATCCTCTGTTCCCCTCTCTACCCCTCCCCTGCTTACCCTCTGTCTCTCTCAAAAATAAATAAAACCTTTTTTAAGTTTATTTAGGGGCACCTGGGTGGCTCAGTCAGTTGAGCAACTAACTTCAGCTCAGGTCATGATCTCGCCATTCACAAATTCAAGGCCCACATCAGCTTTGTGAGGACAGCTCAGAGCCTGGAGCCTGCTTTAGATTATGCGTCTCCCTCTCTCTCTGTCCCTCCTAGCTTGTGCTCTCTCTCAAACATTAAAATTTTTTTTATTTTTAAGTTTATTTATTTTGAGAAACTCAGAGACCGCATGAGTGGGGGAGGAGAAGAAAGAGGCCAGCGCAGAGCCTGATGTGAGGCTCAATCTCACGAACTGTGAGATCATAACCTGAGCCAAAACCAAGGGTCGGATGCTTAACTACCACCCAGTCACCCTTTTTTTTTTTTTTTAAAGAGAGAGCATGCAAATCAGGAAGATGGGCAGAAAGAGAGAGAGAATCTTAAGCAGGATCCATGCTCACCAAAGAGCCCAAGGGGGGCGGGGGAGGGGAAGGAGGCCTTGGTTCCACGATCCTGAGATCATGACCTGAGCTGAAATCAAGCAGCGGATGCTCAACCGACTGAGCCACTTAGGCACCCCTAGATTTCTCTCTTAAAGGCTAGGTTTCCCCCTTGCTTTTGGAAATCACTGCTCCTATGGAGGAACACTTACCTGCCCGTTGAAACAGGCATTTCCCAGCGTACCTCGTTTCTCTGCTTAATATCTGTCTGGGGTGTACAGACATGTGAGGTTTGCAATAGCCAGACAGATTATAAATGGTTTTGTATGCCCTGCCAAGAAGTTTGTACCCTCACCACCACCACCATCTTTTTTTTTTTTTTTTGGTAGGCTTTGCTTATGTCCCCAGGGCGGGAACGACCTTTTATCACCTCTGTCTAGCCAGCGCCCAGCTCCCGGGCATACCATTGGCACTGACACAATAAACGTTGACGAAATCTGGAAAAAGGGAGGGCATGAGCTAGTTTGTCCGAAGACCGCAGTTCGCGCCCGTGCCGCCAGGGGGCACCAGGAGCCGGCAGGGCCGGAGGGAGACCAGCAACCCCAGAACTGGCCGATAAAGGGCACATTCCAAATTCTGGCCGGCACCTCCAGTGGTTTTCTCTAGGCCTTCCTCCGCCACACGCGCTCCCGCCCCAGCCCAGACGAAGAGGACCCGGAGAAAACAGCCTGGGAAGGCCCAGAAAGAAGGGGCTTTATTGGCGAGGGAGGGTAGCCGAGGTAGTTCACTCGAACCGTAAAGGCGGAGGCAGAGGCCAGTTTGGTTTGCAATTAGGTGGAGAAAGGCTGGAGAGTTTCACCGGCAGGATTGAGAGTGGTGGTGTTTCCCAACGGGGGCTAATGGTTTTAGAGAAAAGACTGGTCAGTTTCACAAAGTCAGGTTCAGGGAGGGGCTGGTTGATTTCATCTTCCCTGGAGCAGACTGCTGGCCCTCTCCAGGCCTTCCCCGGATTGGGAGGCACTCCTTGGCGCCCCAACCGCTTTCCTCTGATGCGCGTGTTACCTCTGGCGGGGTGTCCCATGCTGCTGCAACCTCAAGGCTTCCGCTCCTCCTGGGGAGAGGAGACCAGATGGAGGGCCGACCTCAGAGACCCGGGCACCGTGGGAGTGACACTCAAGCACAGGGTGGGGCGGTTTGGGCCCCGGGACTACCGCAGCATCGTCACCCCCGGGCCTGCCCAGAACTTTGTGTCTTAGCCCAGAGTAACTTCCCAGAGGGCGCGGAAGTGCACTTCCCGTGGCCCAGCATTCTGGCGCCCCGGGAGGGCAGGGGACGGAAGAGCGACTGGCGCTGGAGGCAAGAGGGGAAAGGGGGCGCCCACCTGCTCCAAGCCGTTCTCCGATGCCTTCCTGCGGGGAGGCCAGATCACCGCCAGCTTTCCGTCGCCCCTGCTCGCTGCGGGGGAAGGGGCACTCAGCCGGGGTTGCCCCTCCTGTCACCAGCTGGAGGCGGCCAGGACCAAGGAGACCGGCCGCGCCCCTTAAACACACAGAGGCGTTTACCCTCCTTTCCATGGAGGCCTCCATGCTGGAGGAGGGAGCAACCTGAAGGAGGAGGGAGGCGAACCCAGAGTGGGGAGGTGGAAACCCGTCAATTCTCAGGGGGCATCCAGGAGTGTCAGAACCTAGGCAGGTTCCCTGGAATCCGATAAAGACATCTAGAATCCTCCTTCCTTCCCCCCACGAAAAGCCTAGGTGAGATGTATCCAGGAGTCGACCATTCCGAGTAGGGGGTGGAGCACAGAGAGTGGGCAGCCCTGAAGGGGTGGGCAGGGAACGGAGAGTTGGAGAGGGAGGGTCCCAGGAGTCTGGGAGCCCCAAGGAGGTACCCTAACTGCCAGAAGAGAGGCCACTGGAGTTGGGCAGTTGGTGAGGACGGCCGAAGCCCTGGGAGAGTCCCTAGAGTGGGGGAGCGCGTGGCTTACCCGTGAGGCTCGGCGCGGGCTCCTTGAACTCGGCGGTGCCATAGACGCAGAGCCGCTGGCGCTGCAGCTCCCGCTCGCGCTCCTGTACCTCGCGCACCTCCTGCTCCAGCAGCGACGGCGCGACCCGCGGCGGGGCGCGG
>NC_043711.1:9356964-9368460 GCF_006229205.1 Suricata suricatta | reverse complement strand
AGGCGCGCGGGAGCGCGGGACCCGGGCCCGGCAGGCTGAGCACCGGCCGCACGCGCAGCTCGACGAGTTCTCGGCCTGCGCGGCCTGGGCTCAGGCCCCGGCTCCGGCGCAGGCTCTCCTCGCGTTCGCAGCTGCGGCGGATTTCTCGCTCGATGGGCGTCTCCATGAGCGGCTCCTCGGAGGCCTGCGGGGGGGTCTCGGGCGGTGGAAAATGCAGCAGGGGGGCTTCCGAGTCTGACCCCGAGATCTCGGGACACTGAAGAGGACAGTACTTCGGGACTCCCGCGCTTCGCGCTTCGGACGGCTCGGGGTTGTCTCTGCCAGTCTCGAAGCTCTCAAACCCCCGCGCTGCGGATGGCCCGGAGCGTTGTGTGTCCAGACGCGCCGACGGCTCAAGGCCCTCACTCTCTCGCTCAGGGGTCTCCGCGCCCTGCTCTGAGGAGAGCACGGAGACCTTGCCTCTTGGCCTGAGTACCTCGGCGTCCTGCTCTGCGCCAGTTCCCGGGACTTCGATGTCTGATCCGGGGGGCTCTGGGCCCCGAGCTTCGGACGACCCCAGGGCTCCGCTCTCCGGCCCGGGGGCCTCAGTGTCCAGGGTTGGGAGCAGCTTGGAAGCCTCAGTTTCCAGCGCCGGAATTTTGATGCCCAGAGCCGGGACACTGTGCCCTGCGCAGCACCTGTGGCACAGTCACCGCCCGCGGGTTCTAAGGCGTCGCCTACCTCAGCCGCTTCTCTGACCCGCCCCTGGCCTCCAAGAACGGCCCCCGGGGACAAGGCCGGGCACCGCCCCCTGCACCTGCAGGAAGGACGTGGGCCCCGCCCCGGCCCCGCCCTCGGGGCGGGGGCGCCCCTGCAGGGCACTGCATTTGGTTCACGGCTGCTCCTCGGGTTAGCTCAGGGCACCAGACTTCTCATAGGAGGGCTTCCCTAGGCTTGGTCCGCCAGGTGGGGAACAAGTCTGGGTGCCGTTCCACTAACGGGGCGCCACCCTGGCACCTTTTCGCCCGCATGTCCCCGGCATTCCCAGGAGGCTTGACACCCCCCACACCCCCCACGGTGCCCTGGGCTGGGTGTTGGGAGCGCTGGCCTTCTGGGGCTGGTGTGCTCCAAAGCCATCTTTCCGGAGCCTCGCTAGCCCCGCCCAGACCAGCGGGCAGCAGCGCCCTTGGCCTCGGGGCTGTCCATCCACGTTCCACCCCTGCAGCGCACAGCTCAGACTGAAGGGGGCGCCAGGAGCCCTGTCATGGCGCGTCGCGAGCTTCCCGCGCCAGAGCCTGGGCTCCACCAGGCTTCCGAGAGGTGTGCGGCCGCTCCCGTCAAACCCGAGGCTGCTTCCCCTCACCCCTCCTGGAAAAGTCCTTGGCGTCCGCGGCCAAGTGCACTTCCAGATTGAGGGAAGAAGGAGGGACAGGCACGGCGCGCCCGTGGCTTAGCGGAGCAGCTGCGGTTGCAAGGCGGTCACCTTGGGCCCGTTAGGCTGGGAAGGCCCGCGGAGGTATCCAGGCCTGCGGTGTGGAGCGGCTGCCCGCAGCCGGCGCCAGATATGGGCTTTCAGAGGCCGCGGGATCGACGCCCCCGCGCGCTGACCCACCCCCAAAGCCATTTTCCACTGTCTCCCCCCAGGCTCTCCCCAAATCTGTCCTCTGGCCTTACTCCGCCGTTCTAGGGAGACCAGGAAAAAAGATACAGTTACCTAGAGAAAGGTGCTGAACAGCCTAGGAACCTTCGATAATCCGACTATCTAGTCACTCCTTTCCCCAGCTCTCTGCCTACCCTGGTGACTGCCCTCCTTCCCACCCTCTCCAGGACCCTTGTCTGAAGCTCCTCCCTCTGACCCCTTTGGCCTAATGGAAATTGGGCCGGGGCGGGTTCCATCCCACGCAAAACCTGGGGAAGGTACCAGCCTTTCTCCAAGGCTCCCTTCCCTCCTCTGTAAAATGGGCAAAGGAGCGTGACTTGCTGGGGAGGTAATGAAGATAAAAGCTTTTCCTCCGGAAAGAGGCGTTTACAGCGTTCTCTCCTCTTTATGGCCTCCTGTTCCTCTTTGACAGCACCAACAAGGCCCTGGTCCCACCCTCCCACTGACCCTTTCCCACCCCAGGACACGGATGGGCTTCATTTGCCAGACTCTGGTTTCCGGCCTCACTTTCTCTTCCATTAGCTCCTGGGTCTCCGAGGATGCCCTCATCTCCTGGTGTCCCTTTCAGGCATTTCTCCCCACACTTCTGGTTCGGCTGCGTCCACAGGCTTCCTCTCCCTCTGGCTTCACTGGGGTTGGCTGATGGGAGAGGCGGAGGGAGGTCAGCACGTCACCTCCACGCTCCTGCCTCTGAGCCACACTGTTTGTGTTCCTCTGCCCCAAGCCACTCCACACAGCTCTCTCCAAGGCCAGTGCACGGATACAGCCTTGACTGTCACTAACCCAGATCATTTCCCGGAAATCTTTATAAACCAACTTTTGTTTTGTTTTTTAACATGTATTTATTTTTGAGAGACAGAGAGAGACAGATCATGGGCCAGGCAGGGGCAGAGAGAGAGGGACACAGAATCGGAAGCAGGCTCCAGGCTCTGAGCTGTTGGCACAGAGCCCCATGTGGGGCTCGAACCCATGAACTGTGAGATCATGACCTGAGCCGAAGTCAGAAGCTCAACCGAATGAGCCACCCAGGCGCCCCTAAACCAACTTTTTATTGGGATGCCTGGGTGGCTCAGTCGATTAAGCCTCTGACTTCGGCTCAGGTCATGATCTCACTGAGGGTCTGAGCTCAAGCCCTGCATCGGGCTCTCTGCTGTCAGCATGGACCAGCCTTCATTTCCTGTCTCCCTCTCTTGGACCCTCCCCTGCTTGGTCTCCCCACTCTTTCTCTCTCTCAAAAACAAACATTTTTTAAAACCTAACTTTTCGCTAAGCTCTGATGAGTATGCAATCTCTTTCCTGCCAGCACTCAGCACCTGACTAATTCCAACCTCATACTTTATTTTTCTTAAAGTGTATTTATTTATTTTGAGAGAGAGAGAGATTGAGAATACCAAGCAGGCTCTGTGCTTTCAACAAGGATCACAACGCAGGCTTTAACTCACATATGGTGAGATCATAACCTGAGCAGAAATCAAGAGTCCCAGACTTAACCGACTGAGCCACCCAGGCACCTCCACAACCTCATACTTTAAAGCCATCTCTGTGCTGGTGTCTCCTATTTGAGAGATTTGTTTCTCAAATCTCTGCCTCTGACTTTTCCTCTAGGTTTAAAATTTTGTTTTTTGACATTTATTTGTTTTTGAGAGACAGAGAGGGACAGAGCATGAGCAGGGGATGGCGTAGAGAGAGAGGGAGACACAGAATCTGAAGCAGGCTCTGGGCTCCAAGTCCTTAGCACAGAGCCCGACGCAGGGCTCGAACCCACGATCCGTGAGATCATGACCTGAACCGAAGTCAGATGCTCAACCGATTGAGCCACCCGGGCGCCCCTCCTCTGAGTTTTAGACTCATTTCTAACACTCTTTAAACTAATAGATATGTCATACTGAACATTTTCTATACTCCTTCTTTGTCGTCACTGACTTTTTCTTCTCCTCCTCCTTCATCTTCTTCTTATTTTTAACTTTAGAGAAAGCTCAGGCAAGCAAGCACAGCCAGATAGAGGGGCAGAGGGAGAGAGAGAGAGAGAGAGAGAGAGAGAGAGAGAGAGAGGGAGAGAATCTTATGCAGGCTCCACACTGAGTGCAGAGCCTGACAGGGGGCTTGAGACCACAACCCTGGGATCATGACCCAAACTGAAATCAGTAGTCGATGACTAGTCAACCGGCTGAGCCACTCAGGTGCCCCTCAAACTGACCACTGAGCTCCCGGTCCCGCCCCCCAGCTCTACCCCTCACTGTGTGCCGCCGCTCTCATCCTTTCTGTTTTTCATGCCCCAAACCTAGGAACCTGCCTCAACTTCTCCCTCTCAGCCCTGTTCCAATCCATCCCTATGCTGGATTGCTGTTGAATCTGTTGGCTTTGCCTCCAAAACACATTCTGAATCCGTCCACTTCTCTCCACCCGTGCCTCAGCCACTACACTGTCCTCTTCACTGAGTGGTGCCCCCCTCCCCCACCAACAGAAAAATCCAAATTCCCTACTCTGACCCAGAAGGCCCTGCCCACTTCTCAGATCTCATCTTCTGACACTCCCTCACGTCTCCATTCTGGCGTTTGTGCTTCCCTCAACCCCCCTCCCACCTGCACTTCTACCTCAGGGCCTTTGCACGGACTTGCCTTTCTCTGCTTGAAAGGACGTATCACCTGGCTAGCTTTCACTACGCAGGTCTTGACTCAAATATCACTTCTTTAGACAAACAGTCCCTGGTCACCCAGTCTGCATCACACACAGCCCGTCTCCATAACCCTAACCCTGCTACTTTCTGTAACTCACCCGACATGGCAGTTATCACCAATTGCCTTTATCTGTGTATTATCTGTCTCTCCTCATCATCACCAAAAGTGAGCTGCCTTACAGCATTTCCTGGTTGCTCACCTCTAGACCCACTGCCTCATGCCTAGAAGTACCTGATACATAACATTTACTTAAGAATTCTTTCATGACACTTACTAGGCGCCTACCCCCCCACCCCCACCCCGTGCTAGGAATAAAGAAACACATCAGACTTGGAAGGTGCAGTTGAGTTTGGGAGACAGACCCAATTATAAATAGAACAATCCTGGGGCGCCTGGGTGGCTCAGTTGGTTAAGCATCCGACTCTTGATTTCCAGCTCAGGTCACGATCTCACAGTGCGTGGGTTCGAGCCTCGAGTCAGGCTCTATGCTGGCAGCATTGAGCCTCCTTGGGATTCTCTCTTCCTCTCTCTCTCTCCCCCTCCCCCCTTGTCTCTTCCTCTCAAAATAAATAAATAAACTTGGGTCACCTGGGTGGCTCAGTTGGTTAAGCATCTGACTTCAGCCTAGGTCATGATCTCGTGATCTGTGGGTTCGAGCGCTACATTGGGCTTTGTACTGACAGCCTGGAGCCTGCTGCAGATTCTGTCTCCTTCTCTCTCTGCCCCTCCCCTGCTTGTGCTCTGTCTCTCTCTCAAAAATAAATAAACATTAGAAAAAAAATTTTTTAAAGCAACTTCATTTAATGTTTTTTATTTATTTATTTATTTTTTTTTTTTTGGCTACAGGGAGAGACAGAGCATGAGATGGGGAGGGGCAGAGAGAGAAGAAGACACAGAACCGGAAGCAGGCTCCAGGCTCTGAGCTAGCTGTCAGCACAGAGCCTGACGCGGGGCTCAAACCCACGAACGTGAGATCTGACCTGAGCCGAAGTCGGAGGCCTAGCCGACTGAGCCACCCAGGCGCCCCAGAAAAAAATTAAAAAAAAAAAAAACTCGAAATGAAGACATAAATAGAACAGTCCTGCCTCAATGTGGAACACAGGACAAGAATACAAAAGGAAGCGCACATACCATGCATCTAAATATCTGACAGTTATAAAATCAAACTACAATCAAATAAGATATATTCTGTCCTCCAAAAGGTAGAAACAACCAAAACGTCCATTGACACAGGAATAGAGAAACGAAATGTGGTGGTGGATCTATATAGTGGAATATTATTCACCCGTAAAAATAAACTAAGCGCCAGCACACCCTGTGACTTGGATGGGTCTTAAAAACTACATTGGGTGAAAGTCAGACACACAAAAGGCCACAATGTGTATGGTTCCATTTATACGAAATGCCCAGAACAGGTAAATCTACAGGGACAGATTGTTGGTTGCCAGGTACTGGGGGAAGGGTGAATAAGAAGTGATTGCAAGGGGCGCCTGGGTGGCTCAGTCGGTTAAGTATCCGACTTTGGCTCAGGTCATGATCTCACAGTTTGTGGGTTCGAGCCCCGTGTCGGGCTCTGTGCTGACAGCTCAGAGCCTGGAGCCTGCTTCCGATTCTGTGTCTCCCTCTCTCTCTTTTCTCCTCCCCACCTTGGGTCCTATCAAAAATAAATAAACATTTTTTAAAAGTTAAAAAAAAATATGTTCTCTTCTGTCATAACAGATGTATCTTCAGAATGACTTCGAAGGCTAGGTTCGAACAAAAAAATTTTGGATCCCTCAGAGTTTGGTTCTAGAACGTTTGGCTCAGGGAAACCCCAGCTCTCAGTCTGGCCTCCTGTACTTCTCCCTTTCAGTGCTTTCCTGCACAGCAAGGAGCCTTGTGGCCACACTGAGGAGGGGCTCTGGACCGCACCCCTCTGCGCAGAGCTGCTCTTGACCGCTTCTCAGGCTCGAGGCAGTGGGGCGAGGCATACCCTGGCTGTGTGGTCTGCATTTGGGAGGCACAGACGACTATGGGTGAGCTAAGGATCCTTTGGATGGGGAATTCTGGGATCCCGAGTACCCTGAGTAGACGCTGCAAGAGGGAGGGAGGGGTTAGGTAGGTATAGGAAGGACCTTGGCCACTTGGGGAGGGTCCTGGCTGGAGCGTGCCCTCTAGAGCAGGGGGCTGATGGCAAGAACGCTTCTCACTGAGGCTGATGTCACATTGTACAGTGTGACGGTTGTGGGGGGGAGAGACTAGCCTGGAAAATAGGAGATGAGTTCTCCAAATGGCAAAGGGTAAATGAGGCATGCTGTCCCCTGAGAAAGGGTGTGCTGGCCCTTTAAGAACAGGGTGGGGAGGGGTGCCTGGGTGGCTCAGTTGGTTAAGCAGCCACTGTGACTTGGCTCAGGTCTGGATCTCAGGGTTAGGCTTGTGAGTTCCAGCCCCACATCAGGGTTGCGCTGACAGAATGGAGCCTGCTTGTGACTCTCTCTCTCTCTCTCTCTCTCTCTGCCCTTTCTCCACACTCTCTGTCATTCAAAAATAAACATTCAAAGAGAGAGAGAGAGAGAGACAAACAGAGGGTGAGTGGGGGAGGGGCACAGAGAAGGAGGCACAGGATCCTAAGTAGCTCCAGGCCCTGAGCTGTCAGCACAGAGCCTGGTAGGGGGCTCAAACTCACCAATCTCAAGATCATGAGCTGGGCTGAAGTTGGATGCCTAACTGGCTGAGCCACCCAGGTACCCCCCAAATAAATAAACATTTAAAAAATAATAATAATAAGGGGCACCTGGGTGGCTCAGCTGGTTAAACATCTGATTCTCAGTTTCGGCTTAGGGCATGATCTCACTGTTTCACAAGTTCGAGCCCCACGTCGGGCTCTGTGCTGACAGCGCAGAGCCTACTTGGGATTCTCTCTCTCCCTCTCTCCTGCTCACACTGTCTCTGTCGCTCTCAAAATACTTAAAAAGATAAAATAAATAATTTTTAAAAAAGAACAGGATGGGGAGGTTAGAACAGGGACCCTCAAGACATGGGTAGGAAGATCTCTGGACCTTCCTCATCACCGCCCCCCTCCCCCCAATCATTATAGCATCTAAGGAGTGCTAGGGTCCTGGAGGCCACTTGATCTAATTTCACAAAACGGCAAACTGAGGCTTAGAAACCCTGGGCAAGTTGTCCACAGTCCCCCCTCCCAGGGGGCCCAGACCTCCCGGTTCCAGTGGTGCTCAGCCTCTGCCTTCGCTGGATCAGTCCCTCCCCACCCCCAGGGTCCAGGACGGGAGGGGCAGGAGTGTATAAGACTATCCCGCACGTGTGGCGTGCCCGATGCTCGCACGTCGGTCACCCTTGGTGGGCAGCTGGACTTGAGGCGTCTGGGGGGCCAAGTGCGGGTGCCATTGCCTGAGCGGGTCAGCGACCGCCCCCTCTCACTCACACACTGCACCATGCGTGTGAGAGTGTGTTTGCTGCAAGTCAGCCAAGTGCGGCAAGGAGGCCAGTGGCTGGTGAATAATTTATCAGGACAGCTGATAGTGCCTCCCCAGAACTGCCCGCCAGCCCCCAGCCCCCCTCGCCCCGTGTGCCTCCTGCCTCCTGACCCAAACCAGCCGGACCAGCTCTCCCAGTGCCCGCCTGCAGCCCCCCCTTCCCACCAGCCAAGTCACAGCCTCCCAGGGCACCTGCGAGGAACGGGCGGTGGGTCCTGATCTTGGAGACCCGAACGAAGGTGGGCTTCTGGGCAGAGATGGCCCTGCAGAGCCAGATGTGGTCTCTGGCCACACCCACGTAAGTGTCCCGGGCAGGGGGGCTGGTGTGCCTGGCCCGGGAGGGGCTCGGTGGGTGGCTGGCCTTTCCACGGGGGCGAGACCCCCAGCTGTCCTCTCCGAGGGGACCAGGGGGAGCAGAGAGAGGTCAGCAGGCAGCCCCACTGGCTCTTCACGTCCCTCTCCCCAGAGTCAGGTGGGAGATGAGGACCTCCACCTTCTTTTTTCTGGGATTTTCCACCGGCAGCCTTCAAGCTCAAAGTCCAGGCTAGGGGGTGGGGCTATGCCTGAAGGTGAGGAAACGCCAGGGCCCCTCACTCCCCTGTTTTGCCTCTCGAAACACCCCTCAGTGTCCAGGGTGGGAAGAAATGTTGAGATACAACAGAAAAAGTTAGTTTCCAAACTGGGGAAGACGATGCCAAAATCGGAACCATCACTGGCTTAACGAAATGGCCACCAACTGCTCCCAGTGACCACAGGCCATGGCCACACACCCTGTTCTTGTAGAGTTGGAGATAAACAGTATTAAATGGGGTGTGCAGAGGATTTTAATATTCAAGGTTTGAGGGCCTTTTAAAGTAAGAGGGTGGACGGGCTCCAGAGATTTGTAAAGAGTTCTAGAAAAGCATTTCCCCCCCCCAGGGACCCCAATTTGGTTCCTCACTCTTTGGGTCCCCTGATGCATTATTCACCAACTACAAACCTGGTTGCCTAGCAACGGGAACCTGATCTCCCCCCACCCCCCAGCAAGGAAGAGGCAAGGAGATTACATCTTGGGAATGGGACAGCAGAGGTAAAATGCCAGCCCTCCCCCAAGGGCAAACCTATCAGTAGGGAGTCTGGGCTCCCTTTGGGATACCTTGCAAAGCATGACTTCGGCCCCCTGCCCCAATCAGGAAACCCCCAGGTTGATCTCTGGCCTCCTGGCTGCCGACACACGGGTGCCTGGACTCCCCCTCCTCCCTGCAGTGCTCCCAGTACTTTGGGCCTGAGAGCCCCGAGTTCTGATCTTGACTCAGTGACCTTAGACAAGTCTTTTCACCACTTCCTGGAGCCTCAGTCTCCCCATCCGTAAAATAGGGACAGTAGGACTCCTTGCCTCCTCGGATCTTTGGGAGGATTAAATGAGTTACTATCTGGCAAGGCATTGAAGAGTACCTGGAACATGGTATGCGCTGGCCAATGGCTGACTGATTTTAGTCTCAGAATATCAACTCAGCAAAGAATGGACCACAGTGTCCCAAGATCGGGGCAGGGAGGGAGAGGCGGAGGTGGCTGAGAGAGCCCAGCGGAAGCCCTGCCCAGCACTTAGAGCACCATAGATAGTAAGTGCTAAGTATCTGCACTATTATGCCTTTAAGGTTCGGCCGGGGACGATCTGGGAGGCCCCGGGAGAGTTTGGGCAAGGAGACAATGCTCACCCAATAGGGTTAGTGCTCAAATTAATAAATATGTGAGGGCTTGCCCTGTGCCCTCCCTGGGCCAAGCGTCAGGGACAACAGTCAAATAGATACATCCTTTCTAGATACTGGCTAGTGAAACACCCGCAAATAACGGTGCTCAGTGCACATCTGTGATAAGTTCACATAACAACATCTGTCCCCTAAGTGTCCGGCAGGGCCACAGTCAGCCTCTCGATTCCAGGCGAAGCACAGAAGGGGCACCTCTAGAGCTGGGAATCGGGGACCCTGGGGCGCTGCCAGGAAATCAACGATGGGGGAATCTCAGGTTAACCCTTAAACAGCCAGACCCCTCTGTCCAGCGCTGGGCTGCATGACCTGATACCATTTGCCCCCCAGGGAGAAGACTTGGCACGTAGCCCCAGAGTTCCCATGGCGATGGCACGTGTCCACGATGGGATGGACGCTTCTCTCCCCAGACTCCCTCATCCCCTAGTGCTTAAGGTATCCTGGGTGGGAGCTGAGGTCCAGAGAGGGTACAGAATCGGAAAGAGACACACAGCATGACAGGGGCCTGGCAGGATTTGAGGGTGTCTGAGGGACAGCCTGGGAATGGTCCTTATAAATAACCATAAAACATGACTAATCATGGGAATTATTAAAGTTATGAAAGATAATAAATGACGCTACTGGATTTGGAACGCTAGGGCCAGTGTTTCTCCTGCATGGAGACTTCCTTGCCAGGGCACCTCTCTACAGGGTGAGGATCAAGCTATCCTGACCCATTTTACAGATGAGGAAACTGAGGCTCAGAGAGGTGATGTCAAGCCTAGGAAGGGCTTTAGCTCAACTTGTCAGCGTCTCTGCTCTCTCCCCCTCATAGGACCCCCGCCCTCTACCCCAACTCCTTTCAGATGCAAAGGGGAAATAGAGGAAAATGCTGGGCTTTGGTTGGTCTCCAAGCAGCTCAGGGATCTTGGCTCAGAAAGGGGCATTCAGGGGGTTTGCCTGCTGAGGGTTGGGACCTGGAAGACCCCTTCTTCAGTCTCTACCCTCTTCCCACAGGCCCATGGCCGAGAGCTCCCTCTACCGGCAGCGGTTAGAGGTCATTGCTGTAAGTGAAGCCCTCCATGTGAGCCACACCCCCACCCTCCCCAAGCCCCCCACCCCCCGCCCCCGACCCTTGCCCCCTCGCTCGGTATCCTGGGGACTCCTCGCCTTGCCCGTGGTCTCTTCCTCACCTCTCTCTCATCCAGGGAAGCAGGCCTAACCATGTGAAGTGGGGAGGGGGATGGGCAGCACCCTCAGCTCCAGCCCGCCGGGAGCACCCCACCTAAATCCTCAGGCCCCTCTGTTCCCCAGTTCCTCTATCTGGTCTCCACTCCCCCCCTAGAATGGTGAGGCTGTGCACCCCACACTCCCAGAATCCTCATCCGATGCTCCATTCTTGAACCCCGGTCTCCCAAACACCCCGTGTCTGAACCCCATCTCTGACCCGACTCTGGATTGTCCGTCATCTCTTTGGATCCCATCTCTCTGAACCCCCATCTCATTAACCCCTATCTCTCTGTCCCCCCCACTTCTGCACCCCCATCTTTCTGGACCCCATCTCTACACCCTGGTCTCTCTGAACCCCCATCCTTCTGACCCTCATATCTGTACCCTATCCCTCTGAACCCCCATCTCACTAAGTCCCGTCTCTGCCCTCAACTTCTGCACCTTCATCTCTCTGGACCTCATTTCTACGCCCCAGTCTCTCCACACACCCCCCATCTCATTACCCCCTTCCTCTGATATCTAGACCCCCATATCTCTCGTGACCCCGTATCCGGACCCCCCACAGCTCTGTCCCCCTTCGGGATCTGCATTCCAAGGCCCCACCCCCTTCTACAGACCCCCAGTTCTGCGCGGGCGAGGCCTCCGCAGCATCCCGGGCGCGGCCGGCCCCGCCCCCGCGCCCCGCCCCCAACCCGTTGCTGAGTCAGCGCCTCCGCAGCCCCCTCCCCGCCGGGACACCCGAGGTGCGCTCC
>NC_043711.1:9335304-9356864 GCF_006229205.1 Suricata suricatta | reverse complement strand
CCGCCGGGACACCCGAGGTGCGCTCCGCCGCCACGCCCCGTTCGCAGCCCCGGGAGTCCCGGGAGCCCCGGGAGCCCCGGGCGCCCCCGCGAGCCCCGAGGAGGAGGAAAGGCGGAAGGGGAGGTGGCTGCCCCGCCCGGCCCGCGGGCAGCTCCGGGTCCTCTGTGCGCAGGAGAAGCGGCGGCTGCAGGAGGAGATCCGCGCCGCGCGCCGGGAGCTGGAAGAGGAGAAACTCCGCGTGGAGCGGCTCAAGGTTGGGGGCGGGCGGGGGCGCCTAGCACTCCCGGGCAGTGACCTGGGGGTATCGACGAGAATCGGTTTGGGGGATCATGGGAGGCTCTGTCCATTTTGGGGGGGCAGCTGGGGGTATTGGTTCCAGCTTAGGGGGGGCGTTTTTCCTCTGCTTGGGAGAGTGGGCGGTGGGGGAGGGTGATGATGGGGACCTTTGTACCACCTCTGGGAGAGTATGGGAACAGTGAAGGTGTTTGCCCGGCTTTGGGTAGGGAGGGGCCCATAGAGACGTAGATTTCATCTCCGGGAGTGCCTGTCCCATTCTGGAATGGTGGGGAGATAATGGGTGTTTCCCTCCAGCCTAGGAGGGCTCTGGGCTGCTCGTGGGTGTGTGGCCCACGCGGCAGTGTTGAGGGGGACACCGAGGGCATGTGTCCTATCCCCGCCTGAAGGAGAGACGTCTCTGCCGTTCGGGTGGTTTTGGACCATAAGACGGCTTCCCAGCGCAGGGGATTGGGAGGGAGCCCGACTTGGGGTGGGGTCGCCAGTGTGCACAGCCAGAGCTGCCTTCCCGTGCCCAGAGGAAGTCTCTCCGGGAGCGTTGGCTAATGGACGGGGCAGCCGATGAGTGGGAGCATCAGGAGGACTCCACCTCGAAGGACCCTGAGTCACCTGAGGGCCAGGCTCAGGTCCGAATCCGGAACTTGGAAGACAGCTTGTTCACGTGAGTTTGGGCCCCTGCCCGCTGGCTTTGCCGGCCTGGCTAGACCAGGTCCCCAGGTCCACACCAGCGACGTGGGCCGTTGAGGGGGCATTGGCGTTGAGCCTGGGGGTCCGCTGCCAGCAGCCTCCTCTCTTCCTCAGACTCCAGTCCCAGCTGCAGCTGTTGCAAAGTGCTTCCACAGGTGCCCAGCACAAGGCCTTGGGCAGGCCCACTTGGCGCAGGCAGGTGAGATGCCAGGGGTCACATGGTGGGCGGTGGGGTGGGGCCACAGGCGCAGAAGCGGGCCTCCAAGTGCAGCTTGGCCTCTAAGCCCTCTGCTGGTTCCTCGCTCTGTGGTCTTGGGCAAGTCGCTTTCCTTGTTCAAGCCTCAGTTTCCCTGTGTCTAAATGAGAGCAGGAGACCTGACCGGAGACCTCGGCTCAGGTCATGATCTTGTGGTTCACGCATTCGAGCCCTGCGTCAGGCTCTGTGCTGACAGCTTGGAGCCTTGATTCTGTGTCTCCCTCTCTCTCCGTGCTCCTCTCCTGCGCATACTCTGTCTCTCTCTCTCAAAAATAAAACATTAAAAAAATTAAATAAATAAAATGAGAGTATCGATAGCACACACGTGGAAGAGGTGGGGGTTGGGTCAACAAGATCCTAGGACTGGGCATGAGGTGGAGTTTTGATATAGGATTGCGAATATGGCCAAATGAGGAACGTGGTGGGAAAATGGGGGGGGGGTGCCCATGGAATTTGGCCTTTTTAAAGGGAGGACTCCGTCACCATGAGAGGCTTTTGTGATCTGACACATCCGTATGGGTTTCTGTGTTGGTAGCTCCTTTCTTCTTTGTTTTAATTTTTTAAAATTTATTTTTGAGACAGAGAGAGACAGAGCATGAGCAGGGGAGGGGCAGAGAGAGAGAGACGCAGAATCCAAAGCAGGCTTCAGGCTCTGAGCTATTTGCACAGAGCCTGGGGCTTGAACCCATAAACCGTGAGATCATGACCTGAGCCGAAGTCAGACGCTTAAGGGACTGAGCCACCCAGGTGCCCCTGGGTATATCTTTTTTAAGATACAGTCTACATGTTCTGTGTGCTTTTGAAAAACAGGCCATCTTCCCCTTAAGGTCTGGCTCTGGGTTGTCCTTGAAGTCCAAAGATCTGGCAACATTTGTGCCGGGCCACCGCAGGGAGCACTCATTCCATGGTCTCCTGCCCCCGCCCCCCCCCCCCCCCCCCCCATAGCTTACCTTGGCTCCCAGGTGCCTCTGGCAGGGCAGAGGGCAAAGAGATCTGTTAATGGATGTGGGAAGAGTCTGTTGCGTTTTTAGTAGAGGCCAGGAGTTCCTTGCTAGAGTGAGCCAGGCATGATTTCCTGGCCCAGAGGAGACCACCATCCAAGAGTCAGTGAGGGCGGAGCCCTGGGCATGGGAGGAGCACAGAGGAATCACCTGAGTGACCCAGGAAGGCTTCCTGGAGGCAGTGATATCTGTATTGAATCTGCGTGGGAACCAGGCAAGAAGGGAAAGGGAATTCCAGGCATAGGAAACAGCCCACGCAAAAGCCTGGAGGCTGGAAAGATTATCTTCTAAGGAACTGTGAGGAGGAGATCCCCGGGGCTTGGCCGAGCAGGCTCCCCCCCCCCCCCCTCCGCTTCTCTGAGCCCATTTCCATACTCTTGCCCTTTCCCTCAGTCTACCACAGCAACACTGACCCTCTTTTCTGGTCCTTGAACTTGCCAGCTCATTGCAGCCCCAGGGCTTTTGCACTTGCTCTCTGTTCTGCCTGGAATAGCCTGTACCTGCCTCTTGACTCAAGGTCAGCTCTTCTCACCCTTCAGGTCTCTGCTCAAGGTCACTTCCTCCTAGAGGCCCTCCTGTGTCTTATACATGAAGGAGGCACCCCACCACCTCCCGGCTTCTCTCTAATCCCTGTCCTGCTTTTTATTTTTTTCTGCTATAGTCTTTCTCCCTCGCTGACGCTACATATTTGTGTTTATGTTTATGCCCCACCCCCAGCCCCGGAATGTAAGTTCCAGTAGCAAAAAGCTAAGTAAGTGTCCCTTGTCCCCAGCAGCCTCAGTAGCTGACAGAGTAGGTTCCTAACACAGAGCTGTCGGCCCCCGAACGCAGTACTAATTAAGCACCTACTGTGTGTGAGGCACTTGAGCAGAGGCTTCTGAGACAGGTGAGGAAGGCAGGGGGCGGGTCTGGTCCTGAACTTGATGGAGGAGCCATTGAGGGTGTTTGGGTAGGGGAGGTTTCCGCCATGCAGGGAGGTTGGAGGTGGAGAGGCAGGCTGGCCTGACCTTGTCTCTGCCACCCTTGCAGGGCCAGCGACCTCTCTCCCAGCCTATCCTGGAGGCAGGTCCCACAGGTGGGTATTTGGGCCTGGGGGGCCTGAGAAGAGGGGCCTGAATCTGGGGGGCCAGGATCTCACTCTGTTTACCCCTGTTTCCTCCCCTTCCTCCCCAAGGCCACCCTGATCTGAAGAAGAGAGCTTCCCTACCCACAGAACCAGTGGCCACGCCCCCTGAGTCCCCGTCTGAGCTGAGAGAGGAGGCTGCCAGGGTTCCCCCTGCCCTGGGGCTGTTCCCTGGGGCAGCAGGGACCTCCTCGGAAGCCAATGGCCCCTGCCCTGGATCCAGCCCCCCTCCAGAACAGGGACCCAGGCAGGGGCCCGCAGCATCAGAGGGGGGTGTGGGTGAGGCCAAAGGAGGGGGTGTGGTGAAGGTGGTGTGGGAGGGGCTGAGGGCCACAGAGGACTGTGCCACAGAGGCCACAGGCCCAGAGCTGGAGGCCAAGGTGGAGGAGATGGTGCTGGAGGCCATTGGGGACAGGCAGGAAGCTGCCTGCGCAGAGCTGCCCACCTGGGTGAAGGAGGACAGGGGCATCGTGGAGGTGGTCTGGGAGGGGGTGGGCGGGCCAGAGAGCAGCGACTCAGAGGCCACTGGGGATGGGGGCGGGGGCCAGGAGGTGGCGCAGGCCAGCTCCCCGAGGCCCCAGGGGAGGCCAGAGGGAGCGGCTCCTGGAGAAGGAGGTGTCCCCAGGGGCAGCCCTGATGGTGACGGGCTCGGGGGCTCTGGAGGAGACGAGGGGTCCTTCATTTGGGTGGAGAGGGTGACCCTCAGCGAGGAGTGGGAGGAGCTGGTCGTGGAGGGGTTGGAAGGGCCCAGGGTATGGGGAAGTGGGGGAGGGCCTGGGAGTCCGCTGGGGGGGCAGAGGGGGGTAGGGGAGGAAGCCTGGGGGGCGGGAAGGAGCCTTGCAGAGGAAGCTGGGGAATTACTGGACAGAGGAAAGAAAGGCAAGGAGGAAGAGGCAGGGGCAGACGTGTCTCTGGGGCAGGAGAGGGGAGGAAGTGAGGACTCTTTGGGGCCAGAGAGGAGAGGAGGGGAGGAAAAGCTGAGGGCAGAGAGGGAAGGAGGTGAGGAGCCATTGCAAGTGGAGCAGAAAGGGGATGAAGACAAACCAGAGGCAGCTGAAGAACCTTTGGTGACGGAGAGAAAAGAAGGTGAGGAGTCACTGGAGGCCGAGCGAGCAGGAGATGAGGCACTATTGGAGGCTGAGAGAGGAGGTGAGGCGCCATTGGAGGCCGAGAGAGGGGGTGAGGCACCATTGGAAGCAGAGAAAGGAGATGAGGCATCACTAAAAGCAGAGAGAACAGGAGGTGAGGGACCATCGGAGGCAGAAAAAGGAGGAGGTGAGGAGTCACTGGAGGCAGAAGGAGGAGGTGAGGGACCACTGGAGGCAGAGAAAGGTGGAGGCGAGAGGTCACGGGAGGCAGAGAGAGGAGGAGGTGAGGCATCGCCAGAGGCAGAGAGAACAGGAGGTGAGGGGCCATTGGAGGCGGGGAAGACCGAAGTGGTTGAGGAAGATCTGAGTCCAGAAGAGCAGAGAGAGTCCGGGGGAGGAAAGGAATGTCAGGCAGAGGAGGTGAGTGGGGCAGGGGCTTCCTCGGGGCCCAAGGAAGAGTCAAGGCCAGAAGAGGAAGGACCGCAGCCCCAGGAGAAGCAGGAAGGCTCCCTGGAGGAAGAATCTGTGAGGCCTCAAATGCCTGCTGAGGGCCAGGGCCCCTCGGGGGACGCCACCCCCCTGCTGGCAGAGACCCCAGCTCCAGAGCAGCCCGCCGAGCGCCAGCCACTGCTTGCGGTGGAAGGGCCTGGGGCCAACCCCAGCGCCCGCCCCGTGCCCACCTACGCACCTGTCAGGCAGCCCGAGCCGCCCGCCCCTCCCGAGGGAGGAGAGGCAAGCGGCCCTAAGCAAAAGACGTGCCAGTGTTGTGCGGTCATGTGAGCCCACACCCTCCACCCAGCTCCTCTCTCAGCTACCTCGGCCTCTTGGCATCCGGCAGCAGGTCCCGGGCACAGACAGGGCACCACGGGACTGGCTGTGGCACCTGGGAGCCAGCCGGCCCGCACGTCCACCTCCCCCCGGGCTTCTGGACCCCTCGCACACTGCCTGTGACCCTGGCTCCCTTCTACGACAAAGCCTTTATACTTGAAAATAAAACGCGAAAGCATCAGGACGGTTGGAGGGTATGTGTTTGCTGGCACAGGACCCCTCTCCGACTCCCGGTGGGGCATCTGAGACTTCACTCTACTAGAATCAGACTGAGGCAGCGCGCGGACACAGGCATCTCCTTATAGAAAGTTCCCAAGCTCCCGTGACCATAAAAACCTAAAAGTTTATTTCTCTAGGTGGCTCCGATTCAGGCAGCCACTTGGGGACTCCGGTTTCTTTCCCCTTCTCGAATTCCGCCTTCCGGGATCGCGGCACGTTGATGTTCCAGCTCCCGGGAAAGGGAACAGAATGGGCAGGAGCCCCACGCAGTCTGGGTGGTGGCACGCCACCGCTGCAGCTGCTCGTGTTCTGCGGAAAAGAACTTGGGCCTTGGGCCGCGGCTGTGGCTCTGAGGGAGGCTGGGGTACCCCAGCTGTGGCTCTGTTATCGCAGCAGGACGGATTTGGGGAGGTGGCGGCACTCAGGAGTTCACACATCCTCCTCTGCTCCCTCTTCCACCTGCAGATTCCCTGTAGGGCCAGGCCCTTGGCTATAAGGGTCCTCACTGAGTGTCCTTAGGGGGGTGACTCAGCCTCCCTGATCCTCTGTGTCTTCATCTGTCAAAGGAGCACCTGTCTCCTGGCCTGGGGTGGGCTCCGGGCAGAACTTAGGGCCCGGGGGCAGCCCCAGAAGGCCTAGCTCCTCAGGGGTAGGCAGGAAGTGTTTCTCGTATCCGGAGTCCAGCCGGGCAGGGGTCTGGGGGGGCTCCGTAACCGGCAGTGGCTCCATCTCCTCCACTTCCAGGATGGGGAAGTCCCCAAGGGGCTGAGCCGGAGGCACCTCCTGGGAAGAGGGGAGACAGATACTGCCCGCCTCCTTCTCCCACACCTGCTCCGCCCCGCCCCCCACTGCCCCTGCACTTGCTGCCCCCTACCCCCTCCAGATGGCCTCCCGGGTGAGCCCGCTGTTTTGCTCACCTCCACGTGAGGCTGGCCAGAGTTGCTGTTGGCAGGATCAGGAACCTTCTCCCAGACCCAGCGTGGTAGCACCTTGTGCCGAAGGTGGAGGCACCTGGCAGGCCGGGAAGGGGATAGGGAATCTAGGTGAGCAGAGACCCGGGCCCAGGTGGCAGCATCCGGGAGTGTCCCCTCACCGTGTGCTCTCTCCGCCCCCCACCCCGCCGCAAAGCTTAGCTAATGTCCCCACCTGGGCAGAGACCCACATGTCTGACAGCCTCACCTTCCAGAGGCCGCTAGGCTCATGCCACAGCCCATCAGGAGCAAGCCCCACAGGACAAAGACACCCGGCAGAACTTTCCACTTGAGGGTGTTATCTGAGGTGGAGGAGGGGCGCAGAAGACCATTTAGACACCAGGGGTGGGGGAGGGGTGGGTAAGGCTCCTGATGGGGCAGGACTTGGGTGAGGGAGGTGGGGTGAGTGGGCGGGGCTTAGGAGTGGGTAAGGGCAATGGGGGGGGCACCTTGGGGTGGGAGTGACATGAAGGTTGTGAATCAAACAGTCAAGGCAGGTAGGTCAAGGTCAGGGATGGGTGAAAGGGTCAGAGACACACACTGCCTGATCATCCAGAGTATTTTAGTAGGAGCAGAATGCCTCTGAGGCATCATCAGTAACAACCCCCCGTCCAAAGGTTGCTCATTCACCGAAACCCCTAACTCTTTGGCATGGCGCAGGCCCCCCCTAGGGTAGTGCCACCCCAGCCCCTCTACCTGGCAGGTGAAGCCGGAGGCTGTCACCGGCAGGGCCCTGTCCTGCGATGGTAGACGCGGTCATCCACAGCTCACAAGGCCCCCAGGGGAGGTCGGGCAGGGTGATGTTCCGGGTGCTGCCACTCACTGAAGGACATGCCCAGAGAGGTGGGGGAGGCGGTCAAGTCCTACCTCAGGGCCTTTGCATGTGCTTTCTCTCCGTCTGCAACTCTCTCCCAAATACCCACATGGCTCCCGCCTTCTTTGCTCAAATTTCACCTCCTCGGTGAGGCCCTCCCTGACCACTACGAAGTTAGCTTCACAAGGAGCCTGGGTGGCTCAGTCGGTGAGTTCTCTGACTCTTGGTTTCAGCTCAGGTCATGGTCTCATGGTTCCTGAGATCAAGCCCCATGTTGGGCTCCATGCTGATAGTGCAGAGACTGTATGAGACTCTCTCTCTCTCCCTCTGTCTCTGCCCCTCCCCTGTGTCCTCTCTTTCTGTCTCTCTCGCTCTCAAAATGATTACGTAGACTTCATTTTTATTTATTTAAAAAATTTTTAATGTGTATTTATTTTTAAGAGACATTCAGAACAGGAGTGGGGAGGGGCAGAGAGAGAGGGAGACACAGGATCTCAAGCAGGCTCCAGGCTCTGAGCTGTCAGCACAGAGCCTGACAAGGGGCTCAAACTCATAAACTGTGAGTTCATGACCTAAGCCAAAGTCAGAGGCATTAACTGACTGAGCCACCTAGTTGCCCAAAAATAAATAAGTAACCTTAAAAAAAAAAAAAAAAAGAAAGTTAGGTTCTCACGGGCCATATACCCAGCACCCAGATCAGTGCCTGGCACACAGAGAGCCCTCAAAAAGGATATCTATTTGAAAAACTAAGAGAATGAATGACCATCATATTCCTCACCTGCACATTAACCCAGTGAATGGAATTCCTCCCCGGGTAAGGGGAAGACACGGGCACCTCCCAGACCTATACTGGTTTACTTAAAAAAATTTTTTTTTCATTTTTACTAAATTGCTTTGTTGTTGTTGTTGTTGTTTTTATTTTTGAGAGATAGAGAAAGACAGTGTGAGCAGGGGAGGGTCAGAGAGAGAGAGAGATACAGAATCTGAAGCAGGCTCCAGGCTCTGAGCTAGCTGTCAGCACAGAGCCCGATGCGAGGCTCGAACCCACGAACCGTGAGATCATGACCTGAGCTGAAGCTGGACGGTTGACCGACGGAGCCACCCAGGCGCTCCTCTTTTTTGTTTTTAAGACAAAAGAGGCAGTAAGTTTTTGATTTGTTATAGGATTATGGAAGACATGAGCACGGATCCGGATATATCGCCATAGAAAGATGTCCAAGCTGGGATGCCTGGGGGGGTCCGTTGGTTGAGCGCCCGACTTTTGCTCAAGTCATGATCTCATGGTTCATGGGTTCAAGCCCTGCATTGGGCTCGGTGCTTACAGCTCAGAGCCTGGAGCCTGCTTCAGATCCTGTGTCTCCCTCTCTCTCTCTGCCCCTCCCCTACTCACTCTGTCTCTGTCTCTCAAAATAAAGACATAAAAATATTTTTAAAGAAATTAAAATAAATAAAAAAATAATTTATTAAAAAAATTTTTTTAAATTTATTTTTGAGAGGCAGAGAGAAACAGAGTGCAAGCAAGAGAGGGGCAGAGAGAGAGGGACACAGAATCCAAAGCAGGTTCCAGGCTCTGATCTGTCAGTCAGCACAGAGCCTGATGTGGGGCTCGAACTCAAAAACTGTGAGATCATGACCTGAGCTGAAGTCAGACGCTCAACTGACTGAGCCACTCAGGCACCCCTAAAAAAATAATTTAAAAAGTAGGTTCCATGCCCACTGTGGGCCTTGAACTCACAACCCTGAGATCAAGAGTCGCATGCTCTGCTAACTGAGCCAGTCAGGCACCCTGAGAATGCTGATTATTATTTTTTTTAAGTGGGCTCTATGCCCCATGTGGGGCTTGAACTCACGACTCTGAGATGACAACCTGAGATCAGGAGTCGGACGCTTCACTGACTAAGCCACCCAGGTGCCCCAAGAAAGCTGGGGTTCTTGAAGACACACCCCGTTAATATGCTAGCTGTGCTCACAAGCACAGGTAACTTTCGTAATTAAAAAAAAGGTAATAAAGATATTTTTGAAAAGGCATTTGTGCTCAGAGTTAAAATGTAGCCCGTACCCAAAGGTGTGGAAAAGGACTAAAAATCACACATAATCCTGCGATGCCACTGACATCGTGAGGTTTCTTTTCAATTGGTGCTTCTGCTGCGCTCAGTGCTGGGTTTTCTCTTACAACAATGGAACCATCTCATGAGATTTTGTCACCTTTCTTATCTTTTTCACTTAATAAAACACGACAGGCATCTTTCAAAGTCAATAAATATAGATCAGAGTCCTCATTTTTAACGGCCAAATGACAGTTCCTTATATTGATAGCCACAGGATTATTGTCCATGAGGGAGCTGAGGCGGCCACGTAATCTCCCCGGGGCTGAGAGGGAACCAAAGGGGCCGATCTGGGGACAAGAGTGGGGCAGAGCAACGGGGGGTGGGGGGGGTCTTGCTAGGGGCAGGAGGCTGCGAGGGCTCACCGTTCATGCAGATGGAAGGCCCAGTCCCGCTCTGCACACACAAGGTGTAGTGAGTGAGATGACCCCGGAGTTGACGCCTGGGGACCTCTCCCCACGCTATTGTGGGGGTTCCTGGGGGGGTATCCTGGAGCCGCCAAAGCGCTGGCCCTGCTATGGGTACTGAGGAGAAAAGCCAATGGGTCAAGATCTGCCAAGGTTCTGGAAGTTCCCCCATTCCCCAGCCCCACCACTTACCTAGTTCCTCCCTGAACTTCCAGACTGAGGGGGCAGGGGCCAGGCCGGAAGGAGACACTGCTGTCACTGTGATTCGGTAGGGGATTCCTCCTTCAAAATTCCCTGGTGGGTGGAGGAACAAAGACAAGACGGAGTTGGCTCTCCCACCCCTACTCATTCCCTACCCAGCAGGCGTCTTCATTCGGGTCTCCTGAAGGACGCACTGCGATAAATATTTGGGTGGAAATAATTTTCCGGGGGGGGGTGACCCCAGGGAACACCAAGAGGGCAGCTGGAAAGAGAAATAGGGAAAGAAAGGCGGCCAGCCAGTAAATGACAGGAACAATTTCTCAATGTAGGCAATGGAAATCCAATCCCGCCGGCGACCTCTGGGTGGCAGCAGAGAGCACATGGCTGAGGGCCATCCCACCCAAGGAGGCAGGAAGCCGGGGTATGTATCCACCGACCCTCATTAGTAACTGTTGGAGGGCTGCATCGGTTGGGACTTCACTCCCAAGCACGCCAGCCTGCTGCTTCAGTAGGCAAAATGCTCCAGTGACCAGAAAAAGCCTTCAGGCCAAGGAAATGCGGGTGCCCAATGGTCAAACAGCAGGCTATGGGTGGGGTGGCCCTGACACCTCCCATCCTGGTCAGTGAGGCTCCTGAGGCCCCTTCTCAAAACCTATGGCTGCTGCACGGCCTTCCCCAAATGGGAATCTTCCAAAATCGAGGCCCCTCCTCTTTTGTCCATACATACTATGGGCCTCGGGACTCTGTCCTTCCTCAAGTTTTCACAGGATACTTCACTCTCATGCTCTCCCAAGTCCTTTACACCAAGGATGGGTTCCCCGGCGCCACGCCCCAGCCCAGAACTCAGAGCCAGCCCCAGACCTGAGTATCCAAAAGTCGGCCTCGGGGACAGCTCTGTTTTGTTGTTTTTTTTTAATTTTCGGCTCTGTTCTTTTTTTGTTGTTGTTGTTATTTATTTATTTTTGAGACAGAGACAGAGCATGAGCCAGGGAGGGGCAGAGAGGGAGACACAGATTCTGAAGCAGGCTCCAGGCTCTGAGCTGTCAGCACAGAACCCGATGCGGGTTTTGAACTCACAAACTGTAAGATCGTGACCTGAGCTGAAGTCGGACGTTTAACCGACTGAGCTCCCCAGGTGCCCCGGGACAGCTCTATTTAGATGAACTTCTCTGAGAAAACATATCCCAGTGGATCCCCAAAATTCTGCCCCAGGTCTCCCCACTTGGAACCTGCCTGCTTCCCCCGCTCCTCAGTTCCCACCTGGTACAGCCCTCACCCCTTCCCCAGTCCACTCCTCCCAAGAGCAGCCTAAGGGTGCCTCTGAGCAACTGAGTCTGGGCTTGTCCCTTCTTGCTCAGAACTCTCCATAGTTCCTGCCCCACTCAGGGGAAAAGCCCAAGTCCTTCTCGTAGCCCACCAGGCCTCGCACAATTTGCCTGTCCCCTCCCTGCCCTCACCTCCTCCCCCTCTCCCCTCATTCATTCTACTCCTGCCGCAGGGTCCTCCTCCCTGTTCTTCTAACACATCAGGCACATTCCTGCCTCTGGGCCTTTGCACTGTCTGTTCCCACTTTTTTTTTTCTTTTTAACATTTATTTTTGAGAGACAGAGAGAGACAGATCATGAGCAGGGCAGGGGCAAAGAGAGAGGGACACACAGAATCAGAAGCAGGCTCCAGGCTCTGAGCTAGCTATCAGCACAGAGCCCGACACGGGGCTTGAACCCACGAACCGTGAGATCATGACCTGAGCCGAAGTCGGACGCTCAACCGACTGAGCCACCCAGGCGCCCCTGTTTCCTCTTGTGTTTCCCTCAGCTCTCTCTCTCACCTCCTTCGGGTCTCAGTTCAAATGCTGCTTTTCTAGAAAGGCCTTCTCTAACCTTTCTTCGTCCTCCCCTTTACCCTGTTTTATTTTCTCCCCCAGTTACATCACGGATGTATTTGTTTTGCTGTTGTTGTTTGTTTCATTGGCTGCTCACCCCGTAAGAAAGCTCCATGAGGACCCATAGTTTGCTATGGAGAGGTTTGCTGTGTGGCCTCAGGCAAGTTGCTTAACCTCCCTGGGCCTTTTTCTTCCTCTATACCTGGAGCAGGACGTAACAGAAGCCTACTCTACAAGGCAGCCTGAACAACTTAATGCTTGCGGTAAATGCCAGCAGACCTCAGCAGGTGCCGCTGCACGCCAGTGTCTGGCGCGGCCTGGGCCGCAGGGAGCGATCCGCAAGTACCGCGTGCGTGAATTAAGGAGACTTTCCTGGCAACACTGTCTCCCTGCAGGTCCCTCATCAGTCGGCTACCAGGCGCTGCGATGGGAACCCAGGTGTCCCGGGGCCTCACCTGGCAACAGGGCTCTGAGGTTCTCAGGGGGAAGCCGAGTCCAGCTGAGGGCCTCCGGGGGATCCCCGTCCCGAATCCAGTCCACCACGTGCTCCTGCAGCTGCCCAGACCCCCGCTGCCAAGTCACTAGCAGCTCCTCGCTCCCAGCCATGCTGGTGACCTCCACGCCATGGGGGGCAGCCTCTGGACCTGGATGGGAGGGGGGCGAGGGAGAAGGGGAGAAGTCTCAGCTCCCTACTCCAGGAGGCCCCGCCTCCCTTGGGGCGGCAGGGGGTGGGGGGGGGAAACTGCTCAGGGCAGATGCACAGCCTCTTACCCAAGCAGGCCAAAGAAAGGTTGGTGAGAGGCCCCCGGCTCGTGGCATTGACCGCAGACACCCCAACCCAGTCCGCCTGGCTGGGGATGGAGGAGTTACAGCAGGCAGCCGGCTTCTGGGTCAGCTCCTGACCTTTAACTTGGAACCAGACTTTATAGCTCATCTGCCCGCAGTGGCCCGGGACCTGAAGGACGACAGGAAGAAGGTGTCACTATCTCCCACTTACCAGGCACACGCTGTGGCTCTCAGCAAGGTCCACCTGAGAAGCCAGTCAGTGAGATATTTCTGTTGGCTCCGTTTCACAGATGAAGAAACGGAGTCGCAAGGGGGCTCAGCGGCAGAGGTGCAAATAGGATATAGTTCCGGGACCAGAACTAGGGGGACGCAGAGTGAGGCGCTCACCTCGGCTGCACAGGTTAAAGGGGAGGATGGCAGAAACCCGGGAACCGAGAAAAATTCTCTTCTACTTCATCCAAACGAAGGCCATAAAACCCCTTGACAGACAATTTCAAGATTTTAAGTCCAGAGAGGATCTGCCCTTGCACCCGGATGACGCTGCCTTGCGCTTTCGTCCTAATCTGCGTCCTATGTGGTTCTTCAGGATTTAAAACTTCCCACTGCTGTACCGAGGGGAGGGAAGGCGTAGCGAAGAGGACGGCAGCCTCCAGGATCGTAGCTTGGAGGGAAGCTGTGGGAATTTTTGGTTGCCTCAATGTCTGGTATTGTTTTTAATGTTTATTTATTTATTTTGAGAGAGAGCATGTGCATGCAAATGAAGGGGGGCAGAGAAAGAGAGAGGGAGGGAGAGAATCCCAAGCAGGTTCCACACTGTCCGCAGAGAGCCCCACGTGGGGTTTGATCCCACGAACTGTGAGATCATGACCTGAGCCGAAATGTGACTGGTATTTGATGGGCAAGAGCCAGGGATGTTACACTGTCCTAGAAACAAAAAACTGTCCCATCCATGACCATTGTGACTTTTGAGTGCCATCCCCACTGGGAACTTTTATAGAAGAAAAGCCTATCTAATGTTAACTGATCCTAAAATCAAACTCCTTTTATTTCAATGTTTATTTTTGAGAAAGAAAGAGAGAGCATGCGTGAGAGAGAGTGGGGGAGGGGCAGAGAGAGAGGGAGACACAGAATCCAAAGCAACCTCTAGGCTCCGTGCCATCAGCCCAGAGCCCAACTTGGGGCTTGAACCCACAGACCATGAGATCATGACCTGAGCCGAAGTCGGACGCTTAGCTGACTGAGCTACCCAGGCACCCCTAGAACCAAACTCCTTTTGATATATAAAGGCAAAATCTTTGGGGAGTCTGGTGTTAATGCTCACTGAATTTTTAAATATTCAGAATGTATGGGGACTTTCTAAGCAGTTTTTATTATCAATTCCCCGTACAATCTATGTTCTAATTAGAGAATTTTTTAAAGTCCCCCGCATCACCTCACCCCTTTGAAGCCCCTGGAAACTAGTGCTATGGCCTTGTATGCAGTTGATTTTGGTAAATGTCTTAATTATACATGGAAGAAAGGCAGTTCTGACATTTCCTGTGTGAGTCCATTAGGTTGTTGGCTATCACATGTTCTTGACTTGTTTATCCATTATGAAATTACTGATAGGAGTGTGTTAAACTCTCCCACAATAGTTGTGGATTCATATATTTCTCTGTCAATTTTTGCTATATGTATTTTAAAGCCATATTATTAGGTACATATGGTTTTAGTACTCATATCATATTAGTGAACTGAATTTTTGCCATTATGTGGCTACCTTATTTCCCCTTCATTTTCTTCCTTCCTTCCTTCCTTGTGTTTATTTATTTTTGAGTGAGAGAGAAAGAGACAGAGGCAGAGAGAGGAAGACAGGATCTGAAGCAGGCTCTGCACCAACAGCAAAGAGCCCAGTGAGGCCTCAAACTCATGAACCACGAGATCATGACCTGAGCTGAAGCCAGACATTTAACCAACTGAGCCACACAGGGGCCCCTCCCCTTCACTTTCTACTGAATATTACAATCAGATGACTTTATTATACTTTTTAAAAACATGAGTATATGTGGGTTATAGTATCTAGATAATCATTTCAGCAGAGTAAAGGGGTGTTACAAAGTATATGTTATAAAATAGCGCAGTGGGGCTATGAACTGCCCCACTTTGAAAGCCAGTGAATCTCAGCTCTGCTGCTTACCATTTGTGTGGTTTGAGGCAACTTCTCTGTGCCTCCTTTGTCTCATCTGCAAAGCTGGTTAATACAAATGAGTGTGCACGCTAGAATAAGAGCACTGTGTTATGTATGGTTACAATCAACATGGGGCGCCTGGTGGCTCAGTCGGTTGAGTGTCTGACTCTTGATTTCAGCTCAGGTCATGATCCCAGGGTCATGGGATCAAGCCCACTGTTAGGCTCTGTGTTGGGATTCTCTCTCTCCCACTAAACCTCCCCTTTCCTCACTGTTTCCTTCTCTCTCTCTAAAAAATTTAAAAAAACTATAAGGGCGCCTGTGTGACTTGGTTGGCTAAGCGTCCGACTTCAGCTCAGGCCATGATCTCGCAGTTCACGAGTTCGAGCCCCGCGTCGGGCTCTGTGCTGACCGCTCGGAGCCTGGAGCCTGCTTCCGATTGTGTGTCTCCCTCCCTCTCTCTGCCCCTCCCCTGCTCCCACTCTGTGTCTCTCTCTCTTCTTCTCTCAAAAATACACATTAAAAATTAAAATTAAATACTGTATTAAGCAATTAATATTAGGGGCACTTGGGTGGCTCAGGTCATGATCTCACATTTGTGAGTTTAAGCCCCACATCAGGCTTGCTGCTGTCAGTGCAGAGCATGCTTTGAAACCTTCCTCTCTCTCTGCCCCACCCAGCTCGTGCTCTCTCTCTCTCTCAAAAAAAAATAAACATTAAAAAAAATTAATATTAGACTCTGTGGCCTAAGAGGGTTACAGGTCCTGATGTTTTGTTCCTCTGTCATATTACTGGGAGCCAGGGGCTAGCGACGCCTGGAACGTCAGAGAGGCTCAGCAGATTAGGAGCAGTGAGGATGCATGTCTGATGTCTGTCATCTCAGAGCGCCATTTTGACACTAGCGCAGGAGCACGGTGCGGAGCTGAACCTGGTCTTGCTTCCATACCTTTGCACCTGCTGCCCCTCTGCCTGCACCCACTTCACGCCTCAGCTCAGACCTCCTACAAGTAGCTGACGTTGGGGGAGGCTCACCCTGTGCCCGGCACTATGCTGGGACCTCTGAGCATCCCCTCAGCTCAGAAGGCAGCATCCACATCGCCACCTGGGTCTAGTCCACACGGTTGTTATTTGGGGCTTCCTGACCTGCGCAGGGAAAGGGGCGGAGCCGCGAGGGAAAGGGGGCGGAGCCCCGCCGCTCACCTTCCACAGGAACAGGGCTTCCGGCGGGCCTGAGGTTGCGCAGATGCTCCCAGAGATCCACACATCTTTCGGAGATGTCCAGGAGGAGGAAAGGGAGTACAAGTGAGAGAGGCACGTGGTACAGATTCCAGGAGGGAAGATGAGGGTATGGGGGCAAGCCTGGAGAGCCTCACCAGACGGCGGTGTCTGGAAGGACAGAATGGGGCTCTGTTTGCCCCACAGATCCTCTTCTTTCTCCATTCGGCAGCGGCCGTACACCTCATAGGTAGTGGCTAGCTCCAGGTCCGGGATCTCAATGGGGGTCAGGGGTATGGACTTGACTTCCGGTTCCAGCTGCGGGAGAGACAGGAAAGAGCAATGAAGCTGCGGGCTGAGTCGAGGGTATTTGACCTGATATGTCCGCAGGGTCCAACTAGCCTATGTTTTGCACAAGACCAAGGGGATTCCCAGGACACGGGCCTTTGGGTTTTGAAATTGGGACAATCCCCAGCAAAAGGGGGAGACAGATTGGCCACCCTATGGGTCATGGATAGCAGTAGGTAGTAAGTTCTATTATGATCCTCATTTTACAGTTGAGGAGAACAGAGGCCCTGGAGACGGACAGTGACTTGCCCAAGGTCACAAAGCAGGTGAGCGCTGGAGAGGAGATTCACACCCAGGCAGTCAGATTCCAAAGTCTGCATCTCAGAATTTCCCTGAATTGCACGAATAATCACAATGACAACTTTCTTCTATGTTGCAATGTTTTGTAAGAGGTGCTTGAGACAACTGGTCATCCCCAATATCCATTCTGCCCTTCTCCCTTTGGAAACAGAAGAGTATCAGCGGGAACATGGCTGTCAAGACTAGGACTACATTTCCCAGCCTCCCTTACAATCAGGTGGGACCGTGTGACTGTGTTCTGGCCAATGAGATATAGAGAAAAGGATAGCAGCGACTTCTGTGCTGTACAAAGTGCATGGATGGGGAGGTCCCCCAACTCTTTCTGGGGTCTCCTGGCTCTAGAGTTCTCTTCCATTTTCTTGCTGTGTGAGCTTGGTATGGCGCTTAGCTTCTCTGAGGTTGACTTCCCCAACTATGAAGTATATAATCTCAAAAGCATCTACTGTAAAGGAAGGTTGGGGGGTAATCCATGCATTAGCTTGGGACCTGATCCACAGCAGGTGGTCAGAAAGGTCAGCTGCCTTTATGAATTATTTTTGAGTGTTTATTTAAACCAAGCCTCGCTCCTCATCTGTAAAATGGGTAGGTATAAAAGACACCCACCTCAAAGACTTCCTGTAAGGGTTTAATAACGAGCCTAGAACACTGTCTGGCATATGGTAGATGCTTTTGAAACGTCTTCTATTATTTTAAAGTTAACATTAGCTACTAGAAGATGTCTATTCTTTCACAAAACTGCTGGAGGAAGTTGGCTGAGTTTCTCAAAAATTCCAAGTGCAGTTTGGACTGGGACTGCATGCATGAAATTTGAAATTATTCGGGGTGTGTGTGTGTGTGATTTTTTAACTGAACAAGATGCAACATACAGGCCTTTTGTGTGAGTTGTGGACAGACTCTAGGAGCAATAAATGGACTTTGGACTGGGTCTCTGATTTGGGGACGATGCCCTGGGCCCTGCCTGGGAAGGTGGGGGGGGGAAGGGGGGGGAGGGGGCCCCTGACACTCACCAGAGTCCAGGCAGAGTCCCCCCCAGTCCTCTGGCATTTTTGATAGTAGAACTGGCAGACCAGGACCTTGTGGGGTGGCCACACAGGCGGGGCCCATTGGACAGTGGCCTCCAAGGGGTAGTCCTCGGAAAAGTCCACATCAGGGATCAGCCAGGGGGCACCTGGTTCCACTGAGGAAGGGGAGGCCGGGATGTATTTAGCCAGGGTCTCCAGGACCACCCACCCCGAACACAGCACACCCCCGCCCCCCATCCCGCCTGTTACTTCGGGTTTCCAGGTCCACGGTGACTGGGGGCCAGAGAGACTGGCCAGCCTCGGTACCCCAGACAAGCAGTTCATCAGACATGGTAAGCTGCTCCCGCGGAATGGCCACCCAGCTCTGCCCAGTGGGCACTGCCACGGTCCATGTTCTGTTGGGATGGCTGTGAGGAGAGATGGGGGGGTAGGGGGGTGGAGATTGGGTTGGGTCCAGAGCCTTCATGATAACCGTGCTGCCTGGGTTCAAATCCCAGCTTTGCTGCTTCAGTGTTGTGTGACCTTGCGCAAGTGACTTCACTCCTCTGTGCCTTAGTTTCCTCATCTACAAAATGTGGGTAATAGAGGTGCCTGCAGAAGGGCTGAAGAGTGAGGGGAATCCATGAGGTAACACACTGTGTTCAGAACAGCACTGGGTGGGGGGGCGCTTGGGTGGTTCAGTCGATTCAGCAACTGACTCTTGGATTCAGCTCAGGTCAGGATCTCACGGTTCCTGAGTTCAAGCCCCACATTGGGCTCTGCACTTGATGGTGAGGAGCCTGCTTGGGATTCTTTCTCCCTTTCTCTGCCCCTCCCCTGCTCAAGGTGTCTCTGTCTCTCTCCAAATAAATAAATAAGCTTAAAAAAAAAAAACAGTGTCAGGTGCCCAATACAGTTCACACAAGCATTGATCATTACATTTATTGAGCACCTACTTACATGTGGGCACATTTACCTTACGAAGCGATAACAGTCAGTAAATGTATTGGGCCAGGCCCTGTTGTCGAAGCTGGGCCAGCACTGCGGGCGAGGACCTGGCTCTATAGAGCTTTTCTTCCAGGGTGGGGGGTGGGGGGACCAAGGCGAAACCCATAAATATATCATTGATGGCGGTATAAGCGATATAAAGAACAATCATCAGGGTGAAGAGGATGCCGTGTGGTGAGGCGGTGAGGAGAGACGGCGCTATTTTAAGAAGGGTGGTGAGGAGAGATCTCTCGGCGGTGGAGGCTTGAACAAAGGCCTGGAGGACATGAGGGCGGAGCCCGCAGTAGGGGAGGAGGGTGGGCGGGGGAGGGGAAGCAGTTTTAGGAAGCAGCACCGGCCAGTGCGAAGGCCTTGAGGTAAAGTGACTGGTGTGTTTGAGGAACAGCAAGGCCTCCCGCATGGCAGGGGTGCATCGAGGGAGGTGGAGAGACGCGCCCGGACTCAGGGGTCCACGGGCGCCCTCTAGCTGCTGAGTGGAGAACAGACGGTTGGGCTCCGGGGCGCCAACCAGAGCCCAGGAAAGGAGGTGGTGACTGCAGGGTCCTGGCTCCGCTGGCCAGGGTCGGGGCTAGACCAGGGTGGGTGCTGAGGAAGGAGAGACAACCAGGTTCTGGATAATGTAGAAGGGGAAGCCGTCTGACAGATCAGAGGTGGGTGACAGAGCAGCGCCGAGGACCTCCCGAAGGCTTAGAGTTCAAAGATTCAAAACGAGGCCTTCATAAAACAGCAACAACAACAAAAACGCAGGTGTCGGCGGAGATGTGGAGAAACCGTAGCCCTCCTCCACGGCTGGTGCGCATGGAAAATGTTGCAGCTGCTGCAGTTTCTCAGTTAGACACAGAATGGCTGTGTGACCCAGCAACCCCACTCCTTCCCACAGACCCGAAAGAATGGAAAACGCGGACTCAAACACTTGTACTCGTATATTCACAACAGTGCTAGTCACAGCCCCCCAAAGGTGGGAACAAACTAAATGTCCATCAGCAGATGAATGGAGGGGCACCTGGGTGGCTCAGTCAGCTAAGTGTCCGACTTCGGCTCAGGTCACGATCTCACCACCGGTGAGTTCGAGCTCCGCTTCAGGCTCTGTGCTGACAGCTCAGAGGCCAGAGCCTGCTTCGGATTCTTTGTCTCCTTCTCTCTCTCGAAAATAAACAAACAAACAAAAAAAAACCCATGCTAACGAACAGAAGCCCCGCTCAAAAGGCCACATATTATATAATTCCATGTATATGAAACGTTCAGAACAGGTAAGTCCATAGAGAGAGAAAGCGGGATGGTGGGGCCAGGGGACCATGGGGAGGGACTGCTCGTGGGATGGAACTTCCTTTTGGGGTGATGAGAGTGTTCTGGAAGCAGATGGAGAAGGTGGTTGCACAACACTGTGAACGTACTAGACGCAACTGAATTGTTCGCTTTAAAATGATTAACTTTATGTGAATTTCACCTCCTTAAAAAACGGGGGGGGGACTGCCCCCTCTTATACCAATTAAAACGAGGCCCCTCTGGAAGGGAACAGTGGGGACAGCTACACAACGATGTGAATGTACTTAATGCCGCTGAACACTTAAAAATGGTTGAGAAAAAAGGATGGCGTATTTTTTATGAATATTTTACCACCGTTAAAAAAAAAGCAGCCCCCCCCCAACCATCACCAGTGGTTTGCATCTTTCAATGCACCTTTCACTCTCCTCTCACTTAAGCCAGATTTGAAATGAATTTGAGTTTGATTCAGGTATGATTCATCATGAAGCAACCCTTGAACTGTGAGGTGCACGAGGTCCAGGCTGCCTGTCTCTTCATTGCTGGGTTCCCAACACCAGACCAAATTCTTTTTATACACTAGAGATGTTAAGCTACTTGCCTAAGGTCACACAGCAATAAAAAACAGCTTCTCAGGATTAAGCAATTTCTCTTGGCCGGTGCCCAACTCGTTGAATCCTCAGAACCAAGGCTGGGAGGAGAGAGAGGCTCAGGGAGGGAAAGTGACTGTGTTAGGGTCACACAGTAAGGAAATGCGGAACCTGGAATCGAGGATCTTGAGAGTGGGGGAAGGCCGCGGGGTCCTCTCAACTGAGTATGCTGGGGCCTGAGTGGCCAAAGCCTCAGTTTCCCCAAGTCGGCCGGTTGTACTCACTACTTCTGGCTCTGGAGGTGCAGCGTGGAGGGGGCTCTCAGGTCCCCAAGAGGTCCCCACGAGCAGTTCAAGTCGCCCAAGGGTCCGACTCCATAGCACTGCAGTGGCCCAGGGCTGCCTGGGGGGGGGGGGGGAGGATCCCAGGGAAGGGGGTCAATTCTCCCAGCCGCCTGCACATCCCAGAATCTGACACCACCTCCCCCCCCACCCCGCACTTCTGCCAACTGGGGAGGGCGACCCAGGATCCCTGCTGGAGGTGAGCAGTAGGAAGGGAGGGGGCAGGATACCCCTCCCCAGGCTTTGGGCACAACTCCTCCCCTGCCTCTGCCAGCCACATCCTGTTGCACCCCCCCCCCCAACGCCTCCACCCCACCCCCGGGGCCTCGGGCTCCCACCTCGCTGCCGACCCCCGCCCCCCAACTGCTCTCTCGGTGCTGTCTCCCACCACCCTCGGCCCGGGAGGTGCAGAGGGGCGTCTGCACCCCCGCCAGTCAGGCCGCAAACCTGCGCTGCCCCCGGAGGCTCTGCGCTCTCGTGGCGAGCGCGGCGCCGGAGCGCCCGACACGAGTTCGCTCCAGAACTCACCCTGCGGCCGACCGCGGTGGCACAGCAGCGACAACAGAGGCAGCAGCACCAGCTCCGGCCGCGGCCGGAAGGGAGCGGCCCGGGCCCCTCGCATGGCGCTCCCCCTACCGCGCCGCGAGTCCGGCGGGCCCTGCCCG
>NC_043711.1:9330929-9335204 GCF_006229205.1 Suricata suricatta | reverse complement strand
CCCGGCCCTGCCCGGCCCTGCCCGGCCCCGCGCCGCTCGCCGCGCTTTCTGCGTCCGGCGCCCAGGCGGCCCCGGGAAGCGTCCCTCCCCGCCCAGCCGCCTCCGCACCTAGCGCTCCGGGTCCCCGCCCCTTCCCCGTGCCGGAAAGTCCCCGGCGGCGCTGGCCGGGGCTGCCGCGAGGGAGGGGGAAACGGCCTGGGGCGTCTGGCGGGGTGCCGAGCGCCTCGCCGAGCTCCGCTGAAACCTGCGCCCGCCCCGCCCCCCCCCAACAACACACACGCCGCAAAGTCCTTTGGAACTTTTATTGTTGGAGTCGATCCGTCCCCTCACCGAGCCTCCCCGCCCTCCAGTGTGGGTGCAGGGGGACCACCATTATTCTAGGGTCCACAGCTTTAGAACCCCAGCCGGTGGGGGTGGAGGGGGAGGGGCTGGAAGGCAGGGAGAAGGCAATGAGTCAAGGCTGGAATGGAGCAGGGGCTTAATGCGGAAGAGTGGCCACAGGTGGGGCAAGGGAGAATCACAAGTTTGGGCCAAGGTGCCCATGTGGCCAGTTTCGGTACAATAGGGGCGCCGCTGCAGCAGGGAACAGTATAGGCCAGGCAAAGGCATGATGTGACCGAAGGAGAGGTCAGAGGTCAAGGTCAGAGGTTCTCATTTGGCCAGGTAGGGGGAATTTGCTTAGGTTTAGGAGAGGCTGATCAAAGGTTAGGGTCATTAGTTGGGGGGGACTCTGGACAAGTGCACACCCCTGACTTCCTGATGACTGCATGCATGACCTGCCAGAGACAGGGGCCCAGCTGGCCCCTGGGCCTGGCCGCCCAGTCACTGGTCTAGCAGAGGCTGCTGATTTCACTCTTACTGCACCCCCACTTGCAGCAGTTGCTAGAGAGGCCATCCAGGACATCGCGGCCACCTCGCAGAGCCCCTGGAGTTCCCTGCCAGCCAGGTCGGTCTTCAGTGAAAGCCCGGGGGTCCTTGGTCAGGGCCAGCCATGTGCTGGAGGCTGCTGCTTCATCCAGCTCACTGTCTGTGTCAGAGTCAGTGTCTGGGGAGGTGAAAAATGAGAAGAGTTAGTGCGTGGGGCTCCTGTCACCCCCAGAGCCTGGCTCAGCTACTTCTATTCTTGGGATACAGCGTCATGGTCCAAAGTTGTATTCCATTCAGGCCTCGCTTCCAGCATTGTTAGGCAGATCAGTCAACCTCACAGAGCTTGACTTTCCTCTCTTCACTTCTTTTCTCCTACTCTTTATTTATGGAGGACCTGATGGTTAAGAACACGTGTTTGGGAGCTGAACTGACGAAGTACCAATCCAGCCTCTCTGGGTTGTAATCCGGAGCAAATGAATTTATGTCTCCGATTCTTGGTTTCCTTGTCTGCAAAGTGGGGATAATAATAATCCCTACCTTCTTGGGTTTTATATGGAGTAGATGACAGAATTAATACCCAGAGAAAAGCTTAAAATAGAGTGTGGCATGTGATAAGCACTCACCATGTACTTAGCCTGTGCCAAACGGGGTGTGTGTGTGTGTGTGTATGTGTATGTGTGTTTTAATGTTTATTTTTCAGAGAGAGAGAGAGAGAGTAGGGGAAGGGTAGAGAGAAAGAGGATCCAAAGCGGACTCTGTACCAATAACAGAGAACCTGATGCAGGGCTCAAACTCACAAACTGTGAGATCACGAACCGAGCCGAAGTCAGACACTTAACCGACTGAGCCACCCAGGCGCCCCCTGCCAAACACTGTTTTAAAGGATGTAGTGGATTAGCTCCTTTATTCTTCACAGTGACAACCCCATGAGGTGGGTGCAGCTGTTATCATCCCCATTTTCCGGAGGAGAACACCGAGGCACGATTTCCTAAACCAACGTGCACAAGAACACGCAGCTATTGTCGGTCTCTTCCTTGAACCCAGACAGCGTGTCTTCCAACTCAGCCTTCATATCATCAGCAGCATCATGAAAACTTTATTTTTTGCTAGGCTCCTGCCCTTCACGAGTGCCCCCCCCCCCCCGCTTGTGCCCATGCCAACCCCCCTGCCCAGTGTCCTAATCTGTTCTGGCTCAATGTTGCCACTTAGCCACCCTGGGAGATTCAGGGACCGTGCCTCTCATTTGCGGATAAGGAGGCTTAGACAGGGTCAACAACTTGCTAGGAAGGTCACCTGCTCGTGGCGAAATCTGGCCTTGTGGCCACAGCCCTGACATTTCCTTCTTCTGAGGCTTGAAAAGCACCTAAGTGTCGGTTTCTCAGGGCAGGTGCGTATACAGTAGCAGGTGCTCCCGAAATAGCAGCCAGTTCTCTGCCTACTAGAGACTCCATCCCAGCTCCGGAGCTCTGCTAACTGTGGCTCCCACCTGCCTCGGCAGGGACCCCCCTGTGCCCGCCCTTCTCCATCCCTGGCTCCTTGGACCCTCCTGCATTCCATCCATTGTCCACCCCTTCCCCCCACAGCCTCCCTGGCCTCACCTGTAGCTTCACGGGCCAGGATGTCCGACCGTCTCCACCGGGAGCTCCCACAGGTGAAGATGACCGCCCGGATGAATTCTCGGCCGCAAAGCCTCACTCCGTAGGGCGCACGGGCCTCCGCGCTCAGCCACAGCTCCCCGGCCAGCACCCACACGGCTAGCAGCAGCAGCAGCGAGCGCTTGGCCATGCTGGACAGGAACACCGGGGGTGCTGGGGCACAGCGAGGCCACGTCCCTGGGAGTCTGCATCTCTGCTGCCTCCTGGCCCCCATTTATACACCCTGCCTCCCCCGCCTGTCACGGAGAAGGCGAGTGACCTCCTTTATCTCCTCCAGCAGAGGGGAGACGGGCATGCCTCCCCTACCCTGACCTTTCCCGTTTCCAGGACCAAGTGATAACCTTTAGCCAGGGATGGGGTGACGTGGTCCAGCTCACTGTCGTCTTCGTCAGATCAGGGCGAGAAGGTCTCAATTCAGCAGAGACAAGGAACCCAGACCCCACCAGACCTGAAGAGAGGACACGGCCAGATACCGCCCATCAAAGGCCTGGGCCTCCTCTGTAATAATAATAACAATGATAATGAACACTTCCGTAGTATGGGCTTCGAGGCCAGGCACTGCTCTAAGTATTTTACATCTGTTTACTCCTCCCAGTGACCTATGATAATGGTTCTCAAATTTGAGCAAGCCCCAGTACGTCCGTCCTGGAGGGCTGGTTAAAAACACAGATTCCGGGGCCCTATTTACAGAGCATCTGAGAATCTGCATTTGCAACCGATTTCCAGGCGGTGCTGTTGCTGCATTGCTCCAGACACCGCACTTTTAATTTTTTTCTAACATTGACTTATTTTTGAGAAAAGGGGTGGAGAGGGGCAGAGAGAGAGAGATAGAGGATCCGTAGCAGGCTCCTCGCTGGGACCACAAAGCCCAAGGGGGGGTTCGAACTCACGAACATGAGATCATGACCTGAGCCAAACTCAAGAGTCGGCCGCTCAACCGACTAAGCCACCCAGGCACCCCAGAAACCACACTATTAAGACCCTCTGGACTGTGAAATTAGGACTAAGATAAGGAAACTGAAGCACAGAGTGGTGACAGAAGGTGCCCAGGCTCGGCTGGTAAGTGGGGGCAGGGATGGGGATTCAAACAGGGCATGTGACTCCGGAATTTACGTTCTTCAAGGGAAAACGTTACAGATTATATAAAAAATGTATTATGGAGGCGCACCTGGGTGGCTCAGTTGGTTGAGCGTCCAACTTCGGCTCAGGTCATGATCTCATGGTTTGTGGGTTCGAGCCCCGTGCCCAGCTCTGTGCTGACAGCTCAGGGCCTGGAGCCTGCTTCGGATTCTGTGTCTCCTCTTCTCTCTGTCCCTCCCCTGCTTATGCTCTGTCTCTCTCTGTTTCTCAATAATAAGTAAATGTTTAAAAAAAATTAAAATATATATATTTTTCAGGTTTCAGTTTTGCCAGGTGAAAAGAGTTCTGGAGACAGATGGTCATGACGATCGCATAACAACATGAATGTACCTAATGCCACCAAACTGAACACTTAAAAGTGGCGAAGACGATAAATTTTGTGTGTAGTTTACCACCATTAAAAAAATAATTTTAGGGGCGCCTGGGTGGCTCAGTCGGTTAAGCCTCCGGCTTCGGCTCAGGTCAGATCTCACGTTTGTGGGTTCGAGCCCCGCGTCAGGCTCTGTGCTGACAGCTAGCTCAGAGCCTGGAGCCTGCTTCCGGTTCTGTGTCTCCTTCTCTCTCTGCCCCTCCCCCTCTCATGCTCTGTCTCTCTCTGTATTAAAAATAAATA
>NC_043711.1:9325673-9330829 GCF_006229205.1 Suricata suricatta | reverse complement strand
TGGGTGGCTCAGTCGGTTAAGCCTCCGGCTTCGGCTCAGGTCAGATCTCACGTTTGTGGGTTCGAGCCCCGCGTCAGGCTCTGTGCTGACAGCTAGCTCAGAGCCTGGAGCCTGCTTCCGGTTCTGTGTCTCCTTCTCTCTCTGCCCCTCCCCCTCTCATGCTCTGTCTCTCTCTGTATTAAAAATAAATAAAAACATTTAAAAAAATAATTTTAAAACATTTAATATAATATACACCAAGAAGCTGGGATGTGCTGGGAAGCGTTTACCAATGAATTCTCCAAAAGGAAGAAAAGAAAGAAAGAAAAGAAAAGAAAAGAAAGAAAGAAAGAAAGAAAGAAAGAAAGAAAGAAAGAAAGAAAGAAAGAATGAATAAAGGGCCCTGGCTTGTAGCAGTTGTCGGTTTCTGGCCAATTTCAAGCTACCAGCGTGACGTCAGTGTGGTCAGCAGGGTCCTGAAGAGTCGGCCATCAGTTCTCACAAGCGAGTGTCAGCTGCCTCCGCCTGAATGTGCAGATGTAAGAATCATAAACAAGACGCCCATGTTGTCATTGCTCAGGTCAGGAAATGGGACCGTGCCAGCAGCGCAGGCGTCCCCCCTGCATATCCTCTCTGTCACCGGCCCTCCCCTCCCCAGAGGTGGTTTTACTTGTCGCTTCTTTGCTCTTAGTTACGATTCTAACACTAACATGTGCATCTCTGGGCAGATCTTTGTTTCCTTCTTTCCTTTTTCGTTTCTCTTGCATTCTTTATTTTTATTATTTTAGAGGGAGAGAGAATGGGAGGTGGGGAGGGGGCAGAGGGAGAGACAGAGTCTCAAGCAAACTTTATGCTCAGCACAGAGCCCAGCACGGAGCTGGCCCCCATGACCCTGGGATCATGACCTGAGCCGAAACCAAGAGTCCAGTGCATAACCAACTGAGCCACCCAGGAGCCCCATCAATTGAACTTTAAAAAAAAATGTTTATTGATTTTTGAGAGGCACAGCGCAAGTGGGGAAGGGACAGGGAGAGAGGGAGACCCAGAATCTGAAGCAGGCTCTGGGTCTGCACTGTCACCACAGAGCCTGATGTGGGGCTTAAACTCACAAGCTGTGGGATCATGACCTGAGGCGAAGTTGGAAGCTTAACCAACTGAGCCCCCCAGGTGCCCCTTGAACTTTTGATCAAAGTGTGACACACCTGAGGAAGGGAGCGCAGATTGCACGTGAACACTGGGAAGAATTTTCACAGACGGAACATACTTTGTACCTACGGCTTGGGTCCAGGAACACCACGTCCAGCCTCCCCCCAAGACAGAGGAATTAAGCTCCACCTTTTGGGCAGGGAGAATCTGGAAGAATTTGTGGACATATGTTCAACATCCCGTAGTTGAGATACGGTTTGGATGAAACACTTGGAGGGGATGTAAAGATCTTGTTTCCCGCTTTACCCACTCATTTTAGCATTCCGGGCAGAACTATTGCTGCCGTGTTTGTTTATTAGTGATTTTCCATTTCCCTCATCCCTTCCACATTTACTATTATTTATTATTTGGAATTCTGGAAGGAAGAGTTGTTCTGTCTCCAGTGATTTGTTTATCCAATCATTTATTTATACCAATATGGACTCGTGAACAGTTATTTTAGTCTTTGGGTTGTAATCTGATACTATTGTTACTTATTCTGTTGCTCGAACTTTCCCAGCTGCCTCCGTTGAGAGCTCTTTCCGTCGGCTCCTGCTCTGAGCGTCTTATTTCAGGCACCGTCCTTTTGCCGCGACTCCATGTTTTTTGTTGGTTTGGTTTTGGTTTTTAGCGTTTCTTCTTTTCTGGCACCCCAAGAAATTCAGGGCTTGCCCCAGTTTTCGAATCAGCCACTTTCCTAAGGAGTCTGGATTCCCTTTGATTGGAGAATGGCAATGGGAAGTCAAGATCAGCGCACTGGGTGTGCCCATCGCTACTGCGGGTGGGGGTCAGCTGTTAGTTCTCCTTTTAAAATTTTTATTTATTTATTTTAATTATTTATTTTATGTTTATTTTTGAAAGAGAGAGAGACAGAATGTGAGCGGGGCAGGGACAGAGAGAGAGGGAGACACAGAATCGGAAGCAGGCTCCAGGCTCTGAGCTGTCAGCACAGAGCCCGACCCTGGGCTCTAACTCATGAACCATGAGACCATGACCTGAGCCAAAGTTGGACACTTGACCAACTGAGCCACCCAGGCGCCCGGCATTCATTTTTTTTAAATATCGGGGTAAAATTCATATACATAAAACTCACCGTTTCAGTGTTACATGTACGTGTATTGATAGCACTACTCACAACAGCCAAACAGCAGGAGCAGCCCCCCGACAGATGTATGGATAGACAAAATGTGGTAGACCCACAGGATGGAATATTGCTCAGTCATAGAAAGGAATGAGGTTCTGATACACGTTACAGCGTGGTTGAACCTCGAAAACATTACACTGAGTGAAAGAAGCCAGACCCGAAAGGTCACATATTATATGATTCTGTTGATCTGAAATACCCAAAATAAGCACATCCATAGAGATAGAAAGCAGACTAGAGGTTGCCAGGGGCTGGGAAGAGGACAAGATGGGGAGCAATTATGACCGGGGACCCCTTTGGGGACATGAAAATGTTTTGGGCAGAGGCAGTGGCTGCATTTGCCACTAAATTGTTCAGTTCAACATAGTTAATGTCTTTTTTTTTAATTTTTTTAATGTTTTATTTATTTTTGATACAGAGAGAGACAGAGCATGAGAGGGGGAGGCGCAGAGAGAGAGGAGACACAGAACCAGAAGCAGGCTCCAGGCTCTGAGCTAGCTGTTAGCACAGAGCCTGATGCGGGGCTCGAACCCACGACCGTGAGATCTGACCTGAGCTGAAGTCGGAGGCCTAGCCGACTGAGCCACCCAGGCGCCCCTCAACATGGTTAATTTCATGTTATGTCCATTTCACCTCCATTTAAATAAACAATACTAGGGGCTCCTGTGATGGGCTGAGCAGGGTTGGAATCCCATCTTTGCCTCTTTCCTGCTGTGTGACCACAGGCCAGGCACCTAACCTCTCTGTGCCTTGGCTTTCTTGCCTGTGAAACAAGGAAGACTCAATGAGCACATCTTAAAACACCCTGTGCCAGGCGGTAAGCGCTGCCTAATTCTGTTATCTCTACTTGACACGTTCTCTTTGGATCTGAACTTTATTCCTTTGTTCTTTTCTTCATGACAAACTCCCGGCCTCTGGTGCCCCCTGTGGTGTCCTGGGTGGAGGCAAAGCTCCTGAAGGCAGAGTCATATCTGATTGTACTGTTTTGAAAGGGCTGATGAATAATATGCTCCCCCCCACCTCCCCTCCTCGCTAGACTCTCCAGGGACACACCCTTCTGCCCTTTTCTCCATATCCCCAGTGCCAGGCTGAAGGGCTGGCAAAGAACAGACAGGCCAGGAAATAATTGCTGTCTGATTTTGACTGCCTGGCCCATAACCAGAAGGCTCTTTTGTGCCTCCCAGAGAATCAGAGTTATGAGCCCAATAGAGTTGCATTCAAATTCTAGTTCCTGTGTGAACTTGAGAAAGGCTTACACCTCTCTAAATTCGTTGGGAAGGTGGAGTTAATTATCATATTTCCTGGGGCACCTGCGTGGCTCAGTCAGTTGAGCATCCGGCTTCGGCTTCGGCTCAGGTCACGATCTCACGGTTCATGGGTTTAAGCCCCACACCGGGGTCTCTGCTGTCAGTGCAGAGCCTGCTTCAGAGCTCTGTCCCCATTTTTTCTGCCCCTTCCCTGCTCACACTCTGTCTCTCTGTCTCTCTCTCTGTCTGTCTCAAAAATGAATCAATATTTTTTAAAAAAGAAAAAATTTAAAAATAAGCGTATTTCCTTCATGGGGCTGTTTGGGGATTTCGGTGAAATTACATAAAGTTCTTAGCCCCACGCATAGCATACGGTAAGTTGGATGTGACCTTCACAAAGATACCTCCCCGAGTCCTAATCCTCAGGAACTTTGAACATGGTATTATTTGCAAAAAGGGTCTTTGCCTATGTAATGAAGGATTCTGAAATGAGATTATCCTGGATTATCTGGCTGGACCCTAAATCTAACGACACAGGAGAGAGAGGGCCACGTGAAGACAGAGGCAGAGGTTAGGAGCCAAGTCATGTCTGGAGCCCCCAGAGGCTGGAGGAGACGTGGACGGATCTTCCCTAGAGCCTTCAGAGGGAGTGTGGCCTTGCTGACCTTGATCTCAGCCTTCTGGCCTCTAGAACTGGGACAGAATACATTTCTGTTTTGGTAAGCCCCCCACTTTGTGGCAACTCTAACAGCAGCCCTGGGAAACGAATACATAAGGATTCGGAAAACCCATATACTCCCAATATTATTATGATTTGCATTACCATTATTTTTTGGGGGGTCAGCATAGAAAGGCACTCGAAGTTTACCAATCCTAAATAACTCCACTCCCTCCAAACATAACAAATGCTATTTCTGAACGGCTGATACAGCCCAGGGCATCAAGAAACAAAAAGTAGAAGATTGGCTGCAGGATCTCCCTCCCAGTCTCAGGCCCCCACTTTCCCCTGCAGGTAACTCACTGCTGTTAATCTCCTGAGTATCTTTCCAGAATTCCTGTGCACCTGTATAAACAAATATGAATGTAGGTTCTTATCACCCCCAACACACACCTACTTTTACATAAAAGGCAGCATTGTTTAATTGTGGGTGGGGTGCCTGGGTGGCTCAGTCGGTTAAGCATCGGCTTCGGCTCAGGGCATGATCTCCCGGTTCGTGGATTCGAGCCCCATGTCGGGCTCTGTGCTGACAGCTCGGAGCCTGGAACCTGCTTCCCGTTCTGTGTCTCCCTCTCTCTTTGCCTCTCCCTGGCTTGCACTCTGTCTCTCTCTCTCTCTCAAAAATAAATAAACATTAAAAAAAGTTTTTAATTGTTTAATCTGGTAAAATAGACATAACATAAAATGTATCATTGGAACCATTTTTAAGTGTCCTGTTCAGTAGCATTAAATACATCACATTGTTGTATAGCCGTCCCCACCATCCATCTTAAGAACTCCTATTTTTTTTAAATCTTCTCAGATGTTTTTAAAATTTACTTTTAGGGGCACCTGGGTGGCTCAGTCGGTTAAGCCTCTGACTTCAGCTCAGGTCAGATCTCAC
>NC_043711.1:9316654-9325573 GCF_006229205.1 Suricata suricatta | reverse complement strand
TTCGTGGGTTCGAGCCCCGCGTCAGGCTCTGTGCTGACAGCTAGCTCAGAGCCTGGAGCCTGCTTCCGGTTCTGTGTCTCCTTCTCTCTCTGCCCCTCCCCCTCTCATGCTCTGTCTCTCTCTGTATCAAAAATAAATAAAACATTAAAAAATTTTTTTTAATAAAATTTACTTTAAAAATTTATTTATTTTGAAAGAGAGAGAGAGCACGCACACATGCTCACAAGCAGGGAAAGGGCTGAGAGAAAGAAAGACAGAGAGAGAGAGACAGAGAGAGAGAGAATTCCAAGCAGGCTGCAGGATCTCCCTCCCAATCTTAGGCCCCCACTTTCCCCTGCAGGTAACTCACTGCTCTTAATCTCCTGAGTATCCTTCCAGAATTCCTGTGCACCTGTATAAACAAATATGAATGTAGGTTCTTATTCCCCCCAACACACACCTACTTTTACATAAAAGGCAGCATTGTTTAATTGTGGTGGGGTGCCTGGGGGGCTCAGTCGGTTAAGCATCGGCTTCGGCTTGTGATCTCACGGTTCGTGTCAGCACAGAACCCGACCTGGGGCTCAGTCCCATGAACCAGGAGATCACGACCTGAGCCGATATCAAGAGTCTGATGCTTCACCCACGAGCCACCCAGGCGCCCTTCTTCAGAGCTCTTTCATCTCTGAAACTCTGAGGAAACTCTGTCCTCATGAAACACTGATTCCTCATTTCCCCCCTTCCATTCAGTGCCTGGCCCCCACCACTCTCCTTTTTTGTCCTAGGACTTTGCCCATTCTGGGTACCTTGTGTGAGTAGACTCATTGGGTGTTTGTCGTTTTGTGTCTGGCTTCTTGAACTTGGCGTAATGTTTTCTTTCCTTTCTTTTCTGTTCTTTTTTTTAAATTTTTAAGTCTATTTATTTATTTTGAGAAAGAGGGGTGTGGGTAGGGGCAGGGAGAGACAGAGAGAGACTACCAAGCAGGCTCTGAGCTGACACAGTGCAGAGCCTGATGCGGGGCTCGAAGTTATAAACCTTATTTCCTGAGCGGAAATCAAGAGTTGGAAGCTTAACTGAGTGAGCCACCCAGGCGCCCCTCTTTTCTTCTTCTTTTTTTTTTGGAAGTTAATTAATTTGTTTTGAAAGAGAGAGAGTGCATGAGCAGGGGAAGGGCAGAGAGAGAGAAGGAAGCAGAAAATCCTAAGCAGGCTCCCCGCTGTCAGTGCAGAGCCTGATGCGGGGCTTGAACTCACGAACCACGAGACTATGACCTGAGCTGAAATCAAGAAGCCAGACACTCAACCGACTGAGCCACCCACGTGCCCCAGGCACAGCGTTTTCAAGTTCATCCACGTGGCACGTGCCAACACTTCAATTCAGAGGAACACGTTTTAGGCATTCTGTTCTACCTTGCTCCTCCCCATCCCTCACTTCACCACCAAATGCTGGAGATCTCACATCGAAACTCTCTCCACACACCTTGTTACTTTTCAGCTGTGTGGACGTCCCATAGCTGATTTCACTCCCAGCGACAGACATGTTTCAAGCCAGACATGGTTTATCCGTTTGTGCCTGAGCTACCGCTGCAGCGAAAAACCTTGTAGAAATGTCATTTCACACATATGCAAGTGGATCAGTAGAAAAATTTCTCAAAGTGAGATTTCTGGCTCCAACAATATGTGCCTTTGTGCTTTTTATAGATATTGCCAAATTTCCCCTTTGGGGGATAGATTAATCCACACTCCCTCCAGCAGTTAACGAGAGCTCTGCTCCCCTACGGCCTCACCAACAGAGTGGGTCAACCTTTGGAGTTTTGCCTATATGACAGGTGAAAAATGGTATCGTGGAGGAGAGAAAATTTGCACTTCCCTTCCATAGCACGCCGGAACATATTTCATGCGTTCAAGAGCAATTATAGATTTCTCTTTCCTCTCTGGTCACCTTCTTTGCCCATTATTTTTTACCTGGCTGATCTTTTTCTTCTTGATTTCTACGAGTTCTTTATATAGTAAGGAAATTTACTATCTGGTTATCAAATGAGTTGTAAATATTTTCTCCCAGTTTGCATTTCTTCAAACTTTTAAATGAATCAACACTAACACTTATTGAGAATTTGATGAATGTCTGGTTTTGTGTGGTGCTTTAAACATAAACACACTATTCAACCTTCCTGACATCATTTTTCATCGCTAAATTCTTTATATAACACGCGTCTCTGAAAAATAAGGGTATTTATACACTGACAAATATGCAATCATTCTTCAGTATCATCTTACACCGAACGCATATTCAGATTTCCCTGAGTCTCCGAAATGTCTTTTCAGAGTTGATTTTCAGCCCAGACCAACAGAACTTTCTACCACAGTGGGAGTGTTCTATATCTATGTTTTCCAGCATGGCAGCCACCAGCTGGCTATTAAGTGCCTGAAATGTGTCCAATAGCAACGAGGAACTAAATTCTTCATTGTATTTTACTTTATTTTTTTAAGTTTATTTATTTATTGTGAGATAGAGCCTGTGTGTTAGAGAATGGGGAGGAGGCAGAGAGAGGGAGGAAAAGACAGAATCCCAAGAAGGCTCCGCACTGTCAGTGCCGAGCCGATGCAGGGCTCGAACTCACGAACCGTGAGATCATAACCGGAGTTGAGATCAAGAGTCCGGCAGTTAACTGACTGAGCCACCCTGGCGCCCCAAGTTGCTTTTAATTTTAATAGCCACGTGGAAAATTACTAGTCAATATCCCTGATGAACATAGGTGCAAAAATACTCGACAAAATATGAGCAAACTGAATTCAACAATACATTAAAAGGATCACACACCATGATCAAGTGGCATTTATTCCAGGGATGTAAAGATGGCTCAGTGACTGCAATGAATGGAATCCACCACGCTAACAAAATGAAGGATTAAAAACAAATCATAAATGGGCATCTCAACAGATGCAGAAACGCATTTGACAAAATCCAACGTTCTTTCCTAATGGAAACTCTCAACAAACTGGGCGTAGAGGAGATGTAGCCCAACATAATAAAGGCCATATATGACAAGTCCACAGCTGACATCACACTCACGGTGAAACACTGAAAACAAGAACAAGATGAGGGTCCCTGCTCCCACTTCTGTAATACGACACGGTACTGGAAGTCACCGGAAGTCCTAGCCAGAGCAATCTGGCAGAAAAAGAAATAAAAGGTAAGGGTGACTCGGTGGCTCAGTCTGTTAAGCATCCAACTTCTGCTCAGGTCATGATCTCAGGATTCGTGAGTTCGAGCCCCACGCCGGGCTCTGTGCTGACAGCTCAGAGCCTGGAACCTGCTTCGGATCCTCTGCCCCCCTGTCTCCTTGCTCCTCCCCAGCCTTCGGTGTGCATGCACACACTCTCTCTCTCTCTCAAAAATGAAGAAACAGGGGTGCCTGGGTGGCTCAGTAGGTTGGGCCTCTGACTTCGGCTCAGGTCAGATCTCATGCTCGTGGGTTCGAGCCCCGAGTCAGGCTCTGTGCTGACAGCCAGCTCAGAGCCTGGAGCCTGCTTCCGGTTCTGTGCCTCCTTCTCTCTCTGCCCCTCCCCCTCTCATGCTCTGTCTCTCTCTGTATCAAAAATAAAATAAAACAAAAAAAAAAGAAGAAACATTTCAAAGCAATTTAAAAAAAGAAATAAAAGGTACCCCTTCCTCCCCACCACCCTCCAAGTAGCTACACGAACAACTACCATGTTAGTGCAGATTGAAAATCTGTCTTCCTGACCCGCATACATCCAACCTACATTCACTGTCTCCATTCCTCACCTCTCAGCGGGCCCTCAGCCTTTTGCAATCTGCGCTGTGCTCCCCACATGGCAGTGAACCTAGGTCTCCCCCAGCCCTGTCTCTCCCCAAACACTCTCCACTCTCGCTGGTCCAGGCAAAGCCCTCACTGGTGTAACTTCATCCCCCATAACCAATTCCTTGCTCTTCCCAAACCGCTGCCAGAATCTCTAAGACATTTGCTACGTGTTCCTGAACAGGTGCACGTCCTTGAACGATAGGATATACCACTGTGTGTGTTCGCATGCTCGCTTGGTGTGTGTGTACCAGTGTGTTGTGCCCGGCACAAGGGTCTTGTGTGCTCACTTTTCAGCTGCATCCTTTTAGCTCAGTGATACACTGCATTTTTGTTAAGAGAGTCAAAGCGGTTGTTAACCTATTTCCTTCAGCCTCTTCCCACCAAGAACTGTCTTACCGCTTGGCAGGAATAGGTTGATACAAGTTCATGAGGATATGCATGTGCCTCAAGCATTTTTTCTCAAAGCCCAAGTATTTAGGGGATCACCTCTCAGATTTTTTTTAAAAAGTTTACTTATTTTGTTTTTTTTTTTAATGTTTTTTACTTATTTTTGAGATACAGAGAGAGACAGCACGAGCAGGGGAGGGTCAGAGAGAGAGACACACACAAAATGTGAAGCAGGCTTCAGGCTCTGAGCTAGCTGTCAGCATAAATCCTGACGCGGGGCTCGAACCCACAAACCGTGAGATCATGACCTGAGCCAAAGCTGGACACTTAACTGACTGAGCCACCTAGGCGCACCAAAAGTTCACTTATTTTGAAAGCCAGAGGCGGGGGGGAGAGAGGGAGAGAAAGAGGATATGTACTGGAGAGAGTAGGGGAGGGGCAGAGGGAGACGGAGGGAGAGAGAATCCCAAGCTGACTGCGCAGAGCCTGCTTGGCAGGCTTGCTGACTGTGCGCAGTCAGCACAGAGCCCGACGTGGGGCTTGAACTCATGAACCTCTGAGCTAAAATCAAGAGTCAGAAGGTTAACCGACTGAGCTACCCAAGAGCCCCTCACCTCTCAGGTTTTTTTTTTTTTAATTTTTTTTATGTTTTTAAATGTTTATTTATTTTTGAGAGAGGGAGAGAGCGTGAGCAGGGGAGGAGCAGAGAGAGACAGAGACACAGACTCGGAAGCAGGCTCCAGGCCCCAAGCTGTCAGCACAGAGCCCAACTCGGAGCCTGACTCAGGGCTTGAACTCACAAACCATGAGATCATGACCTGAGCCGTGAGATCATGACCTGACCCAAAGTCGGACACTCAAACAACTAAGCCCCAACCCAGGCACCCCAGGTTTTTATTTTTTCAATGTTTGTTTTTGAGAGAGAAAGAGAGAGAGAGACAGACAGACTGCAAGCAGGGGAGGGGCAGAGAGAGAGGGAGAGAGGGAGACACAGAATCTGCAGCAGGCTCCAGGCTCCAAGTGTCAGCACAGAGCCCGACTCAGAGCCCGACTCGGGGCTCGAACTCCCAAACCACAAGATCATGACCTGAGCCGAAGTCAGACGCTTAACCAACTGAGTCACCCAGGCGCCCTTGTTATTTTGTAAACCTCAGTTCATTCCTTTTTTCTTTTTTTTTCCCCTCAACTTTTCCTTTGGCTCTGATGATGCAATACCTTCAACAATAGTTTCTCCAGATCATGTCAACTCATCAAAACCCTGCTTGCAACATATTTCCCCAAACCTGTTGGGCCAGGTATCCCCTGACACTAGATTCCATTTTATCCATGGATATATCTGCACAGTAGTCATACATTTACGATATTTTTTTTCTCTTACCCTATTGTGTAGCTTGAAAAGTTAGAACTCGCCCCCTAATCATAACACAATGCCTAATAAGCAGAAAGGCACCAGCTTTTATGAGGATTTGCCAGTGTAACTGGAGGGTGTCTTGTCTGCATTCCAACATGCCAAGGGTCAGATTCTCCTTACTAGCTGGCACGTTGGTAGATAGTTTTAAATTTCTTTTTTTTTCTTCTCTCTTTCAGCAAAACTCCCTGGAGATCTCTTTCTCTTGCCACTTGGGGCAGGAGCAGGTTGCTGTATTTTAAAATGCTATGGGGTCTGGGTTTCACCCCATTAGCACTACGTTTGTTTCCACTGTGGGCTTAGTAGTTTAGATGTGCAACTTTCTTACTGCACCTTCCTAGAAAGATGGACACATCTGTGGCCTCCAGCTACCAACCTTGGTGAGTATGCTTAGTTGGGGCAAAACTTTCAATGAATATAAAAATTTGGAACCGAACCACCAAGTCACAGTTCTCTTGGCTCTTTTATTTTATTTTATTTTTTTATATAGCTTATTTATTTTTGAGACAGAGAGAGTCAGAGCATGAGTGGGGGAGGGGCAGAGAGACACACACACAGAATCCAAAAAAGGCTCCAGGCTCTGAGCTGTCAGCACAGAGCCCGACGCGGGGCTCGAGCCCACAAACCGCAAGATCATGACCTGAGCTGAAGTCAGCCACTTAACCGACTGAGCCACCCAGGCGCCCCACAGTTCTCTTGCCTTAACAGAGTCCCAGAGAAGGGCTTAATTAAATAAGAGAGAAGGTTGGTCTCTGCTGTCAGAGAGCTGGGAAGTCCACGTCCTTCTGTCCATCGCTGTACTGTCCCCTACGGTAGCATCTCCAAGGAAATTGGTCTAGAGACATCTTTCGTTGTCATACCTGTGGGGGGGGGGGGAGGAGGCTGCTGGCATCCAGTGGGTGGTGGCCAGGCACGCTCACTGCTTAATAGCCTACAACGCACAGGACCCTTTCCCACCACAAAGGACAATTTGGTCCCGTGTGCCAATGGTGCCGCCTGTTCTAGAAAAGTCCCCACTCCCTTTTTTTCATGACAGTTGGCATGGAGTACACCCCACCCCGGATTTGTCTGTCACTTCCTGATATTGTCATTTAACTTGTTTCTCTACCCTTTCCATTTCCTGCAAACTGGATGTGAGATTCGGAGATTTAGTCAGAGTCAGGTTGAACATTTTGGCAAGATGTGTCCCAGGGGAAGCCATGAACTTCCTTTAGCATCAGGAGGCCCATGTGGGCGCAGGTCCCTTTACTGTGATGCTGAGCTTCCTTGCACCTGGTGCTGGTGACAGCCTGGCCTCCGTGAGGAACCCGAGTCCCTGCACACAGTGAGCATCGGGCACCCAGGGCGTATCTTGTTCCCCATCATTCTTGCACCTGATGCTTTGTGACGCCCATCGATGATCTTTGCCCAGATCAATGATTTCCTTGGCTTTTGCAAAATGGCAATTTTTCCTTTTCTTTTAAGTTTATTTATTAATTATTATTATTATTTTATAGTTTATTCATTTTCTTTTTTTTAACTTTTTGAGTGTTTTTTTTATTTATTTCTGAGAGACAGAGAGAGACAGCACGAGCAGGGGAGGGTCAGAGAGAGAGAGGTACAGAATCGGAAGCAGATTCCAGGCTCTGAGCTAGCTGTCAGCACAGAGCCCAACGCGGGGCTTGAATCCACGAACTGTGAGATCATGACCTGAGTCGAAGCCGGACGCTTAACCGACTGAGCCACCCAGGCGCTCCAGTTTATTCATTTTCGAGACCAAAAGAGACAGAGCATGAGTGAGGGAGGGGCAGAGAGGGAGATACAGAATCCGAAGCAGGCTCCAGGCTGTGAGCTAGCTGTCAGCACAGACCCCGATGCGGGGCTTGAACCCCACGAACCATGAGATCATGATCTGAGCCGAAGCCAGATGCTTAACCAATTGAGCCACCCAGGCACCCCTAAGTTATTTATTTTGAGAGAGAGAGAAAGAGAGGGAGAGCGCGAATCTCAAGCAATATCAAGCCCCAATACAGGGCTTGAATTCAACCAACTGTGAGATTGTGACCTGAGCCAAAATCAAGAGCTGGATGGATGCTCAACTGACTCAATCACCCAGGCACCCCAAAATGGCATTTTTTCTAATTCTCTCGTTCCTTCTACATTTTTTAAAGGTTTATTTATTTTTAGAGAGAGAGAAAGAGAAAGCAGGTGAGGGGCAGAGAGGGGGAGAGAATCCCAAGCAGGCTCTGCACCACCAGCGCCAAGCCTAATGCAGGGCTCGAACCCACAAACTGTGAGATCATGACCTGAGCCGAAAACCAATAGCCCGAGAGCCAGAGGTTCAACTGACTGAGCCACCCAGGCGCCCCATCCACCTACATTTTTAATTCTTTTTAATGTTTTACTTATTTTTGAGAGAGAGAGAGAGAGACAGTGCGAGCAGGGGAGGGTCAGAGAGAGGGGGAGACACAGAATCCGAAGACAGGCTCCAGGCTCTGAGCTGTCAACACAGAGCCTGAAGCGGGGCTGGAACCCACAGACTGCGAGATCATGACCTGAGCTGAAGTCGGATGCCTAATCGACTGAGCCACCAAGGCGCCCCAAAATGTGTGTTTTTAACTTTCAAACTGGGGTATAACATATATAAAGTACATAGATTTTGAATGGAGCGCTCAGGGAATTTTCCTATCTATATACCCATGCACATACTATCAGATTAAAAAAAAATAGAACACTTCTGGCCCACAGTACCTTCCTTGCCAAAACGCTTATCATGAATACTTGTGTTTGAAGAATTGATTTCCAGGCTTGGCTGTGCTCCTTTGGGTTTCAGAGACTTCAGGAAGGTGGGGAAATGGGTGGGAGGTGGCAACAGGGGTTCTAGTCCCCCCTCCAGCCCCCCACGCACACAGGGCTGACCCCCACATGTCGCACAGACGCAGCAGGGGCTGAGCTACCTGTTCTGCCCGGAAGTCTCATTCATTCTTGGGTGGACTTGTCAGCGCCTGGGCTCAGCAGGCATTTCCAGGCTGACTGAAACTCCTGCCGATTCTCCTCTTCCATCAAGGGTCATACCCAGGGGCGTTGGAGCACATTGGAAAGGCCCAGAAAAGGAGACAGGCTGTCTGGGCTCCGCTGCCTCCCAGCTGTGTGATCCCGGAGGAAGCTACTCCTACCTCTCAGATTCTCTTTGCTTACCTGTTGAGAGGATTTCTCGGGAGGCACCTGGCCACCTTTACTTCTCTGATCTCGGCCTCCTGACACTTTCCTCTTGGCTCATTCTGCCTCAGCCGGATGTTTGTTCCCCCCACTCCTGCCAGCCCTCCGACCGCGCGCGCCGCC
>NC_043711.1:9297164-9316554 GCF_006229205.1 Suricata suricatta | reverse complement strand
GACCTTTGCTTATCGCCCGCGCTAGAAGCCTCTAATTAAGTCCTCCGCTTGCAGGAGACCTTTCCCAGCGCTGTCCGCACCGCCTGCGGGGCCGAGATAGCCGCAGTTGTCCCGGCAGCCGTGACCTTTCCCGGCCCGATTGGAGGGGGAGGCGAGAGCACTCGCGGGAGCCGGGTCTAGGCGGAGGTGGCGGGGGAAGTTTGCTCAAGGGACGGGACCTGGGATCGAACCCAGACTTGACTCCCCACGACTGTCTCACCATCCTAGGGCAGTGGGGGGGGAAGGGGAAGAGAGCCCAGTGACGTCATCGAGCCCCCTAGCCCTGCCCCGCCGCTAACGTCACAGACGAGCTGCGCGCGTCACCGCATTCCTCCCGTGACGTAAGCGCGCGAGGCCAGGAACTGACCCACCGGGGAAGGAAGAAGTCTGAAGGAAGAGAGCTTGCCTTTCTCGCCTTTTATAGTTGGTAAGGCGTTTAAAGTACGCAGAGCGGACTACTACTCCCAGCTGGCCTTGCGTGCCGCGCATGCGCACGGTCCCCAGCTACAGAGCGCGGCAAACCTTTGGAATAGATTGACATCCCTTTAGCAGAACCGTAAGGCAGGTTTTACAGCCGCAAACCAATCCCAACCTCACAGACCCCACCCCTTTATTCTTTGGCCGCTGCTTCCTTGCGGGAGTGATGGGTTCTTCTGCCTTTGAGGGCTCAGTTTCCTATGATGGGCATTCATATCGATGAATCAGAGCGCCTAGAAGTCGAGAGGGTGTTGAAAAGCGTGACTTAGGACCAATAGCGTAGCAGCAGGACCTGGCGTCGTCCAATCACTTCTCCCGGCGCCGCCAATCACCCGAGACTCCGCCCCCGCTCGTGACGTGTGTAGGGTGGGTAGCAACAGTTGCCCCGGTGAGGGAAACGGAGGCGCCATAGCCACGGTAGTCGTGGCGACCAAGCAACCCGGCAACGCGAGTCAACAACAACAACCACCCGGCCGACCCCCACCCCCACCCCCCCTGCCCGGCCCGGGGACCCCGGCACGTTCCGTACCCCTCCCAGCATCGCCTCCGAGACCTCTGGAAAGCCCTTCTGCGGACAGAAGTAGGAAGAAGCCGAGGTAACCCGGGCGGCCCTGGGGTGGCGGGCCCGGCCAGGGAGGGTGGCGGGGCCCGGGCGGCGGGTGTCGCTGTAATCATAGTCCGGGGGGAAGGGGCGGGCGGTCAAAATGGCGGCGGCGACTGTCGGGGCTGTGGGGGAGGGGGCCGGGGCCCGGCTGGGGCGACACCACCCGCCCCTGGGGTCCAGGGCCCAGCCCCTGCGAGGGGCGGGCGCTAGCAGGCCGGCGGCGAGTGGAGGTCGGCTGGACGGGGCGGGGGGCTTTTATATGTTGGGAGGCGCGGAAAGGCGGGCCTGGGAAGGCTGGGCCAATGGGAGCGAGGGAGGGGCGAGGCGGGGCCGAGGTGAGTGGGCGGGGCCAGGTCGTAAGGTGTGGGCGGGGCCGGCGGGTGCAGGTGGCGGGGGAACCGGGTGGGGCAGCTGCCGCCAGAGCCTCACCGCCTCCCAAAGCGATGGGAGGCCACCTGTGCCGCGTCGCTTTAGAAATCAACTTCCCCAGTCATCCCCAGTACTCAATGCCTGCCACATCTGCGGCCTCAGTTTTCTATCATGTAAAGTGGGGAGAATCATTGCTCTCGTCCCTTTTCTGCATTTCAGGGATTTCTGACTCCTTTCAGGAATTTGTCTAAGCCTCATCTTTGAACTTTTACTGCTGTGTGCTGTTTTTGAATATGGTTTGATAGAACTGTTAGCTAATCTTGACTAAAGCACTTCTGTCTGTTCCTAAATCTGCCACTATCCCTCTGAGAGAAAGCAAAGGGAAACAAAGTTTCATGGCGAAACTGTGAGCTAGGAATACGGCTTCAGCCGGGAACATTTGGTTTGCAGAAATCGAAGCCTGTGGTGGGGAGATGAGTGATCTGGGGTGACTGAGATAGAAGAACAGAAACTTGATTGCTTCTCTGTGGGCTGCTCTCTTAGACCTGGCGTTGCCTGGGGCCAGAGGACTTGTTTCTGGAGATGGGATGATTTCTAACCTCCTTGGCCATCAGGGTCTCCCTTTCTGGAAATGGGAAGCAAATGGCGCCCGTGGAAGTTTTCTTAGATTTCTTAAGCCGCTTCTCTTAGCCAGACACATGTTTTTGAATGTCAATCAAGTTGGTGTCAACTGGGTTACATGTCACTGAGGAGGTACCAGCCTCCGGAGCCACGTGGGCAGGAGCTGCGCATCAAGATAGGAGGAAAGGGGAAGTGTTCCCTGTTTGTTACAGGAGAGTCTGAGTGAGTGCTTTGCCGGGCAGCAGGATCTGCCAGCTTGGGGAAGAGTTTATTTTTTTTCAGATAGCCAGCTGGGCCAAGTCCGCTTTGCTTGTTCTCTGTCTTGCTTTGGAGTTAGGCATCCGCAGAGCTGAGAGGCAGTGTGCAAACTGGAGCCGTTTGCTTTTAAAATCGATAAACTTAAGGACGCCTGGGTGGCTCAGTCGGTTGAGCGTCCGACTTCGGCTCAGGTCATGATCTCATGGCTCGTTGGTTCGAGCCCCGCGTGGGGATCTATGCTGACAGCTCAGAGCCTAGAGCCTGCTTCAGATTCTGTGTCTCCCCCTTTCTCTGACCCTCCCCTGCTCGCGCTGTCTCTCTCTCTCTCAAAAATAAGTAAAACATTTAAAAAAAATCAGTAAACTTAAAGGAAAAGGATTGTCTCAGGCTCTCCTAAAACTTTCTGTCAAGAATTTGAGATAAGGGGTGGGGGGTAGGGGCACAGTGTCTCACTTCTGGGGACTTTTTCTGGACCCGGTCCTCTCTGAGAGGTGACAGGACCCAGTGAAAGTTCGGAAAGGCAGAGATCAATTTTCAGTGCAAATCTGGAAATACTGAGTTGCCAGAAAGGTCCTCACCACCTGTTGGAAAGGCAGACTTTGAGCAGAAGGCGATGTTAGCCAAGATCTAATCTTGTTAACTGCCCCTCTCCCCGCTGTAACATTTATATTTGAACGGCCCAAGTGCAGAAGGCTTTTCTGACGGAGGTGGGGGGAGGTGTGGAGAGCATGGGTTGTTTTGCTTGTGGAAGCAATCAGCTGCCTTCTCACGTGTGCCCTTGGATTAGTTACTTCTCTAGACCTCAGTTTCCTTTGGTCTAAGCTAGGGGCAGTGATCACTGGTAATAACTTTTAATCTCATACTCCTGTGTTATGGATCTGGTAAAAGAAACATGTTGAACATCAAATACATAGTAACTGCTTGACCTGCGTTAGCTGCCGCCGTTATTATCTTGATTGTCCTTTCCTGCTCAGCCCTGGGACTTACACCGCTTGCATTTATTTTTATCATTTTGAATTGGGTGAGAGCCTAGTGGCTCTAAAGGGTGACTCACTTGCTGGGCTGTGTGGGCAGATGACAGAGATGACAGAGACCCCAGGATGCTGGACGCCAGGACTCTGGTTCCCAGTGAGAGAGTGCCATTCCCCTTGCTCCTGAACAGCCCTTCTCCTGCATTAGGAGAGCAGCCAGACAGAAAAATTCTCCTGGGCCTGGGCCCAGACTTAGCCCCAAAGCCTCTGGGAGGCAGCTGGGTGAGCCAGGAGTGTGGGTGTCGTGGGAATGGCGTGCCTGGAGCTGAAGTCCCTACACCGCCCCCCCCATCCCAACATCTCGGGGCTGCTGGGCCAGGCCGACTTCCCCAGGGAGGCAGCCTGCAGATAGCAACGGCGCACTCCGTACTCTTCTCGGGCTGGGGGCCCCGTTCTGGGCCGGGCGAGGGGGGCGGGCATCGCCCACTGCTGGCAGGCACAGGCAGGGGGCAGTAACTTTTTCACAAGATCTCATCAATTGGTAGGTTCAAAATGACCGTTGAGCCTCATTAGCAGTGTATTCCTGGCCTGTGGACACTCATTTGACAGTAAAAGTTGAGCCCCGCCACGTGCCCATCAGGGTTCTAGGACCTGGAGATCTGTGACGGGCCCGGCAGGCCAGGCCTCTGCCCTTGGAGAGCTTGTGTTTCTGGTCAGGGAAGGAAGAGGAACTATGACTAGGAGGACAAGGGGCCGCCTGGGTGGCTCAGTCGGCTAAGCGGCTGACTCTTGACTTCGGCTCAGGTCATCATGATCTCACGGTTGTGAGCCCACGCCCCGAACTGGGCTCTGCGGTCACAGAGCAGAGTCGGCTTCGTACCTCTGTCTCCCTTTTTCTGCCCTTCCCCTGCATACTCTCTCTCTCTCTCAAAAATAATATAAGATAAACATTTTAAAAAAGAAAAGAAGGGGCACCTGGGTGGCTTAGTCAGTTAAGTATCTGGCTTCGACTCAGGTCATGATCTCACGGTTCATGGGTTTGAGTCCCACATTGGCTCTGTGCTGACAGCTAGCTCAGAGCCGGAGCCTGCTTCAGATTCTGTGTTTCCCTCTCTCTCTGACCCTCCCCTGCTTATGCTGTCTCTCTCTCTCAAAAATAAATAAAAATAATTAAAAAAATTTAAAAAGAAAAGCAAATAAGGAAGTATATGTCCAGGAAGAAAATAAAGCAGAAATATGTACTTCAGAGTGCTTGGGGTGGGTGGCACACGTGAGACCCGAGAAGGTGACATATAACCTGAATGATACGAGGCAGCCAGCACTGGAGAATGGAGGTAGAGGTGAGGAGAGCATGTCAGTCAGGCGGAAGAGTCGGTGCAAAGGTCCTGAGGCAGGAGGAAGCGTGGAACATTCTCGGAGCAAGAGCCAGTTTGTCTAGAGCATTTAAAGTGAGAACGGGAGAAACTTGAGGGGCCAGTTCACGGCCCCAGAGGTCTCAGGAAGGGCTCTGGATTTTATTTAGTTTCTGTGATAGGAGCCTTGGAACCTTCTGTATGCAGGAGTGACAAGGTAGGATTTGTGTTTCAAAGGATCTTAAAGACTGTGGAGGCAAGACTGGAGCTGGGAGCCGGTAATGAGAGTGCTCTGGGGGCCTGACACCTTAGACTGGTTGACGAAAGTGGTGGGAAGTGTCCAGCCATAGAATCTGTTTTGGAGAAATTTTTGAGAAGTCTTAAAACGTAACTAGTTATAGAGATTCAAGGAAACGCACATCATGATATTTAAGTTCCCTATTCCCTTGCAAGTTCCTTATTGAACCCATTCTACAGACGAGGAAAGTGAGTTTTCCTTCCATTTCCTTAAGAGGGGCTTGTCCAAGGTGTAAACCGTTTGGTTGTAGAATCTGGCATTCAGAACAGAGGTCGGCAAACTATGGCTGCCACCTGGTTTTGTGAATTAAGAATGATTTTGACCTTTAAGAGATTGAGGGGAAAAATCAAAAGAATATTTTGTGGCATGAATAAAATTTCATGACGTGCTACTATATGAAATTCAAATCTCGGTGTCTGTAAATAAAGTTTTATTAGCACATAGCTGCGCTCATTTGTTTTCATATTACCGATGGCTGCTTTCACCACACGGCAGAGTCAAGTAGTTGGAATAGAGGCTGCCTGCCCACAGATGGACTGATTCAAAGATTGATGCGAACATTCTCCAAAAACAGATACTGACTTGGGAAGACAGGTACAGCCATCGGTGCTTTTCTTGGCAGTTTCATTGCCGAGGAGCAGATTTGCTGAGTAACTCCCTCGTTTTGTGTGCCCTGCTCTGTAAAGAAAGAGGTCTCGTGCCGTATAAGTGTTTGTCACTTATTTCTCTCTAGGGACACCCTGTGAAACAGTGCTTAACCTAGTCGTCCACAAACAGAAGGGAAAGGGTTCCTTGGTCAAATATTTGGGGGAAACTCGGTCTCCCGTATTGTCCTTCCTGGAGACTGATCAACAATGACAGTGCTGAGAAGACGTCCAATGGAGAGTTGGTTTAACTGTTTCATTAATCTCCACTCCTCCTTTTCAAATAAAATTTCTTAATGTTTATGTATTTTTAAGAGAGAGAGAGAGAGAAAAACAGACTCCGAGTAGGGGAGGGGCAGAAAGAGAGGGAGGCACAGAATCGGAAGCAGGCTCCAGGCTCTGAGCTGTCAGCACAAGAGTGGGACACGGGGCTCGAACCCACAAACAGTGAGATCATGACCTGAGCCCGAGTCAGACGCTCAAGCGACTAAGCCACCCGGGCAGGTGCCCTTCCTCTCCTCCTTTTCAAGTTTGGCCGGTTAGTCTTCAGTGCCGCTTCTGTCCACCGCCCTGGGTGGAAGGAATGAGGCCTTTTGGGCTTTGCACCTCAAGGAGGAGAAAGCACCTGCAAGTGTGAGGTTTGTATTTTTTATTTTATTTATTTAAATGTTTATTTATTTGAGAGAGAGAGAGAGAGAGAGAGAGTGCACGGGCATGAATGGGGGAGGGGCAGAGAGAGACACACACAGAATCTGAAACAGGCTTCAGGCTCCGAGCTGTCAGCACAGAGCCCAGTGTGGGGCTTGAACTCACAAACTGCGAGATCATGACCTGAGCGGAAGTCAGAAGCTTAACTGACTGAGCCACCCAGGCGCCCCTGTGCGGAGCTTTTAAAAGTCCTTTCCTTGTGGGAGGTGGCCCAGGAGCAAGCCTCTGCCTGGGCCCAGAAAGCCCAGGCCAGGGTTTCTCACAGAGGTCCCCTGGGGCCACCTGCCTGGGAATCATCTTGTGGGGAGTTAGCTCAAACGGCAGACTCTGGGGCCATCCCAGGCTCTGGGCAGTGGGACCCAGGAACTTGCATTTAACTGGCTCCCTAGGTGGCACTGAGGAACACCAGGGCTGGAGTCCCCCCAACCCCCGCCCCAGCACCTCTTTCTAAGAGCCCGAGGAATGTGTGAGTCTCCCTCCGCCATCTTTAAGTGGCACAGATATTTGTTCAACGATAATGAGAAGAGCGGCTTGCACCCCTCAGTGCTTCCTGGGTGCTGGGCTCGTCTCGTCGGACCTTTACACCAGCCCTGTGCATTGGTGACCTCCTCGCCCCCAGATACAGACCGGGAAACTGAGGCCTGGGGGAAGGTCAGGAACGTGTTCGTGAATTAAGACACCACTCAGGGTTCATGTCGAGGTGGGTCTGACACCAAACTGACGGACACCGATCAGCGGCAGTGACTCGAGCCCCTGAGCTTGGCCAGAGTTGGGACCCCGTGGTGTGAGGAGCCCCCATAAGGCAGCCCCTCCCTCTGATGCTGGCATGGAGTTTGGGGGGCAGGGGCTGAGGAAGATGCCTTTTCCTTGCATGTGCAGGTGTTAAATCTCTGGGGGTGGGGCTCAGAGATGTGCCCATTGAAGAACAGAGAAGACCCTGTATCCAGTGATTGGGAGAAATGAGCCATGAGTGCCTGGCTCCCGGGGTGGGGCTGGGGGCGGTGAGAGCACACTTCCGGAGATCAGAGAAGCCCGGGGTCAAATCCTCCCCTTACCAGTTGCCGGGCACCCTTGGCATGGTTTTGCTCATCTGTAAAATGGCCATGGTGACCCCTCCCTCGTGGGGCTGCTGTGTGCAGAGGCGATCGCGGCCAAGGGTCCTGGGGCCTCCGGTCAAGCAGGGGTCGTTTCTCTCCCCCTCCTTCCCCTTGCACATCCCACTCCTCATCACCAGGGGCCAGAGGGCCACCTGTCAGCACGTGATGGCACGCAGGCACTCCAGGGCTGTGGTTTGGTGGCCGGCGGGGCCCGGAGTGCCCACAGGTGTCACAGGCAACCATAGGCAGGGCTTTCCGACCCAAATACTCCCCTGGGCCAGGCAGGGGCCGCGACGGTCCTGGGGCTGGAGCCTCTGTTAGCCACGCTAGTGCTTGTTCCACTGTCCTCAGATGCTCAGGAGCTGGGGACGACACCCGGTAGTGTGGGCGGCAGCAGGGAAACCGTTTGCCCGTCTTCTGATGAGGCCCCAGCCTGGTGAGGGGGAGGTGGGGCTCTCCAGGCGAGGCTTAGCCCTGGGGGGGCAGCCAGCTAGAAGGAACTGGGCTCATCAGGAGGGGCCGGGCGCCTGGCCCAGTACCTGGGAGCAGGACCATGATCCCTTAGCAGCCAGAAAAGCTGCCTCTGGCTGGTTGGGCCGGCCCCATTCTGAGGTCGGCAGTGATCAGCCCGGTCCCCCTGTGGCCAGGGCCTGCTCCCAGCCCGGTGCCCCTAGACTCAGAAGTGCGGTCTTCCTGTGATGAGCTCACATCTGCTGTGTGGCTTCGGGCAAGCTCCTTAACCTCTCTGAGCTTCAGCTGGCAGAGCAAAGCCAAACCTAGGCATGGTCATTGTAGAGTTTAAAATGAAATAATGGAGAGAATGCACTCAGCACAGTGTCCAGTCTGCCCAGTCTGAGGGAGCCCTCAGGAGAAACATACCATTGGTCTCTGGGTGAGGGCCCAAGACCCCACCCTCCCTCACCCTCCTGTGACACAGGGGTCCCCCAGGCAGCAGAGGCTGGGAAGGAAGAAGGCAGAAGCCCTGGACGGGGGTGAGTGGAAGCGGTGTAGGCCAGCCCCCATCCATGACCAGTCCCGCCTGCAGTGATGGGCCGCTGGTCTCTGGCCACCTGCCTCGGGATTTAATTAAGTTAGCGATGAACCTAAAGTGTCTCTAGGGGGCCCAGGGCTGTTCCTGGTTTCCTCTGCCTGTAGATTAATTCTTGTTTTTCCTTCTTTTGTTTTTGTTTTTTTTGTGTGTGTTTTTTGTTTTGTTTTGTCCCCCCCCTTCTTCCCAAGGAAGGGGGAAAAAAAGCCTTATTTATTATCATTTTCCCCACTGTTGGCATGGCAACACCAGCGTACGTTACTGAGCTACAGGGAGCCCCGCCACCACCCCAGCCACCGCAGGCCCAGCCCCAGCCCCCGCCGCCGCCACCAGCGGCGCCCCAGCCCCCCCAGCCGCCTGCCGCCGCCGCTACCCCCCAGCCCCAGTATGTCACTGAGTTGCAGAGCCCCCAGCCCCAGGCACAGCCCCCCGGCGGCCAGAAGCAGTACGTGACGGAGCTGCCGGCCACCCCTGCACCCTCGCAGCCGGCGGGCGCCCCCACCCCGAGCCCAGTGTCCCAGCAGTACATCGTGGTCACCGTCTCTGGTAAGTGGGCATGTGCTGGGAACCGGGGATGCCCTGTGGCCGGCTCGGATGGGAGTTTGGGAGTCCTGCGTCCTGGATGCGAGGGGCACAGTGACGCCCTCCCTCTGTCACGGTGCCTGGCAGCAGCCTGGCAGCTTTCAGGCTCGCTGGGGTCCCCCGGTAGGACTTCAGGGGTGTTTCTGGGGAAGCAGTGGTCAGGCCAAGCAGCGAGGCTTCTGCACGCCTATATGCCTTTCCACCAGGGCACCTCTTAGAGCTGTTTCTGTCTCTGTCCCCAAGAAAACTGCCCCTGGGCAGGGGACTGAAAGTTTGCAAAAGGAGATGGAGGGTGAGCTCAGCCTGGCCGCTGCCTTCTGGGCCCTTCCTCGTTTCCCATGAGGCGCTCATGGGGGCGCTTTAGGGAGGTCAGCCCGGAGGCCTTCCCGGAGGTGCCACCTTTTTGTTTCTGGCAGGACCCAGGGATTGAGGGGGGCCATTGGTCGGGCAATTTCATGATCGTGTGGCCAAGGACCCCTGTTTCTCACTGCAGCCTCTCCTGTGGCTGTGGAGAAAGTGACTAGGAAGCCTGAGTCATGGCATCTGTCTTTCCCATGTCCTAGTTCTTTCCAGGCTGGAGATGGGCCCAGCGGGAGGGACTGGGGACAGAGGGTCAGGACAGGGAGCCACACCCCTGAGAGCACGGGGCTCAGACCTGGACTGGGCATCTTTAGTGGTTTCCAGAGTGCATGATGGGGGTGGGGGGGGGCGGAGAATGCCTTGAAGCCCCTCAGTTCTTCCAACATGGAAAAGCAAGGGGGGGGTATGGGACCGCAAAGCCATCCTGGGAGGGCGTGGAAGGGGCAGGTCAAGACTGGGTTTAGGGAGACAGGATAATATAGAGTGACATGTGGCAACTGACATGGCCCCAGGGGACCAGAGCAGATGTAGCCTGAGCCCTGAGCAGCACCCTTGAGGCTCCTGGCAGTGTTGGGGTCTCCAGAGAGGGCTGGGGGTGGGGGCAGGCAGGCACTCAGAGTGGTGACCCTTTACCGCCGGGACTATGTCACGAGAGAGGCATGCTGGGAGGAGCAGCCACGGACGTGGCCAGGGTCCCCAGGCTGCGCATCTCTAGCAGGCTCTCAGCACCGCCCAGTTATGCCGCGAGGCTTTCTCCCCAGCACACCCCACCTCCCAAGTCTGCCAGAAAGCCACCCTCACCCCCCTCGTGTTGTCTCACTCCGCACCCCTGACCCCTGACCCTGCTGCCTACCTCGCTGGGGACAGGCGCCACCACTTATCAAGAAGGACCCCATCTCCCCTGAGCTGGCCCCATAGCTCTCCAGGTCTCAGGGCGCCCACCAGCTCTGCAGATCCCAGGCCATCCCCGCCCCGGCCTCATGGCTGGGTCCCGCTCTTGCAGACCTTTCCCACCGCCCTGCAAAAGGGAAACAGCTCCCATTTCCACCAGAAACTCCAGTCCCTGCACCCCTCCAGCTGCTGCCCACGTCTTCATTTCCTTTTAAGTTCAAATTCCTTGAAGGATTCCGCCTCCCTTCCCTTCACTCGTGTCCTCTCCTCGGCTGCCTGTGCCTTTCCCCTGCCCAGGGCCCCAGTCGGAGTCGCCCACAGCTCTATCTCGTCCATCCGCTGGGCCTCGTCCTCGGTTGCTGGGAACCACCTGGCACACTGGTCACCCTCCTGCCCTGGTCTCTGCCCACCTCCCTGCCTCCCTTCTCTGTCCCCTTTGCTGTTTCCTCCTCATCTCCCTTCATGGTGGCCTCGTCCAGTGTGTCTGCACTCACTCCCACCCTGGTGCCGGCAGCACTCCCTGGGCCATGACCTTGAACCCCAGCCACCTGTGGCCCATCCATTTAGGGTTGAACAGGGCCTCTCAAGCCAGCATGGCCAGGTAGAACTTCCAGTTTTCCCCCTCAGCCAGCCCGCCCTCTCCTGAGATTTCCTTGTCATAATAACACCACCCCTAGGCCCAGGACAGCCTGGCTTCCTGTCCTCCCCACCCTTCAGCAGGACGTCTTGGCCCCAGCTCCCAAATGCTGCCAGAACCCACCACCTCTCCCTCCTCCTCGGCCCCCACCCTCATCCGGCCTCTGCCCTCGCCCACCACCGTCCACCAGCTATGGGTTAATCACACCACAACTCAGTTCAACCCAAATGATTTGGAGGCAGGGGACCCTGGGGACTCTCTGACAAACCCTGACCTTGGCTTTCTCACCTGTGGAGAGCTGGCCCCCTATGGCCTCTCCCACAGGAAAGGGCATTCAAATCCCTCCTGTCTCTGTCCCCTGCAGACAATTGCCCAGCCTCCCAGCCCCACCTGCCCCCTCCCCAACCCGCTCCAGCCCTACCGGCCTGGCCTTCCTGCAGCTCTAGAAACCCACAGGCTCAGTCTGGCCTCCAGGTCTTCGCACTTGCAGAGCCCTCTGCCTGGAGCCCTCCGCGCCCCAAACCTTCCGATGGCTCACCCACAGGTTCTGGCGACACCTCCCTGACACGCGCACCTCTCCACCCTCCACAGCTCACACCGTCTCCTCACTTTGCTTTACTTTTCTTAACACTCATCATCACCTGAACTGATGATGTCAGGCTCCTCAGCCCTGAGGGCGGGGCCCCCATCCCCTGGGTCTTAGTGGCCCCCGTCCCCTGGTCTCTGTGGAATGACGGGTGAGCACCCACCAGAGCGGCACTGACCCATCACAGCCCTGACGTTCAGTCAGCCCTGGGTGGCCTGCTCAGCTGAGAGCAGGAGGGAGTCCTCGGGGCAAGAGTCTGGAAAGGACATGTGGCTTCAGGCCCTAGGGCATCCCAATTCCTGGCATGTTCCTCTCTCCCCCTCTGCCGCTCCCGTGATCCCTGATGCACACCCAGGGAGCAGGCCCCTGGTGCTTAGAGGTCATGGTCTTTGCTCCTGCTCCCCGGGCCCCCCATTACACTGTGGTGTCACTCTGTGCTGATGAATGGGCTGCTAGGGTGACTCTTGGGATTCCTCCTTCGACCTGTCTTTCATGGTGCTGCTGGCGGCTGTCCGTTTCCTGCTGTCCTGTCCTGGTGGCAGCAAGCCCGTCCCCCGAAGGGTTACTGGGTGAGGCTTCCTTCATCTGTTCTGATGAAGAGGGGGTTGGCTGCACCTTGTCATTCCACTTGCTGCCCTGTTGACCCCTCCCTCCCCCATCCCCTGCAGTGATTCCCCAGGGTTCCTCCATGGCCCTCTCCTGGGTGCATGTCTCTTTTCGTCTCAGTGGCCTCTGGGCCATGTGAGCCCATCCCAGGCGCAGCTGGGGTGGGGGAGGTAACTGACACCAGTAAAGCCTGCGGCAAGGTGCCAGGGACTCCTCCGGGACCCAGGGGGACGCAGGGAGGAGCTGGAACGGGGGGGGGTCCACCGGACCCCCCCAGAGCCCCTGCTGGGGAGCAGCATCACAGGCCGGACCTTACGGGCTCTGCCCCAAGGTGTCTTTGGAGGTGATGGGAAGGAAACTCAAGTTTTCCTGCTCAGGAACAGCTCTCTAGACCCGTAAGTGCCCATCCTCACGGGCTGCCAGACTCTTGCCTGGAACTCGAAGCGGGTGGAGGGCGCTGCGGGCCCTGGCAGCCGCCCGCAGGAGACCAGCCTGGGCTGAAGGAAAGTGTGCGGCCAGCCTCCCTTGCCTGCTTCTCTCACACTTGGAGTCCTTGGGAGTCCGAGGAGACCTGTGTCTGAAAGAGAGCTTCATGGGGTGTTTGCCAGCATCCCTGAGCCCCAAAAAGGAAGCCGGGGTCAGGGCAGACAGGGGGCCCTGGACCCACAAGCTGGCTCAAGAGCCCCTGACTGAAGCCATCTCCAGGATCAAAGGATCGGGAGGGAGAGAGCCAGACTGCCCCCTCTTCATGGGTGAGGACGACAGCTTGTCCTCAAGCCTCCGGGGTTTCCCTCAGTCCTTCCCCCTCGGAGCTCATGGCCCTGGGGATGTGCGCAGGCCTCAGTGGGGAAGTGCAGGGCCTGGGGAGGAAGAGATGCTCGTCAGCTCGAGGGACAGGAAATCAACTGCCACTTCCTGACTACAGACTTGAGGCTGCAGGGCCCTCCCTGGTCTCATGCACATGCCCAGAATGGAGAAAGCAGACAGACAGATGCAGAGGCCTGCCGACTTCATACCCTGCCCCTAACACACACACACACACACACACACACACACACACACGGAGCCCCTCATCCAGGCCTCACTTCATGGTGCAGCCTGGCACACCCTCCTGGCTGGGGCTCCCAGCCTTGAGCGCCATCCCAGACTGCTTCCTGGGGCTTCCCCACCCCTGGCAGATGCCGGATCTCAGCAGGTCCCCTGGCCTCCCAGCTGCTGAGGGCCCCACTGAAGGATCAGCCTTGGCGTTTTCATTGGAGTCCCCAGGACTAGGAGGTCGCAGAGGCCAGCCCCCGGCTCACTGCCCACCCTGTCAGGGGCCTCTTTGGTTGGATGCCACTCCTTGGGCTGGGCCCGCCTCCTTGTGTCCCACGGACACCCAGGTGTGCCAGGCCCCTCACGTGACTTGGTGCTTTCTCAGGTTTCTCCCTGGGGCCCAGCTCAGTGATGGCGGCCTCCCTTGCCACCCAAAGAAGCACATGTGGATGCAAGGGAAGGTTCTAGCCAGACCTAGGAATCTGTCTCCTGGAATTGGCTGCAGAGGCAGCTGGCCAGGCAGGCCTGAGGTCATCCCAGTGCGTGTCCCACTCGTGCTGGTGGCAGGCCTCCTCCAATACCACCTCCCACTCCGGGCGCCTCCCTCCCTCTACTCCCAGCACGTAACCCGTTCATGTGCTCTGCCCCGGGCTTGGTCCCTGAGGTTCTCGCCAGCACTGCCCTTCTGCCCTGGCCAGGCTTTTCTTCCAAGCCCATGTCCCCCCATAGCCAAGGCTCAGCACCCCACTTCAGAGGCCGAGGATGCTCTGGACCATATGGTGTTCCCGTCGACCCCCACCTCGCTGTTCACCATGTCCCTCGGGGTGTCAGCCCAAGCGTGACCTGATATTCCAGATTTCACGCCCAGCGTGGGCACAGATCTGGGCCAGCATCCTGTCTTGCCAGTTCCCAGCCAGTGACCTTGGGCAGGTCACTTCCTCTTTCCTTGTCTCTTGCCTTCTCTGATAATAGGGGTGATAAAAGTTCTTTCTGCCTTCAGCTACCCAGGAAAACTCTAGTGCAGCACCTGGGGCACTGGGACTAGAGTTCTCCCTATTTATTTATTTATTTATTTATTTATTTATTTATTTATTTAGAGAGACAGAGAGAGACAGTGCGAGCAGGGGAGGGTCAGAGAGAGAGGGAGACACAGAATCCGAAGCAGGCTCCAGGCTCTGAGCTGTCAGCACAGAGCCCGAGGCGGGGCTCGAACCCACGAACGGTGAGATCATGACCTGAGCCAAAGCCTGACGCTTAACCGACTGAGCCACCCAGGCGCCCCTAGTTCCCCCTATTACTCCTCGCCCCCCACCCTCCAGTCCCACCAGGGACACCCCCTCCATACCCCCAGGCAGGGGACACTGGGACCTTGGCTTCTGGTAGCACTTTGGAGGAAGGGCAGGCACCTAGGTGCCCCACCACCCCACTCTGGCTTCTGGAACTACTGGGAGCAGCCAGGCCTCATGGAGGGGGCTGGATGGATGGGGTGGAGGGCTCCCAGCCAGCAGCTCTCAAAGACAGTTGCCCTCTGTGCCCCTCCCCTTCTCAACTCCCTTGTTAATCACAGAGCGAGATGTGCATGAAACTCGACCTGCGCCGCCCGATAGCATCTCCGGGTACTGGGCTCCCTCCTGACTTCATAGCAAGGCCCCAGCCCAGAGAAGGCCCTGCCTGGGCCGTGTCTGCTGGGAGGAGGGTGTTTATTCTAAGAGGGCACCCGGGAGCTCTCCATCCAACCCGGGGTTGGGGGGGGAGGGCGGAGATTAGCTCCCCAAGGTTGCTGGTATAAAGCCGCCCACGCACCCTGCTGTTCCCAAAGAGGTGGGCATGGAGTGAAGACCGTGGGGCAGGTTCCCCTGGATGGATGTGGGCAGGGGTGAGGCCTGGCGGCTGGGCACCATGTTCTACAATCGCCTCTTCTCAGCCACCTGTCAGCGTGAGTACCTGCCTGCCCACCTCCAGGCCCCCCGCTGCCCCCACCCTACTGAGGACAGGCAGGCTGGGACAGTGAAGTGGGGGGGTGCTTGGCCACAGGTTGGCAAGGCCCTTCTGAGCTCAGTCCTGACCATCTTCCGCTCCTGGGAAGCCAGGAGTCCTCTTGAGGAAGATGGCCCTAACACCTCGATCCTTCCAGGGCTGCCGAGACCCTGGGGGAGGGGGGGGGGTCAGTCACTGGCTGTCCATAAGTCCTGTCTGTTGGGGAGAGGGATCCAGCCCTCTGGGCCTCTGTTGCATCACGGCTCCTGGGTCACCCCTCCTGGTCTAGCGTTGGGCTGAGGAGGGGTGGGGCAGGGCGGGGCTGCTTCTGCACGTCAAGGGTCATAGGTCCTTATCGCTCACCTCGATGAGCCGTGTCAGGGCCAGCCTGGAGACAGGCAGGGTCATGGAGAGGCCATCGGCTTCAGGCTACTTGGTCCCATCCTCATGGGCTCAGGCTCCGGGTCGGCAGGGACAGCAGGCAGAGTGACCCAGTGACCCTTCCTCGCAGAAGGTGCCATGCGGGCCAGTGAGACTGTCTCGGAAGCCAGTCCAGGCTCCACCGCCAGCCAGACCGGAGTCCCCACTCAGGTGGTTCAACAGGTGCAGGGCACCCAGCAGGTAGGACGCACCCCTCCCCAGGGCGGGGGGGGGGGCGGGGCAGGAGGGCACGTGAGAGGGGCACTGGTGACCGTGACCACAAGTACTTGGCCTCCCCTCCTGTTCTGCTGCCGCCAGCGTGGTTCAGGTCCTTACTCCCTGCCCCCACAGCGTCTGCTGGTCCAGACGAGCGTGCAGGCCAAGCCAGGCCACGTGTCTCCCCTCCAGCTTACCAACATCTCAGTGCCCCAGCAGGTAAGCCTGCCACACCAGGCCCGGCCAACCAGACACACCCCCACCCCAGTGGCCTGCTCAGATCTGCCTCTGGCGAGTGACACTGTGGCGGTCGGGGCCCGTTGGGGAAGGAGGAGCTGCACAAATCGTCTTAATAGACATCCGAGGAATAGCAGTTAGGAAAGTGGCTTTCAGGTCCGGCCCCAGTATCTCAAAGCAGAGAACCCAATGCCAGTTAGGAGCCAAGAGCCCGTAGCCAGCACAGGGTCTGTGAGTACATGGTGGTCCAGCCCCCAGAAGGCTGTGGGCGGTGTGAATGGGGCTGCGCCCAGAAGGGGCCTCAAGGGTATGGCATATTCCACATGGCCTGTGGGGCCAGGTTCCCCGGACACAAACCCTCACCTGCGACTTACTGGTCCCAGGGCCTCAGGCAAACACTTTCGCTGCCCTCAGCCTCGCTGTCACCCTCTATGCGGTGGAGGTCCTAACATGGGGCTGTCCGGGCTGTTTTGTGAGCTAAGGGGCACGCACCACTAGGACATCGCCCAGTGTGGCGCAGATGCTCGCAGGAACCGGACAGGCTGGCGTGAGTAAACTGTGGCCCTTTTCCCTTGCGGTTCTAGGCTCTCCCCACGCAGCGTCTGGTGGTGCAGACGGCCCCAGGCGGCAAGGGCGGCCAGGTTTCCCTGACGGTGCATGGCACCCAGCAGGTGCACTCGCCCCCTGAGGTAGGTGGTGGCCCGTCAGCTACCCTTTCCGTGTCTGTCTCCCCAGGTTGGCCATGTGCCCCCAGAGTATACTTGGGGGCAGGTCCCTGCGCCCCCAAGCCCACTTGTTCTTCGAGAGTCCTTATTGAGCCCGGGTTGGGTGGCTTGGCTGCCCGATTCGTGGCCCTGGCAGCTCTGAGCTGAGTCCTGCTCCAGGAGGAGGCAGCTTCCCCTAGGGTGAGATGGGCCTCACATCCCAGGAAGGGGAGCAAGTCCTGCGCCCCTCAGCGCTGGGAGAGGCTCTTCCCCAGACTACAGGGTAGATTCTGGGGGCCCCCTAATGAGTGTGTTGGAGGCAGGCAACCCACGGGTGGCTGGGCACCTAGGTGGCAGCATCGGGAGCTGGGGGTCAGACCCCCAGTCATCCATTTCTCCTTGGGGACTCTTGCCGGGCCTCGGGAGCCTTCTGAGCCCAGGGTTTTCTATACGTAAAACAGTTAAGGATACTAAGGGCCATCAGCTCAGTGTGGCCACAGCATGACCCAGAGCTAACACAGATTCTGTAGCCAGCATGCCTGGGGTCAGTGCCTGGTTCCACCACTCAGCCATGTGGCCTTGGCACGTCCCTTCCCATCTCGAAAGTGGGAATTCACTCACCTACCCCTCCTCACCTCAGGGCTGCAGTCCCTCTCACTAGGGAGGCACAGGTGTCCTCTGAGCTGCGGAGGATGGGTCCCCACACCAGCGCCTCTGAGCTGAACCCCAGCCTTGCCTGGGAGTGGCCCCAGGACTAAGGCAGGGATGAGGCGTTTGGATTCATGGAATTCGGCCAGTTATCGGCCTAGGCGGTTGAGACCTCTGCAGCCTGTCACCCGCCCCCCTCAAGTAGTTCTCGGGCCAGCCCTCTGAAAAGGGGTATTCTCAGGGCCCAGGTGCCCAGACCACACTCCTGTGTCTCCTTCCCTCGTAGCGGTCGCCGGTGCAGCCAAACAGCTCCTCCAGCAAGACGGCTGGGGCCCCCACGGGTACGGTGCCGCAGCAGCTGCAGGTCCATGGCGTTCAGCAGAGTGTCCCCGTCACCCAAGAGGTGCCAGGCCAAGGCGGGTGGGGCTGGGGCAAGGGGTCCTGGCCAGGCAGCCCCCGCGGCTGTCTGTGGGAGCCAAGCAGGTGGGGGTACAGCCTCGGCTGCCCCCCCATCCCCAGGCCTCTGGCCAGCGCCTCTGCTCGGCTCCACACCCAGCATCCTCATCTCCATAATGACTTCTGCCCTGGGAGTCGGGGGGCAGGGTGGTGGGGGTCGCTGGGGGGGTGAGATGTAATCCTCACAGGTGGCACCTAACACAGGTGCTGGAAACAACTTAGAGAAACAGCCTTGCCTCTTTCGGCCCCGTTGCCTGGAGGAAGCCCCAAAGCCAAGTCCAGGCTTACCCCTAAGGAGCTCAGGGAGGGGTCCAGTCTCCCAGTCCGTGGCCAGCTCAGGCTGTGCTCTGAGCTGCCGGTCACGGCAGCTGGAGCAGGTTAAGTGGCGAAGGTGGCCTGCCATCTGGCTGTTACCACTCAGTTGCAGGGTTCCAGACCCCTTGCAAAACCAGAGGAAAGGCACAGACTTCCCCAGGGAGGAAAGCAGAAAGCTCATCCTGAAGGATTTGCAGATGCTCCTGCCCAGCCCCCCACACCCTCTGAACCTCCAGGCCTGGACTTGACTCCTAATCTACCAGGCACCCCCCCCCTACACACCCCAGCCTCTGCCCCTCACTCTGCGCCCTGAGGGTGGGGTGACAATTCCTGCAACAGCATGGAAAGTGAGAATGTGGAGGCGATGCAGAGGTGGGGGTGTGGGATAACTTACGTAGAGAGTCGGGGTGGGCGGCAAGGACTCCCTCAGTCCCAAGTTCAACTTTGGTTCTGCCACTTCCTGTCAGCCCCAGTTTGAGGAGCCTTTGTTCGCGCCTATGACAGAACGAGAGTTGGTGTGGTCATGAATCTCAAAGGCACTCTGGGCAGGACTGCCAGGGCAAAGCTGGAGAAGGGTGGCCTCGTACTCCCCAGGCTGCTCTGAGGCTTACATGTGGGCATGGGGTGGGTGCTTGGGGATGGGTGGGCCTCTGGTAGCCATAGTTACCCTAGTCTGACTTGTCTTTTCCATCCCCAGAGGTCGGTGGTCCAAGCCACTCCGCAGGCGCCCAAAGCCGGCCCCGTGCAGCAGCTCACGGTGCAGGGGCTCCAGCCGGTTCACGTGGCTCAAGAGGTGCGTGTCTTCTTCCCTTACCTCTGGGCAAACTGGTACTGGGCCCAGGCTGGGGATGGGTGCAGGCCCATCAGGCCGCAGGGAGGGAATGGAGCGGGATGGGGAGAGGGGCTTCTCAAGGGCCTGGGCCCGTTGGGCTGTAGACTCAGCCTTGGAGCCTCCCCTTTTCCTGGCACCTGGCAGTTTAAGGGCCCAGGTTTTGCTAAGAGAGCGACCTGGATTCTTCTCTCCTCCCCGAGTCACCGGGCGGGGTCTTTTTGGGGTTGCTGCGTGAGCTCAGTGACCCAGTGGGCGGCGGAGGCCTAGAGCCCCGCCCGCGGCCGCTCCCGGTGACCCCCCAGTGTCTCTGTTTGTCCTCCAGAGCTCAGGCAGTCAGTTTCCCGCTAGGAAGGCAGAGCAGCAGGAGCCCCGGCCCACGCCGCCGCCGGAGCCGCCGCCCCG
>NC_043711.1:9292692-9297064 GCF_006229205.1 Suricata suricatta | reverse complement strand
GCCCCGGAGCCGCCGCCGCTTCCGCCCGCGTGCAGGGGCGAGGTCCGGCCGCTAGGCAGCCCCCAGCCGCCGCCGCCCCTTTACGATCCGGGCGCCGAGCAGTGGGTGGAGCTGGTGGGCGTGCTGCCCCCGCACCTGCTCCTGCCGCAGCCGAAAGTGGTCTTCGAGCCACTGCCGGGGTTCCCGGCCCGACCCAGCCCCGACCAGAGGGTCAGGATCCAGAGAGTCCCCCAGGTGCTAGTGTTCGGCACGGCCGCCACAGCCCTCAAAGTAGGTGGCGGACGTACGGGCGGGGGGCATCGGGCGGGAGGGGGCGGGATCCGCCGTACCGGCCGGCGTCCGGCCCCAGGCTGCCCGCCTGGCCCTGCAGGCCCTGAAGACCCCACCTCTGACACCCCGACCCCTACCCCCAAGGCAGGCGGCCCCAGGTCCCAGGCTCCACCCCAACAGACGGGTGGGGGAGGGGTGGGGAATTTAGGCCCCGCCCCCAAAGCCCTGTCAGTAAATTCCAGGTTTGTCCCACTAGCCGGAGCCCCGCCCCTGGCCTCGGCCCCTCCCCTGACATCCTGTCCTTGGCTTCCAGGCCCCGCCCCTGCAGACGGGGATCCTTCGCTTATTGCAGGCTCCACCCCTGAGGCCCTGTTTGTATGCAGCTTCAGGCTCCAGCTTTGGCTTTAGCTTCAGTGGCAGCCTTGTCCCAGGGCCTGGCTCTACTCGTGAGGTCCAGCTTTCACTGCCAGAGTAGGACTCCGGGGTCCCCTCAGCCCGCCTCACGTCAGCCCCCACCCTTGCTGCCCCTAGCCTAAACACGGAGTCCTGGCTTCTCCGGACACAGTTCTGCCTGACTCCCAGCCCCGGCCAAGGCCGCAATCCCCGGGCCTCTGACCCCTGGCCCTGGCCAGATGTGTTCAGAAAGTCCAGAAATGCAGCCTGCTAGCCGGGGAGCCAGGTGTCCTTGAGAGCTGGGACAGCTCCCAGCCCTTTAGAGACCGAGGCCGAGGAACCGACCCACCCCTGACCTTCTGTGCGCCCTTCCTCCCACACCAGGTGCAGCAGCTCCAGCAGGTGCCCGTCCCACACGTGTACTCCAGCCAAGTGCAGTATGTGGAGGGCGGTGACGCCAGCTACACGGCCAGTGCCATGTGAGTGGGCAGAGGTCCGGGTGGGGGAGGCGGGGCTTAGGTCTGCTCGGGAGGGGGCGGGGGCGGGGCTTAGGTCTGCTCCGGACCCTGCTAGGACTTGAGTTCCGTGCCTCAGGCAGACCAACCAGCCTTCAAGGCCTCAGGTGACAGGTGGTAGGTGCTTCCCCAGGATAAGCGGCAGCCACCAGGCAGGGGCAAAGCAGAGGGGACCCTCGCAGGCTGGGACAGGCATCCGAGTATAACTTAAGACCTTGGAGCCAGAGGGACCTGGGTTTTAGAAAATAAAAAAAGAAAATTTAATTTTTACAAGACACGCTTTTTTGAATTAATAGGGAATGTTAAAGAGAAGGCAACCTTTACTGCCGCCCGCCAGCTTGCTCCAGAGGCAGTGCTGTGAGCAGTTTGTTTGCTCCTAGAGATACTCTGAGGAGAGAAACTACCCCCTCTTTTGTTCTGTCCTTTATTTCTTCCCCCAGCGGTGTATTTCAAAGCCCTTCCCTGTTTCTCTGACCAGGTCCCAGTCACCCTGTTTAATGGCTCTGTAATAATCCGCAGTGCAGACCTAGCGTGAGCGACGTAGCCGGTGTCCCCCCACCCCGGCTGACACTTGGGGGCCCTTGCGTACGCTGCAGCACTGTCACCATGTCCCACATATCAGGCAGATCTGTGCCCGAAGCCTGCCCCAGCCTCCGCGCTGGCTCACTCTTGTCCGGGGTCCCCCTCACACCGCCTCCCCTCCCTCCTCCTCTGTAGTAATAATTCCAGGACTATAGTGATCGTCGTTTTCATTTTTGGAAGTTTCGTTTGGTTTTCTTTGCATTTGTCCGACCTTTTTTTCTTACACCCCCCACCCACCCGTCCCTTATGGGCCTGACGCTGGGGATTGGCTCATAGAGCAACTAGGTCCCTGGGTGGTGATACTGTGGCCGATCCCAGGGGGCATGACCCTGGCACCTGAGTCACGTCCACGGCATCCAGCCACCTCATAGTAACGTTGGTTTTCTTCCGGTGCTGCCAGTCTCTTCGCCATGCAATTAACCAGAGTGGGTGGGGACCACCGAGGGCGTCCCGGAAAGAAGAGTGGCCCCTCTAGAGCCCCCAGGGGTGTTCGAAGCAGAGCTGAAGTACAAGCCCAGGCCTTGTGGTGCCAGGCTGACTCCTGCGTCCCCTTAGTGGTGTCTGTTCTTCTGTTTCAGTTCTCCCTTCCGTGATTACTGTGCGTGTGATCCCACGTAGCCCATCATTGCCACCAGATTCTTGTGACATTGTTAGCACCACTGTGTCCTCTGTCTGTCTCTTGCAGAGGATTTTAAATGGGTCTCCAGCCCTTTGCCAGCCGGGGTTGACCTAGCCAAAGCCACGGTCCCCGCACCCCCATTGCTGGCTCTGCCCAGGCCTCGTCCAGAGATGCACACATTCATTCATTCAGTCATTCAGCAAATTGCTGTCAGAGCAACATGTGGGGGGCACATATTGCTCCAAATGTGGGGTGGGGTGCTGGGCTGGTTGGCTGTGGTCCCTGCCTGGGGACGGGGTGGAGGCCACGTGCTGGTGCCACTCAGTGCCACTTCAGTGGATGTGGACCAGGGCGCTGGAATCAAGAGCCACATTGAGGTGTCCAACGGGTAGGGTGCTCGCCTTGGGTGACCGGCTTCCTACCTCTCCCCTCCCCCTCCCCTATCTGTCTCCTCACCACCCCCATGGGCGTCCGGTCTCCTTCCCCAGCTCCCTTCAGGAGCCTGTTAAGAACAGAGCCTTTTGTGGTGGCTCCCACTGGCCGGCCTTGATTCCTTTCTGGACTTTTACATTTTGATGTTGTTTTAATCATTAGTAAGTTAAGAGGGCTCAGAAATCAAAACTGCCCAACGATGTCTTGTGAGACGCCTACCTCCCCCCGTCCACGGGGCCTCCACCCCCACGATGCAGACAGAGCTGTGAAATGGGGCACCATCTCTCCCCTGTTCCAGAAATCCCGTCCTTCCCTTTCTCCACCTCTTCCATTTACCTGAAAAAATGTGGAGCCGCTGCTGTGGCAGGGTCTTCCTCCTTCTTACCCCTTCTTGGGATTTTTTTTCCTGTTTTTTACTTATTTTTGAGAGACAAAGAGAGACAGCATGAGCAGGGGAGGGTCAGAGAGACAGGGAGACACAGAATCTGAATCAGGCTCCAGGCTCTGAGCTAGCTGTCAGCACAGAGCCTGATGTGGGGCTCGAACCCACGAACCATGAGATCATGACCTGAGCCGAAGCCGGATGCTTAACCGACTGAGCCACCCAGGTGTCCCACCCCTTCTTAGGATTCTGTCACCTTTCACCTAACTGTCCTCCAGAGATGGACCCCAGGTGTTTTTACTCTCTTGCTATGACTTGCAGCCTTGAGCCTGTGTCATGTGGTCATGTGACATGGGTCCTAGGATGGCTGGAGGAGAAGGCTCCTCTGCCTCCGAGGGGCCTGCTGCACACTCGAGGAGCCATTGATGAATTCTCCCCCTGCCATTGTGGCTACTGAATTAAAAGTAGAACCCTTCCCCTTTCTTCAGCACCCTCTTCCTGCCTCAATTACTTACCTGGGCACGGACCACCTTCCGCAATGCCCTCGATTCACCTCCGTGCCTGCTTCTCCTCTGGCTTCCCCGCTATGACATCAACTCCCCAGGGCAGGGCCTTTTCTGTCTTACCCGCTGTTGGGTCTGTACTACCTACACAGTGTCCGGCATACAGTAGATGCTCAATCACTTTGTTTTTTGATTGAGTGAAGTGTGTGGCCTATTCCAAGTGACTTCGCCATTCTGTCTTGGCTTCTTCACCCCTGAGGGGTGGACTCCCATGCTAGGGGCCACTCTGATGATTAAATGGAAAATTGCCCCATCAGGCATTAAGAGTGGTGCCTGGCCGCCTGGGTAAATGTTGGCGGCTTCCCGCTCCTGTCCTGGGAGGAACCCCACCCCATCGGAGCGCCCTCCGTCATGCCCCTCAGCCCTCCAGCTCCTGCCTGCTGACCCCTGCCTCTGCTTCCCTCTCAGCCGCTCCAGTGCCTATCCCTACCCGGAGACGCCGCTGTACACCCCTACAGCGGGCGCCAGCTACTACGAAGCTGCCGGCACCGCGGCACAGGTCAGCACGCCCGCTACATCCCAGGCGGTGGCCAGCAGCGGCTCTGTGCCCATGTACGTGTCCGGGAGCCAGGTGGTCACCAGCTCCCCCAGCAGCGCGGGTGGTGCCGGCGGTGGT
>NC_043711.1:9284103-9292592 GCF_006229205.1 Suricata suricatta | reverse complement strand
GCCGGCGGCGGGGGTGGCGGCGGTGGCAGCGGCGGCGGGGGTGCCGGCAGTGGCGGTGGCGGCGGCGGCGGAGCAGGCACCTATGTGATCCAGGGCGGCTACGTGCTGGGCAGTGCCAGCCAGTCCTACTCCCACACCACGCGTGCCTCGCCAGCCACTGTAAGTGCCAACTCAGGTCCCAGAAGAGGCGGGCAGGGTGGGAGTGGGGGTGGGGAGCCTGGGTGGGCAGGGGCCACCATCAGCAGGAGTCTTGGTATCCTTGCACCAGAGTCCTCAGATGAAGATGTCCTGGGATCAGATCCTGGCTCTGTAGCCTCAGACAAGTTACTCAGCCTCTCTGGGCCTTAGCTAATATGCATGAAGCTGTTAGAGCAGTGCCCCCAAGAAGTTGTCTCCTGTGACTAGAGCTGATAATGGTGGGTGTATGGCAAGGGGAGGGAGAGGCAGGCACCAGCATGGGGGGAGCTGCCCTGAGCAAGGTTCTTTGTCCACGTAGAAGGCTGTGAGATAACCTCTCTCTGCCCAGGGGTGGGCTGTATGGAGTCACGTGGGCTCTGTGACTCCATACAGCCTGTGGTCACTCCTCCATACAGTCACTAGCTCTGTGACTGTGGTTGGGCCAGGGCCTGGCCAGGGTGGTCCTTGGCCTCTTGGAACTTGGGGTCTGGAGTGATTTATTTGTTTATTTAATTTTAAATATTTATTTAGCTTTGAGAGAGAGAGAGAGAGAGACAGAGTGTGCACAGGGGAGGGGCAGAGAGAGAGAGAGAGACAGAGGATCTGAAGCCAGCTGTCAGCACAGTGCCCAATGTGGGCCTCAGCATCACGAAACCATGAGATCACGACCTGAGCCAAAGTGAGGCGCTTAACCCACTGAGCCACCCAGGCACCCCTGGGGGTCTGGAGTGATTTTTAACTTTTTTTTTTTTACAGTTTTATTTATTATTGAGAGAGAGAGAGAGACAGATCATGAGCTCTGAGGGGCAGAGAGAAGGGCAGAGAGAGAGGGAGACACAGAATCCAAAGACAGACCCTAAGCTCTCAGCTGTCAGCACAGAGCCCGATGCGGGGCTCGAACCCACAGACCGTGCGAGCGTGACCTGAGCCTAAGTCGGACGCTCAACTGACTGAGCCATCAGGGCGCCCCTAGAGTGATTTTAAATACCCCCCTTTGACACAGCCACCCATCATGGACCACGTAACCAAGACGGGAACTTTCTCAGAAAGCATGCAAACCTCCCTTATACATCCATGCAGCCTGGCTTCAGGTCTATTTTTTTTTTAATGCTGGTTGTGACCCACCTAACTGCTTTCATGTCCCTGTAATGGGTCCCCCCCCGCTGAAGTCTGCAGACATTCTTCACTAGAACAGTGCGGTCCTGGAGAACATTTCCCACTGATAGAAGTGGTCCCTCTGTGCTGTTCCATACAGAGGCCTCTGGCCACCTGTGGCTGTTGAGGGCCTAAAATGTGATTGGGCTCACCGAGGAACGAGTTGAGGTTGTATTTCCTTACACTACTTTGATATAGTTGTAGATTTCATAGGAAGCCACAAAAACAGTACAGGGAGACCCCAGAGCCCTGTGGGCCGCTCACCCAGGTTACCCTGCTCACTCAGATTACCCCCTAGTTACGTTTTCTGTAGCTGCAGTACAGAATCCAGCCAGGAACCTGGCCTTGGTACAGTGCAGGTGTCTACTTCTTTTTATCACTGAACATTTGGGAAACCACCACTGCAATCAAGATGCAGAAGTGTTTCATTGCCACAGAGATCACCCTCCAACTACCTTTTTATAGTGCCCTCCGCCCTCCTCTCTCCCAACCTCTCTAACCCCCAGTAACCGTGAATCTGTTCCCCATTTCTGTAACGCTGTCATCTCGAGAATGTTCTATGAATCATACCCCACATGACCTTTTGACATTGGCTCTTTCCCCTCAGTACACATTCATTTCAATAGCTAGGTGCGGTTGGCGGCACCTGTATTGGACAGTACAGTTCTAGAAGGTTCCATGGGATTTAGTTCCACCCGGTGATTATGATAACGATGTGACCTGCCGCGTGGTTGTCAGGGTCACAATGGGAAATGGGCGCAGAGAGAAGGGGCACCCGGGTGGCTCGGGCTGAGTCTCCGACCTCAGCTCAGGTTGTGGTCTCAGGGTTCGTGTATTTGTGAGCTCAGTGCTGTCGGTGCAGAGCCCACTGTGGATCCTCCGTCCCCCTCTCTCGGCCCTTCCCCTGCTGGCGCGCTCTCTCTCAAAAATAAACAAACATTTAAAAAAAAAAAAAGGGAAATGGGTACAGAGAACACTTAGCAGCACGTACGCCAGAAACAAGCAATGCTTCGTGCTTTTCTGTCCCCGGTCTGGGCCCAGGTTCAGTGGCTCCTCGACAACTATGAGACGGCCGAGGGCGTGAGCCTGCCACGGAGCACCCTCTACTGCCACTACCTGCTGCACTGCCAGGAGCAGAAGCTGGAGCCCGTCAACGCCGCCTCCTTCGGCAAGCTCATCCGCTCTGTCTTCATGGGCCTGCGCACCCGACGGCTTGGCACCAGGTGCGCCACCCCCCCCCCACCCCCCCCAACCCCCCCCCCCCCCCGCCCCTGAGTTCTCCAGGGCCTCAGCTACCCCTCTCCTGTCCTCACTCACTGGCCCCTTCCTCCCACACCCACAAATCCCCACCCCAGGGCCTTTGCACCAGCTGTGCCTTCTTCATGCACGTTTCCCCGTATTCTTACTCCAATGCTGCCTGGTCCCCTCAACTAGAACCGCAGCTTTCCCACATCCCTGACACTCCCCAGCTCGCCTCCTTCCCCACTAGCTTTTTCTCCTTACTAAGGAGCGCTGTCCAATGTGCCTTTTATTTATGTTACTCACTTGTTTCTGATCTGGCTTCCAATGCTAAAATGCAGGAGCTGCACATGGTTGGTGCTTAATCAGGGCCTTCAAGTCTGAATCCATGTAGGAAGGAACAAGGAGCCATCCCCCGCACCCACTCTTCTCTGCTTCTCCTTTGCAACCCCCACACCTCGCTGGGGTGAGCCCTGCTCACCTCTTGGGGCCAGCTCCCGACTTAGGTGTTGCCTTATTTATCTCCCCATTTCTTCATCTGTCTGCCGAGGGTTCCAGGAACACCCCTGGTGGAATAGGGCTTAGGGACACGTGCCTTTGTGTGTACTGAGTGCTCAGAACAGCGTCTGCAATCCTGTTATGACTGGTCCTTGCTGAGCTCCTGGCCCATGCTCAGGGGTGCCCTCAGATGCTGGCCCTGCCTTCTCAGAACACGGTTGGCACACGGGGACCTCCCTTGGCACCCACAGCCCCTGTACTTCCCCACAGTGGCCCCCCTTTGGCTCTGCGGAACATGGGTCTTGCCCCCCCACCCCGGGCTGTCATGTCCCCCAAGCAGAGCAGGGGCAGGTGTAATGTGAAGGTGCTGGCGAACAACTGGAGGTCCTTTTTTCCCCCACCCCCCGCCCCCCGCCTCGGCCCAGCTCTCACCCTCTGCCTCCCTCCCAGGGGCAACTCCAAATACCACTACTATGGCCTGCGGATCAAGGCCAGCTCACCGCTGCTGCGGCTGATGGAGGACCAGCAGCACATGGCCATGCGGGGCCAGCCCTTCTCTCAGAAGCAGAGGTTAGCCGGGTGGGGCCAGGCCCCGTGCTGGTGGAGGGCGGAGGGCTGGTCGGCCTGCCTTGGTGCCCCAGCCACCCCTTTTCCAGGCTCAAACCCATCCAGAAGATGGAGGGCATGACGAACGGCGTGACCGTGGGGCCACAGCAGGCCACCGGGCTGTCAGACATCAGTGCCCAGGTCCAGCAGTACCAGCAGTTCCTGGGTGAGAGTGCCCTGGCCCCCCGGGGCGGGCTCTGGGCCAGGGTCCGAGGCCCCGGAGAGATCATGCAGGTGGTTCATTTGCCCCTCCTGAGCCTCATCATCCCCCACTGCCCATGGGGGGGCCCCTGCTTGGGAGGAAGGGGATGACAACTTGATACGATCCTGGGGAGGAGGCTTGAGGGGGGGCAGGCAGGTGGAGGATAAAGGGCCTCACCGTGTGTCCTCCCTGCCTCCAGATGCCTCGAGGAGTCTCCCTGACTTCTCAGAGCTTGACCTCCAGGGCAAAGTGCTCCCTGAGGGCATCGGGCCTGGGGACATCAAGGCCTTCCAGGTCCTGTACCGGGAACACTGTGAGGTAGGGCAGCCGGGTGGGTGGGCAGAGGTGAGGGAAGGCCACGCTGCCCCGCCCCCGCCACGTCCCTGAGCATCCGGCCTCGCCAACAGGCCATTGTCGACGTCATGGTGAACCTGCAGTTCACCCTGGTGGAGACGCTGTGGAAAACCTTCTGGAGGCACGACCTCAGCCAGCCCAACGAGGCGCCCCCGCTGGCTGTGTGAGTCCCTCGGCAGGAGGGGGGCGGGGGGTGGGAGGGGGCACTGTGAGCACCTGGGGCAGGGTAGCCAGACCCCCACCTCCGTGGAGAAAGGGGCATCTGCCTAAACCCCTGCAGCTGGAGGGGAGGGTGACATGGCCTCTGACCCACCCCCGTCCAGAGTGTGCCTGTGTCTCAGTCTGACAGTGTGTGGGACAGTGGGTCCCACTGGGCCATTTCCTCCCTGCCACAGGGCGGGGGACCCGTGCCCATCTTACCCTGGGGGTGTGTGGGGAGGGCCATGTCAGCCTGACCTCGGGGGTGGGGCGGGTGTCCACAGGCATGACGAGGCCGAGAAGCGGCTGCCCAAGTCCAGCCTGGTGCTCCTCTCCAAGTTCGAGCCAGTGCTGCAGTGGACCAAGCACTGTGACAACGTGCTGTACCAGGGCCTGGTGGAGATCCTCATCCCCGACGTGCTGCGGCCCATCCCCAGTGAGTGCACGGCTGCTGCTGCCCTCCCCGCCAACCTCCACCCCTACCCCCTGTGGTCCTGATGTGCCCCCAACGCGCCCACAGGTGCCTTGACCCAAGCGATCCGGAACTTTGCCAAGAGCCTGGAGAGCTGGCTCACGCATGCCATGGTGAACATCCCCGAGGAGATGCTGCGCGTGAAGGTGCGGGTGTGAAGCAGGGCTGGGCGCAGGCTCGCGGGAGGGGGCAGGGCGGCCTGGGGGCGCAGCCCCGCCCCTCCCTCCCTCCACGCTGTGGAGCTGCCTTGGTCTCCTCTCCCTGTTCGAGGCAGTAGGAGTCGTCTCCACTCCGGCCCCTTGGAGTGAGCTTTGGGTGTCATCTTTTCAAACCAGACTCCTCAGTGGCCCGCTTCTGAAACGCAGCCCCTGGGGGACATTTTTGTATACGATGCAACCTCTTAACAAAATAAAAACCAAACGTAGCTTGAAGTAGTTCTTTTCAGACGGCTTCAATAGGGGGGAAAGAAAGCAATATCTATAAGGTAACAGAACGAGGGCCCTCCTCACCAACCCTGCACATTCACTGTCTACTTAGACGTGAGGGATTAGATGGGATGTGCTTCCTCCTGAGCAAAACAATAAAAGGAAGAAAAGGGGTTTTTTTGTTGTCCTTAAAACGGTAACAAGACAGTCATACAGAACGGGACATCTGAAGCATCACCCTTGGGGGCACAAGACAGAGGGTGGGGGGAAGGGGGAGGAGGGGAAAGAGGAGAAGCTGGATCCAGGGGGAAGCCCTTCAGAACTGGCAAGACCCATGTATTCACTCATTTATTCAGCATACACTTATTGAGCACCTGCTGTGTGCCGGCATGGTTATGGTTCTCAGTGCTGGGAGCACAGCAGTGACGGGAGATTCACAAAACCCCACCCTCCCTGACCGGACGTTCAAAGGAATAACAATCCAAGCAACGCCCTTTCTAGACCGTGCTCCCAGAGTTTCTATTGTGTCCTTTAATTAAAAACAATAATAACATGCAGCGCCTGGTGGCTCAGTTGGTTGAGATTCCGGCTCTTGATTTCCACTCAGGTCACGATCCCAGGGTTGTGGAACTGAGCCCCATGTCTGGTTCTGAGCGTGGCACCTGTCTGGAATTCTCTCCCTCTCCCTCTGCCCCTCTCCCCTGCTCATGGCTCGCGAGCGCGCCCGCTCTCTCTCTCAAAATTTGAGAGAAAAGAAATAACTTGGTCAAACACATGCCATTGATTTTTTTTTTTTGTCCCATACTTTGGGTGTCCACCCAAAGTTTGAAAATCCCAATCCCTTGATTTCCCAACAAAAGTGACAAGATACATCCCACCCTTTTAGAAGAAAGGAGGTTTCTGAGAAGTTGCGGTGTGCGGAGCCTGGGACGGCGGGGTGGGTTCCACATAAGCCACAGCCCGCACCCACCCGCTCCGCTTCCCCGCCCCGCAGGTGGCAGCGGCTGGTGCCTTCGCGCAGACGCTGCGACGCTACACGTCGCTCAACCACTTGGCCCAGGCGGCGCGGGCAGTGCTGCAGAACACGGCGCAGATCAACCAGATGCTGAGCGACCTCAACCGCGTGGACTTCGCCAACGTACAGGTGAGCACGCGGCGGAGCGGGTGAGGGCAGGGCAGCCGGGCCGGTGGCTGAGCCAAGGGCGTGTGGCCGCTGTATTCCAGGAGCAGGCCTCGTGGGTGTGCCGCTGCGAGGACCGCGTGGTGCAGCGTCTGGAGCAGGACTTCAAGGTGACCCTGCAGCAGCAGAACTCCCTGGAGCAGTGGGCGGCCTGGCTGGACGGCGTCGTGAGCCAGGTGCTTAAGCCCTACCAGGGCAGCGCCGGCTTCCCCAAGGCCGCCAAGCTCTTCCTCCTAAAGTGGTCCTTCTACAGGTGTGCGCTCAGGCTCTGCGAGATCCGGGCTAAGGGGGCGGGGGCTTGGAGACGGCTCCTCCCCCCGGGGCGGGCCAAGTGGGATCGCAGGAGGCCCCGCCTCCTCGAAGAATTTGGGACAAGAGAAGACCCCGCTTCCGGGGCTCAGGTGCCCTTTCGCGAAGGCTGCTGTCCTGTTGGCGGTGGGCTGGGTGATGACCCTTTGCGCTCACTGATGGGAGCCCGTGGCAAGCCAGTGCGCGGCCGGGCCTGACGGCCTCCTCTCCGCCGCCGCCTGCAGTTCCATGGTGATCCGGGACCTGACTCTGCGCAGCGCCGCCAGCTTTGGTTCTTTCCACCTCATCCGGCTGCTGTACGACGAGTACATGTACTACCTGATTGAGCACCGCGTGGCCCAGGCCAAGGGCGAGACCCCCATCGCCGTCATGGGCGAGGTGCGCGCGGCGGGGCACCCAGGGCGCGAGCGGGCCCCTCCCCCCCCCCTTTGGCGGGCCCCTCACCGCTGGTCTTGCCTCCTTGCAGTTCGCCAACCTGACCACCTCGCTGAACCCCCTTGACCCGGACAAAGGTAGGCGGGGTATGTCCCCAACCCAGGGCCTGAGTTCAAGGGGCGGTGAACCCAGGGGGGCGGGGATTGGGGAGGAGGCGGTGCTGGGGGTGTGGCCGCCACACTCTGAGGGGGGCCTGCTCTGTGTGCCCCAGACGAGGAAGAGGAAGAGGAGGAGGAGAGCGAGGACGAGCTGCCCCAGGACATCTCGCTGGCGGCCGGCGGCGAGTCACCGGCGCTGGGCCCGGACGCCCTGGAGCCGCCAGCCAAGTTGGCAAGGACGGACACGCGGGGCCTCTTCGTGCAGGCGCTGCCTTCCAGCTAAGCCCGCGGTCTCCCCCGCCCTGCCCTCCCGCCCATCCACCCCCAGCCGCCCATCCACGCCAGGGTCCCTCCCAGCTTCTGTGGCTTCGCTGTCACCCTGCTCCAGCCTCGGCCAGGGCAGGGATGGGGGCCTCAAAGACAGGGAAGGCTAGGGGGTCCCCGCCCCCCAACGGGGCCGGCACAATCACAGGGCCTGGCGGAGCCGCAGCTGCAAATTGACACAAAAGACGTGCCTTAAGGAACTCGCCGCCGTGCCCAGGTGCCCCGTGGGACAGCCAGCTTGGCTCCTTGGCCTGGACGGCCTCAGCATCTCCCTCCCCCACCCCAGGGGGCAGGCAGGCAGGCCCCCCTCCCCTATGGAACTGTTAACTTATTCAGCTCGCTGGCTTTGCACAGTTTGTCCTGGGCCTAACCCTGAGCCCCAGGTGGGCACAGGTGGGCGTCACCTGGGGACCCCCACTGTCAGCAGCAGCCCTGGGGATCCCCCTCCCCCAGCAACCCCACCGCTCCCCACTCCTTGGTATAAGTGCAATTAAAGCCGTGGGTGTCGCATCTTCTCCAGAGCTGGGCCCTCCCTTGCCCCGCAGCCCTCGAGGGGGCCACTGCCTGGCCTGTTCGGGGGTTAGGGCGGCCAGGGGTGCCCTCCAGCTTCCAAAGAGCAGCGGGCGGGGCCGGGCGGGGCAGCCCCGCGGGGCCCGCTGCGGGCAGTGGGGTCCAGAAGTGCTCTCGCCCGGCCCAACCCAGGCCAGAGGGGCTCCACTCCCTTCAGATCCAAGACCCCAGTGCCCCAGGCCGCCCGCCTCTGGTCTGTAATGGAACCTCCTCGCTCCTCCTCTCCCAGGAGACTGTGCTCCTCCTC
>NC_043711.1:9259272-9284003 GCF_006229205.1 Suricata suricatta | reverse complement strand
AAAAAAAAATCACTATTTTGTGTGCTCCGCGTGCTACAGCTTTTGGGGGGGCCCACCCCCTCCCTGTCCCCCCTGCCCTGGGGGGCCTCCCCTCTCCTGGCCGTGAAAGTGTCCACGCGTGTGGTAGTCTAGTGTGCCGAGCTGTTTTCTACCTTTTTGTAGTCTTTCTTAAAACACAATAAATTGCGCTGTGATACTTGGCTATTGCTAACTCGAGGGGCCTCGGTCCGGGGGCTCCAATGGGCCCCGAGCGGCAGTAAAGGGAATTCGGTGAGGCTCAGAAATAAAACATTTATTACGTGAGGAGGAAGGACGGGCAGGGGGAGGGGATGGCCACGAGGTCTGCCACCTCAGGTGGGGGAGGCTGGGACGGGCAGGGCCAGGGGAAGGGGGTCCATTCGGTCTCCCTGGGGGGGCAATGTCCACACCTGTAGCCAAGGGAAGGGGCAGACCCGCAGAGAGCAAGGGCCTGTGCCCAGCGCGGGGTGAAGGTGGGCGCTTGAGGCTGGGGGGCAGGGGGCTCCCTCCCTCTGCCCCTTCCCCACTTAAATAGGCATAAATAAAGAAGCGTCCAGACTCTCGGGCCACCAGGGGCTGCCCCCTCCAGCCCCCTTCCCCGCAGCCTAACACCAGTGCCGGGCGGTCACCGGCCAGCCGGCCAGCCGGGGCGAGGCTGCCGGAAGGCGGAGGTAGTTGGAGTCAGTGTCCAGGGCAGCTGGGCCCTCACAGCACGATCCACGTGTACCTCTCACTGTCGGCCAGAACCTTGAGCGAGCACCCTGCAGGGGAGGGGCACAAGGCAGCCATGGAGCCTCCTGGCCCAGGCTGCAGGCAGGGCCTGCCTCCCTCCCTGCTTCCTTCCAGAAGGCAGTGACACTGTGGAGGTAAACTTCGGGCCCCCAGCCCGCAGCCACCCAGTAAAGGTCTGCTGAAAGAAGGACCAGCCGGAGTGGGGCTGGTCCCCAGGTGCCACACCTGCGGGTCCTCTCTAAGGTGGCTCTTGGACCCACCAGGCCTGGCCTGCCCTCCTCCCCTCACCCCAACTCCACAGTGTGCACCGGCCTAGTTGGCAGACTCCTCCGTTCAGGAACACTCAGGAACCAGCACCCGCTCTAGGCCTGGCACAGTACCAGGGTAGGGACCTCCTGACCGCCATCGGCTCACAGGGCCTACCTTTGTGCAGTGCCTCGTTGGTCATCCTATTGACGTAGCGGCCGCTGCTCTCGGGGACCAGCCACTTCATGACCATGTCCACGCAGCTCTTGCGGTAGGAGCTCCAGACGCTGCCGCTGAGAGTGAGGGGGTGAGGGCTCTCATCACCCGGCCACCCACGCCAGTCCCAGTCCCGGCCCCGGCCCCAACCCCGCCTCACCTGGTCTGCCCCTTGACCTCGGTGAGGTCCCCTACGCTGACGGTCACGAAGATGCCGGTGTTGAGGTCCCATGCCACCTTGAGGCTGGTGTGATAGGTCTTTGGTCTGCAGTGGGGTGAGGAGCAGATGAGAAAGGGGTGGGACCAGCAGACCCCTCAGGTGGGACCCAGGCAACCCTGAGGGGCTTCTGTCTTTGGAGCGGTAATGGAGTTTGGGTGCGGGGGGGGGGGAGACTCCTCACATCCCCACTAGCCCACCCCCCAGAGGTATCTGAGCGAGGCCCCCTACCGGGTGGAGGCCAAGAGCATCCCCCTCACTCACCGGAGCTGGCCCTCCTCAGTTGGGGACGGGAACGCCAGGAGCAGCAGGCCAATGTTGATGAGGACTTGGTTGGTTTCTGGGCATACCTGGGGGGTGGGGGGGGCGGGGCAGTGACAGCTACTGAGGGTGATACCCGGAACAGAGAGGCTCTGGGCACTCCCTGTTCCCACCCTGGGCCCACCTCCAGGATGACAATGTCATAGTCACTGAAGGAGCAAAACTGGTGGGCCCAGGTGGCATCATGGCGGATGACCTCATTGATGACGTATTCAAAGTCCAGCGTGAGCTGCTCCACCGTCAAGTACTGACCCTGTGGGCGGTGGGCAGAGGGCAAGGCTGTGTCGGCTGCCCCCCAGCAGGTTCCCCAAGGGCTGCCACTAGCCCTGCCCCTCCTCCCCCAGGCACCCACCTGGACGGCAGCCCGTTCCCGCATGGGTCGCAGATTACGGCCACGGAGATCCGTCACCACAAAGGGCAAGGAAATCTTGTCATCCTCGAACTCTGAGAAGGCAGGAAGTGGGGGTAGAGGTGGTGGGAGGCCTGGCCGGCCTCCGTGCCTGGGGCCCTGCCCACCAGGTTGGTTCCCAGCTCACCGTCCTCCGGTTCTGTCCCCTCGCTGGACCCCAGCACGTAATACAGCTTGGTGTAGTTGACGTAGCCAGGCTCCGGGGCTGGTGCCTCCACTGCAGGGGGGCTGTCTCGTGGTACCACCTCCCCACCTGGGGCCAGGGGCTCTGAGGGCAGGCGGCAGCGGCTGCCCGAGGGCCCCGGGCAGGGGGGTGGCCGGGCTTCCTCTGAGGTCCCACCCTTGGCCTCTCTGGCCCTGCGGAAGATGTCGGCCACAAACTCCTTGGCTTTGGCGATGGCGGGGGAGGGCTCAAGGGCCCCAGGGGCTCGGGTGGGGGCTGCTTCAGGGCAGGGGCTGGGGAGGGTGGGGGACAGCTCAGGGCTCTGAGGCCCAGGGGGGCTGGGAGGGGCCGGAGGGGAGGTGGTGTGGTCATACAGGATTTGGCAGAAGTTACTCTCCCCTGAAAAAAAACATGAGAGAGGTTAGAGTGGGGGGTAATATCTATCAGTAAACAAGTTCAAATCTAGGGCACTGCAGACCTCCCTCACTGGCCAGGGGCAGGGCAAGCGGGGGAGGGGGTTCTTAGAAACCCACCTGGAGGACCCCCTTCTAGAAGGCTTCCCTGTGCCAAAAGATCAGTTGAAAACCCTCACAAGGGGAAAAGCATGCGCGAATGCGGGCATACACAACATGTTCAAACTTTATTTCTGAGCATCCACCAAATGCCACACCGAGGACACAAGTGAACAGGACACAAAAATCCCTGCCCCTGGGGAGCCAATGGTCTACAGTGACAGAAGCTAAAAATCACCAAAGTCTGAAAGTTTACTACATAGCCCTCCATCCTCCCCAACAGGGGCCCGACTGGCGGGGGCCCAGTGCCCATCCAGGGGCACCCTCAGCAAGGTGGGCTCAGCTTGGACAACCCCCGTGTTCACAGAACAGCACTGTGGCCGGACCCTTTGCTCTGTCAGCACCACCTCCATAGGCAGCCCCCCCCCACCCGACAATCAACCCGGGGAGGGCGGCGACCACGTCCTCCCAGTTCAGACACTAGGGACGGAGCCTCAGAGAAAACGTGCCCAAGGGCAGGCACACTGCAAGACGATGCCCGCCTGTCCCCCAGGGTGGACAACGGCCATGTCAAAATGCCCCCTTTGTGCAAACACCGTCCCAGGGCGAGGTGTTAGACATGGGTGACAACGTCCCCCTCACCCCCGCCCCCCTCCGCACGCACACGTGACCCTTCCTATGGGAACTCACAGCCACAAGTCCCGGGGGGCAGATTTCGGCCTCAGCCAGGTCCCCAGTGGCACAGGCAGCCAGGGCAGGAGGCCCCCCTGGATGGGCCTGGGGACAAGGCACCCCGGCCCTTGCTGGTTTTGGTGTGTCATTATGTACATTTACTCCTTTTTACATCCACTCCACTCCCTCTCCCAGGGACAACCGTTTTAACGTACTTAGCAGCGGGTGTCTTCTGATTTGACTCCGTTCTTACGAAATCAGCACATACTGACTGGTTATTGATCTCCTTGGTTTCTTTGGCAGCTAGGAGCGTCTTTAAGGCACACCTCACAGACACGCGTGCGAGGGCGCCCAGAGGGACTGCCCCTCCCAGGCAATTCCTCCCTGATCCCTGGGAATGGATGGATGCCAGGCAGCTCCCACCAGCGAAGCCATGGCCCTGCCCAGGCTCAGGCCGGGCTGCACCCACACTGTGCCACGCAGCCGAGGGTGCGGGGAAGGCCCTGGGGGCCCCCCATCACCACCAGTGGTGGCATCAAACAGCTTACCGTGGGCCACTCTGTCAAGGGACAGCACCGTGTGCCTTTCACTGGCATTTTTCCTATTCCCAAAGACAAAGGATGGCCCTCTGTCTACTAAGTGAAATTTTAAGCGAGCATTTCCATTTGAAAAGAGCACTGCCCCGTCCAGCACGGGGGCTGGGGCCACATGTGGCTACCTAAGCGCAACTGAACTCCAATAAAATGTCAAAGTCGGTTTCCTTGGTCACACAGCCACTCTCGAGTGGCTGCCATCGGAGCGGACAGGGCAGATGTACCCCATCAGACCCCTACGGAACATTCTAGTGGGCAGCGCTGGGGTGCGCGTGGCTTGCTTCGGATCCTGTATTTCTGCCTTCCAGCTGTGTGACCCTGGACCAGGGGCCTCGGGCTCATCTGTCACGTGCGGTAGTGACAGGACTGCCCCTGGAGGGCTGCAAGGCGGGGTCTGCGGAGGGCGGGCCTACCTGCCGAGTGCACGGAGACAGCGCAGGCCACCAGGGAGTAGCTGGTGTTGAGCAGCACTACCTGGTCCTTCTTGAGCTGGAAGGCGGGCTGGAAGGTGGGGAAGGGGTAGACCACCTGGTACTTGGTGTGCAGCATGAAGCCGTGTCGCAGGCACTGTGCGCTCGGGTCACCTGCAGCAACACATGACGCAAGCGCGGGCTGAGTCCCGCCTCAGGCAGGGAGGGCGGGGGGGGGGGGGGGGGGGCCAGCCCGCACCCCAAGGTCCCTGGCCGCTCACCTGGATGGGCCCGGCTGGCTTCTCGGCAGGCAGCACAGCGACCTGGTGATGGCACGGCCACCGTGCTGATGTAGATGTCCCGGTGGTTCTCATCGCTCATCATCATCATGTTCATGAGCATCCCGTTGGCTGAGCGGGTGCTGGGGGCCAGCGCACCTTCAGTGGCTGGGCCCCCACACCACCCCCCCTTCCCCGGGCCTGCCTCATCCCTGGGGGTCTTACTTGAAGCCGAAGACGATGACCTTGGAGGCATCACTGGGCCACTCGCACACGGTCAGGTACAGGTCACTGTAGATCTCCTCGTCCTGGAAGAGCCGCACCTGCCGGACCTGAGCAGCACGCTGGGGGTCGGTGTGGGGCCGAAGCGGGCAGGGTGGGACGAGACAGGGGGCCCAAGCAGCCCCTATACCACGGTCCCTGCCTTCCTGCGGATGGGCTGGGGAAGCGACCCTCAGAAGTAGGGGAAACAGGGAGGCAGCCCCCAGCACAGGACGAAGCTGATGGAAAAGGCGACCCTGCCAGGCACTATGGCTCCTGGCCTGCTCCACCCTGAAGCCTGTCCTCCTCCCTGAGCTCACATGTCCTCTGGGCTAACAGCGCTCGCCTCCCAGAATGGGGGGGATGGGGGGAGCGGGCTTCAAGGGAGTCAAAGTCAAGGTTAGGCAAGCGGGCCAGCAAAGCTAACGGGTCCGCCCCTGGCCTGAGCCTGTCATGTTCTCCAGGCTTTGTTGAGCTGAACCACGGGAAGGTGTCGCTCTGTATCCACTTTCAACTATAGAAATGGCAATTTCATGCGGTTTGACCTCACGCCATGGCCAGTACTGACAATGACCTTGGGAGTACGATTTCTCCGCTTTACAGACAAGGAGTCTGAGGCTCAGGGGTGCTGCGACCCGCCGGTCCCACCGCTGGAAGGGACAGCCCCGCCCCGGGCCCAGCCCTACCAGCTTGAGCTTGCTGTGGACGTTGAACTCCCACCAGTACAGATGGTAGATGTAGAAGGAGAAGTCATCGTCCCCGCTGCTGCTGGTGTAGGAGAGGACGTAACGGCCGCACTTGGAAAAGCCCAGGAAGATGTGTCTGTGGGGGTGGGGGCAGAACGGCCAGGTCAGGGCCAGCCTGCCTCCCCGCCCAGCCACCCCCCACCCCTAGCTCGGCCCAGCCTCCCGCTGCCTCACCCTGCGTAGAGAAAGTCCTCGTCCACAATGTTCTTGAGGGAGACGCAGACCCTGGGCGGCAGCTTCCGGAAGAGGCGAGGGGAGAGCTGCCCACTGATCTGGGGAAGGGGTGGCCCTTGCTCTTGAGGCACCATCGCCTCCCCCAGTTCCCTCACCTAAAGCAGAGCAGCACCCCCAAGCTCTGGCCCAGACACACAGGCCAACAATGGCGGTCAAGAGGGGTCCAAGCTCTAACCCTAACACATGCCATCCTCCCAGCCCCACACCTCTTCAGTCTCAGAGCCCCTCTTGCCCAAGCACCTGGGTCCTGAGGAAGGTTCCCTAGTCATTCTTGGTCACAATGGGCCACTGGCTGCCCTCCTAAAGGCGGCTTCAGGTGGGTCCCCTCAACCACTAAGGAGGCTTGACCAATTGCATTCACCTATTCCTGACCCACTAGCCTACACACAGGGTGCTCAGGACCTTTGGGACAGCCCTGGCCTCAGGGACAGGTGAGGCAGAAGGGGGGTGCTGACCAGTGACCTTCCAATTTCTGCCCAATTCCCTCTTCTCAGTTAACCTAGCCGCCTTCCAACAGACTCCCTGGTCCCAGAAACTTCAAGGAAGGATTTGGAGGGACAGACAGGTGCATAGGCTGGGTACTAGGTGATCAGAGCACCCTGGTCCTACAGCCCGATCTGAGTGGGATACTGGGCCCTGCCCTCAAGAGGTTACAGCCTGATGGGAAAGAGTCTGGGGGAGACAGCACACTCCCCGTGGAGATGCCAGTCTGATGGAACAGCCCTGTTGGTGAGGCCCAGGCTGACAGGGGAGAGACACAATCCCAGTCCAGGGAGCATCCAAGCTAAGGGTGGAGCCAAAGACCAATTGAGGGAGCAATCAGGCTGAGGGTGGAGACTGTCCCTGGCCAAGGAACTCCTCAAAAGGAGGAGCCGCAGCCCTGCCCTCACAGAGTTCCCCACCTAATGGAGAAGGCACTCTCTCTCTCCACAGGGAAACGGTTCTGCCCACATTGATGCGGACCCGACGGCAGATTCACATGTCTGCCCTCCCAGAGCTCCCAGACTGATGGGGGACTGATATGCTGGCACGCTGTAAGTTTACAGTCTGATGGAGAAGACAGAACCCTGCTCAGGAAGCTCCCAGTCTGAGGGGGTTAGACCAGGCTTTCTCCAGGAAGGTCCCACCCATTCGATGGGGGAGGCAGACGCAGGTACAGGAACTCCCAGCTCCCGTGTGGTCAGAGCCCGGACAGAGAGAGGAACGCCGGGCAGAGGAAGCCCAAAGCCAGTAGCAGGGGCTCTGCCAAGGGGGCGGAAAGGCTCCATAACGGAGGGGCCGTGGGAGCAGGGTTTTGAAAAATGAGTCTGACCCAGGATCGCCCCCTTCCTCCTTATTCCTCCAGCGACCTCCTCTATCCAAGCTCTTCCTCGGCCACCTCCAGCAGCTCTTCCATCCAAGCCCCCTACCGCGGACCCCGCCCCCAGCCCACTCCATCCAAGCCCCCTGTCCCAGCCCCCTCCATCCAAGCCCTCTCCCGTGGGCCCCGCCCAGCCCCCTTCCTCCGAGCCCCCTCCCCCGGGGCTCCGCCCCCAACCCCTCACCCCGCGAACGCCCTCCCTCCCTCCGCCTCCCTCGTCCCTTCTCCCCACCCTCCAGCGAACTCCTTCCAGACTCCAGGCCTCACCTTGACCCGCTCCAGCTGCTTGAGGACGTGCTCCCGCCGCCGCCCCGCCGCCCGCTTTCCCCCGGCGCCCCCCGGGCCGCCGCCGCCGCTCCCGGCCCCGCTGTTCCGCTCCGATTTCGAGCTGGGCGCCATTTTCACCCCCTCCCTCCACTTCCGGAGCAACCGGCCTTTTCGTCCCACCCCCGCCTGCTCCTCATTGGCCCTTTCTCGGCATTGCGGCCAATCTGTTGGGTGAAAGCCCGCACTTGGGGCCTCTTCCCGCTACGCCTGTCTATCACAGCCATCTCGGTCCTTGATTGGTAGAGACGGTACAACCCCCGTGGTCCGCCGCCGTATCCCCGCCTTTCCGCAAGGACGCGCCCGTCTGAGGCCCCTATTGCGCCCCTTGCAGAGCTGACTTTGACCCGATAGGCGAAGGCCCCTATCCGTCTCGGCGGTGTCACGCCCCCCTATGGCTGGTGAGTTTCCATGGAGACCGCCGGCGGTCCAGGCCAGTGGCCGGTGCGATGGGAACCTGCGGTCCTCAAGGGCCGGAGTCCCCAGCCTAGTAATGTCGGCGCCCTATCCGGAGGTGCGGAGGCCTGGCGAGTATCCTGAGACCACCAGGCCAGGCCGAAGAAAGGGATTTGTAGAAGAAGTCGAGATTCGATTAAAAACATCTTTCGTTGGAGCTAAGGACGAGCTGGTGGGATGACGATGATGATAGCATCGATCGCTTATATAGCACTTCACATGTGCTAGACGCGGTTCTGAGCTTACAATTCTATGTAGTAAGTCGCTGTTGTGCCCATTTTTACAGATGACAGTAATAGTAATAATTGCTGAATGTCTGCTGGGTATCATCTTCGTGTTAGCTCATCTAATCTTTGCAACAATTTTACAGTGAGGTCCCTTTTTAAAAAAAATTTTTAATGTATATTTATTTTGAGAGAAAAAGACAGAGCATGAGTGGGAGAGGGGCAGAGAGGGAGAGGAAGACAGAATCTGAAGCAGGCTCTAGGCTCTGAGCCGTTCAGCACAGAGCCGGACGTGGGACTTCAGCACAGAGCCGGACGTGGGACTCGAACTCCCGGACCGCGAGATCATGACCTGATTTGCAGTCAGACGCTTAACCGACTGAGCCAGTCGGGGCCCCTAGCTAGGCCTTTTATTATGTCCATTTTACGCAGGGTGAAACTGAGGCTTCCCGTGTAGTGCTCCTGAGTACCTGGCCCACACATACCTCAGTTGTGACTGTAATCAGAGGAAGTAAATGGATCTTGCTTTGTACTCTTCAAGCCTCATGAATGCATGGGCATTCATTTATTCCCCAAATATTTCTTGAGCACCTACTATGTTCTAGGTTCTGGGGGTACAGCGGTGAACAAGACAGATAATAAACAAGGAAATAGATTTCAGTTACCTAATTCCAGGTAGGATTAGAAATCAAAGAGAAGGAAGAAGGCTGCTCAGGGCAGTGAGAGAGGGGCCTCCATGCAGGAGAGTAGGAGGATTATTCCAACAAAGACAAAGCCTTCAGAGGGATAAGGGTGGCATGACTGAAAGACTCCAAAAAGTCCAGTTGGGCCAAAGCAGGAATGCACAAGGAAAAAAGCAAGCAAGTCAAACAGACAAGGACCGGGAGGCGGGCAGGGCATGTCGGTGAACGAGACAGTTGGATTTGACTCTGAAGTATGAAGTGGAGCCTCTGGAAGGTTTTTAGTAGAAGATGATGGAATCTGATAAGAGATTTAAAAGATCATTGTGACCCACAGAGTATCTGGCTGTCTCAGTGGGTAGTGCATCCAACTCTTGATCTCCACGTCTCTGGTTCAAACCCCACATTGGGTGGAGAGATTACTTTAATAAAGAAATAGACAGTCATTGTAATCCAAAGAATTGAATAAATACCAGCGCATTCATACTCCTTGAAGGAGAAAACCTACCTACCCTAAAAGTATCTCTCCTAAAACATTTATTAACTACTGGGGTTTTTAAAATATATGTCCACAGATTACGTGATATGCCTCCTTCCAGGAGGTGGAGCGTAATTCACCTTGTTGGGTGTGGACTGGGTTTCAGGACTTCTAAGGAAAAAGGGAAGAAACTAACTTCTATGGAAAGGGAAGAAACTAACTTCACAGTGGAGAAATCTGGTAGACACTACCTCAACTAGGTTATTGTCATCCTAGCGATGAGTCACGTGCACGGACCCCTGATATGCTATGAGGAGGACACGTCACCTCCTCAATATCGTCACTTAACCCCTTAAACTCAGTCTAGTTGGGACAGACCATCAGATGTTCGGCCCAACTTGAGGGACATTCTACAAAGACCTGACTAGGACACTTCAAAAACGTCAAGGTCATGAGAAACGACCAAGAAACTGGCATGATTGGGAGAACTCTTAGGAGATGTGAACAGTAAAGGAAATGTGGGGTCCTGGGTGGGGTCCTGGACCGGAAGAGGACGTCAGAGAGATAACTGGTGTCATTCGTATGATGCCTGTAGTTTCGTGAACAGGACTGTGCCAATGTTAGTGGAGCTCTTACTCGTGACAACCGTACTGTGCTTGTGCGAGATGTTCACATTCGGGGCTTCCTGTTTCATCTTTGCAAATTATCTTAATCCACTGAGCTGCCATATTGAAAATACTATAGACTGGGTGAATTTACAACAAAATTTGATTTCACATAGAACTTTTTTTTTTTTTTTTAGATTTTATTTTTTAAAATAATCTCCCTACACAACGTGGGGTTTGAACTTCCCACAACCCCGAGATCAAGAGTCACACGCTCCACGGACTGAACCAGCCAGGCACCCCTACCCAACAGAACTTTTAAAAGACGTTTCCTCAAAGACTCACTCAGGACTGGTCATAGCAGTATTATTTGTTACTAGCCACAAGTGGGAAATGAGTAATCAAGTCCATCAACATGTGATAGACATAGGGGGGCCCATCCAAGTAATAAGATGAATTCAAGTACACCTAAAACTTAATGTTATATGTGAATTACATCTCAATTTCTAAAAAAAATGTTTAACTTTTTTTCCCTGTGTTTTTTTTTTTTTTTAATTTATTTTTGAGAGACGGAGAGAGACAGCTGAGCAGGGAAGGGTCAGAGAGAGAGGGAGACACAGAACCAAAGCAGGCTCCAGGCTCTGAGCTAGCTGTCAGCACAGAGCCCGATGCGGGGCTCAAACTCACAAACCACGAGATCATGACCTGAGCCAAAGTCAAATGCTTAACCGACTGAGCCACCCAGGCGCCGCCCAACATGTTTCGTAAAAGTATATTAAAACTTTTTTAATGTTTATTTATTTTTGATAGAGATAGAGTGCGAGCAGTGGAAGGGCAGAGAGAGGGAGACACAGAATCTGAAGCAGGCTCCAGGCTCTGAGCTGTCAGCACAGACCCCAACGCAGGGCTCAAACCCACGAACCGTGAAATCATGACCTGAGCCGAAGCTGGACGCTTAACCGACTGAGCCACCCAGGCGCCCCTAAAAAATGTTTAAATAAGGGGCGCCTGGGTGGCTCAGTCGGTTAAGCGTCTGACTCTTGATCTCAGCTCAGGTCATGATCTCACGGTTCATGCCTTCAAGCCCCATGTTGGGCTCACTGCTGACAGTATGGAGTCTGCTTCAGATTCCCTGTCTCCCTTCCCCCACTCAAAATAAATAAATAACTTAAAACAATGTTTTAAATAATTTTTAGGGGCACCTGCTCCTACCCCTGCTCATGTGTGTGTTCACATGCACGTGCACACTCCATCTCTCAAAAATACATAAATAAATTTTAAAAGATATTGGCTGTCTCTCAGAGGAAGAGTTGGGTAGTTGGGGCTGAGGGCAAAGAGGGGCTTGCCACCATATATTCCCGTATATGTTGAATTAAAAATTTTTTTGAGGGGCGCCTGGGTGGCTCAGTCGGTTAAGCGTCCAGCTTCGGCAAAGGTCAGATCTCACGTTCATGGGTCCGAGCCCCACATCAGGCTCTGTGCTGACAGCTCAGAGCCTGGAGCCTGCTTCCGGTTCTGTGTCTCCTTCTCTCTCTGCCCCTCCCCCTCTCATGCTCTGTCTCTCTCTGTATCAAAATTCACCATTCCGAACCTCAGCCTGGACGCTGCTATGAAACTATAACCACAGGGAACATGTCCATGATCCCCCAAAGTGTCCCTGTGCCGCTTTGTCAGCCTTCCTTCCTCCCCTTCACCCCCCTCCTCAGACAACCACTGATCTATCTGTCACTGTAGATTAGGTTGCAATTTCTAGAACTCAATAAAATGGAATCAGAGAGAATGTCATTTGCAGTGTCTGGAGTTTCCCATCGGGGACAGTGATTTTTAGATTTATCCACGTTACATGCATTGATAGTTCATTCCTCTTTTGAAAATTTTTTTAAATGTTTATTTATTTTTGAGAGAGAGACAGACAGAGTGAAAGCAGGGAAGGGACAGAGAGAGAGGGAGACACAGAATCCAAAGCAGGATCCAGGCTCCGAGCTGTCAGCACAGAGTCTGACACGGGGCTTGAACCTACAAACTGCGAGATCATGACTTGAGCCGAAGGTGGACACTTAACCGACTGAGCCACCCAGGCGCCCCAATTCCTCTTTTAAAATTAAAAACAATTTTTTTAAGTTTATTTATTTTGAGAGTGAGAGACAGGGGGAGGGGCAGAGAGAGAAGGAGATAGAGAACCCCAAGTAGGCTCCACACTGTCGGCACAGAGCCCATCACGGGGCTCAAACTCATGAGCTGTGAGATCATGACCTGAGCTGAAATCAACAGTCGGACACATAACCGACCAAGCCACCCAGGAACCCCAGTACCTTTTTTAATTTATGAAAATGATCAAAACTGCCAACCTTGCTCTATATACTCTTTTGTCCCCCTCACAAGATTAGCCCTACCCACACTAATTCATGTAAGGTTTGAGCGGTGACCCACAAAAGGGTATCCTGATGTCCTAACCCCTAAAACATGCACATACGACCTTATTTGGGAAAAAAAAAAAAAGGAAAAAAGATGTAATTAAGTTATAGATCTTGAGATGAGATGATCCTGGATTAACCAGCTGGGCCCTAAATCCCATGGTCAGGGTCCTGATAAAAGAGAGGAGGAGGAACACAGACACACGCACACAGGAAAAGAAACACATGAAACCAAGGCAGAGAGCGGACTGACGTGGCCATGGGCCCAATAACATCGAAGATTGCCAGCAACCACCAGAAGCTGGAAGAGATACAGGGAAGGAGCTTCCAGAAGGAACAATTCTGCCAACACCTTGACCCGGGACTTCCAGTCTCCACAAGTCCAAATAAATAATCTGGACTTTTGAAATGAATAAATGTCTGTTGTTTTAAGCCACCTTGTTTGTGGATATCGGTACGACACTCAAAGAAACTGATGCATTATGAATAGATGGAGACCTTTGCATGTCCTACTTTTTCAAATTTTTTTAACTTTTATTTATTTTTGAGAGGCAGAGCAGAGAATGAGCAGGGGAAGGGTAGAGAGAAAGACACACACAGAATTGGAAACAGGCTCCAGGCTTTGAGCTGTCAGCACAGAGCCTGATGCAGGGCTTGAACCCATAACCATGAGATCAAGACCTGAGCCAAAGTCAGACACTTAACCGACTGAGCCACCCAGGCACCTCTCTATTATTTTAATAGGAATATGTTTTTGTTTGTTTCACTTGCTCAACATGACATATGTTCACCACTCACCTGGTGTGTATTAGATGCTGTTCTATGTTGCTGAGGGACAGAGGGGACTACGGCCAAGTGCCCACCTCCACAGTTGGGGAGGACAGGGGACAGGGGGCAGACATGTGAGTCAGGATGTGAGAAATGCCAGGAAGAAAAATAAGGCAGGGAAGAGGAGAGACAGACAACAATGTTGCTTCTGATTGGGGGTTCCGGTGAGGGGCTCTCTGAGGAAGTGACGCGAATTAAAATCACAAGCCGTGTGGGATGCCGGGCAGGAGAGACTTTTCACCATAATAAATGAGCCTGCAGGGAACGTCCTTGTACGTGTCTGTCACCGGCTGTGTCACAGTTTTTCCAGGACAGATTTCTGGACCTTGGGTATTGCAGAGAGAGTAATACTCCAAACAGTCCGCTTGCTCCTCCCCAGCCCCCGACCCCGACCCCCACTTTCTCTGTCCCTTGCAGTCGGGCAGGACCATGTGACTAATCCTGGCCAAAGAAATGGGAGCAGGAGGTACTCCTGGGTGGAAACCCTGAAAAGCGGACCTGGGAGTCCTTCTGGTTCACTGAGGGACCGTGCGAGACCCTGCCGATCCGTTGAGATCATATTGTGTGGATGATCCACCCTGGGGTTAGTCACTGACCTTCGGGGCTGTTTGTTATGCAGAATGATCTTGCCTACCCGTGTAATACACAGACCAAACCAATGCGGTATATGTATGTGATAGATCTTATCACATATATATCCTCTATATGTGTTTGTGTGTATATACATCTCTTTTTATATATGCACATGTGAATCAGAACCAGTAGAATATCTATATCTAATCTATATTCATCTATATCTATCTTATCATATATATGTTTATCCCTTATTCTTTGTATATATATCCTTTTATAAGTACATATGTATATATCATTTCACATATATATCTCCTTCTTCTTTCAATCTGCTTATAGATCTCTATCTACTGACTGATCTATCTATATCTACATCTATTAATCTATACAAATTTAGGGGCCCCTGGGTGGCTCAGTTAGTTAAGCCTCCGAATTTGACTTCGGGTCATGATCTCACAGTTCATGAGTTCAAGCCCTATGTCAGGCTCTCTGCTGTCAGCACAGAGCCCGCATCAGATCCTCCGTCCCCCTCTCTCTCTGCCCCTCCCCCACTTGCGCTTTCTCAAAAATAAGTAAACCTTATTTTTTTAAGTTTACTTATTTATTTTGAGAGAGCCAGAGTGTGAGCAGGGGAGTGGCAGAGAGAGGGAAAACCTGACACATGCTGTCATCACGGAGCCCAACGTGGGGCTCTAACCCACAAAACTGTGAGATCATGACCTGAGCCGAAACAAGAGTCAGACACTTAACAAGACTGAGCCACCCAGGTGCCCCCCAAATAAATAAAGTTAAAAAAAAAAAAAGAAAGAGAGAGAGATTTATCATGAGGAATTAGCTGATGTGATTCTGGAGGTGGAGGAGTCTCACCATCGGCAGGCCGGGGCCCTGGGAGCCTCCTACTATCATCCCAGTGTGAGCACCGGAACTGCTGGCGGCATAAATCCCAAGTCCCAGTCCGAGGGCAGGAAAAGACCCGTGTCCCGGCTCAAAGGTCAGACAGAAAAAAAGACCCAGTTCCTCAAACTTTCGAGGTGGATTCTTGTGTCCAGTTTGCCACTTGGCCCAGGTGGGCAATCTGAGAGCAAAGCGCCCCCCGATGGGACCTGAAGCCCCCCCTCAAGCATCAGGACTGCCCTGGGCCAGCAAGACCCCAGCCGAGACTGAGGCCAGGGCAGTGATCGATCTGGCCTTCACTGGCCCCCTGCATGTGCCCACCCACCTCTGCCCCACGTTCTCCTTCTACCAACCTGGAAGCATTTTCGGCCCTTGGGAGACAGGCTTTGAGACGCTCCTCCACTCTTCCCAGTTGTTGGCCTGACAAAAATTCCTTTCCTGTTTCATCACCACTGGTTTCCCTGCCTTTGGGTTTTGTCACCAGCAACCTCGGTGGGTCTGGGAACCTCTGGAGCCTGGTCTTCTAGCACTCCCACGCCCCTGGCCACACTTTCCCTGCTTTCTATCCTGTTCAGCCCTTCCATAGATTGGGTGACCTCCCCCGTTTGGGAGAGAGCAACCTACTCTGCTGAGTTCACAGCATCAAGGGCTAATCTCTTCCGGGAACACCCTCACAGATGCACCCAGAAACCGGGCTTAATCTGGGCACCCCAGGGGCCGGTACCATTTTATAACATAACCTTTCACTTGCCCCCCTTAGCCAGCACAGGTATGTGGCAGGCACATTTCCGGTTTTACCAGATACTTCCGGGTTCCTCCTCTCTTCCGGACCCTCCTCCATGACCACCTCTGGCTCTCTTCTGCCCACACCTCGGGCAACAAGTCTTGCTGGGCACTGTCCCTTGGTCTCCCTTACCATTTTCTTTCCTTTTTTTTTTTTTTAGATGTTTATTCATTTTTGAGAGAGTGTGTGAGCAGGGGAGGGATAAAGGGGTGGAAGGCAGAGGATTCGACAAGGGTTCTGTGCTGACAGCAGAGAGCCTGATTCAGGGTTTCAACTCACAGACGGTAAAATAATGACCTGAGCTGAAGTTGGATGCTCAACCAACTGAGCCACCCAGGCGCCCCTCCCTTCTTATTTTATACTTTCTCCTTGGCCAATGCCATCCATGCCTTGACTTCAGCTCCCATTCTGTAGATAGCCTCCATATCCATTCGGATTTATTTTTTATTTTTATTTTTATTTTTATTTTTTTAATGGTTATTTATTTTTGAGAGAGACACCCAGAACACAAGAGGGGGAGGGCAGAAAGAGAAGGAGACACAGAATCGGAAGGATGCTTCAGGCTCCGAGCTGTCAGCACAGAGCCCGACGTGCGGCTTGAACTCACAAGCTGTGAGGTCATGACCTGAGCCAAAGTCAGACGCTCAACCAACTAAGCCACCCAGGCACTTTTTTAAAGCTTTTATTTACTTTTCGAGAGAGAGAGCAGGGGAGAGGCAGAGAGAAGAAGAGGAAAGAGAGAGAATCCTAAGCAGGCTTTGCACCATCACTGTGAAGCCCAATACAGGGCTCGAACCCACAAACCCTGAGATCAAGACCTGAGCTGAAACCAAGAGTAGGAGGCTTAACTAAGCTACCCAGCTGCCCCCATTAGGATTTAGAGTATGTTGTCTCTTCAAAGGACAGAAAGGAGAAACCCGAGAGAGACGTCTGTTTCTCCCTCACGTTCAAGATGGCTGCAGCTGGGGTCTTCTCAAGTCTGAGACCCCATGGCCACTCTCCTGTCTCTGAGCCTCACAGGGCCCCGAAGGCCCAACATGAGTTTCCCTGCTTTCGTCAGACATGCCCCCCATCTGGAGGGACAGGCTCCCCGCCCAGCCAGCTACTCCATCACCCTGACCAGCTGCACCCCATTGGGTCCTCACCCTGATGGTTCACCTCTCTGGTAGCCTGAGAAATTATCCTAACATGCCAATGACACCCTCTCAGGGAACCAGAGGTCACCCACCCTTTTGTCACAACAAAGCCTGCCTGCCACAGCACCTCCTTTTTCATTTTTTTCTTTATTAAAAAATCTCTCCCAGGGGCACCTGGGGGGCTCCGTCAGTTAAGCGTCCGACTTCAGCTCAGGTCATGATTTCAAGGTTGATGAGTTTGAGCCCCGCGTTGGACTCTGTGCTGACAACTCAGAGCCTGGAGCCTGCTTCGGGTTCTGTGTCTCCCTCTCTGTCTCTGCCCCTCTCCTGCTCACTCACATGTGCTCTCTCTCTCTCTCTCTCAAAAATAAAGTTAAAAAAAAGTAACCCAGCTTCTTGGTGATTATGTACAAAATTCGCAGTAATTTAAGCACATGGTTTTATGAATAAGCAATTTTCATTCTAAACTTTGGAGGCCACAATTTAAATAACTGTGCTAATTTTAATTGTGAATTTGGTGGCTATTCTAGTTGTCTTGACCTTGTTTCTTCACTTGGCTCCCACGTGCGCCACCCCCACGTGGCTCCACATGGCATGCCATGTCTTTCCCTCCTCAGAGCTGTGAGTATATGTGACTAATCAACCGACGTCAGTCTTTTCTGTCCATGGTCGGCTGTCTCGTGCTTGGCTATCTGGTATCATTTAGAGCAGGGGATCCCTCCTTCACCAACAGGGTGGATAAGAGGCGATCAAAATGCTCATCACTGCAGAGGTGGCCTTCCATCATATGTGACACCCAGGTTGCTTCTATCTTGTTGCTCCACTATTCAAGGCCACTATTCTCAAGGTGATATCATGGCCCAAGATGGCTGACGGAGTCCGAGCCATCACATCTACATTCCAACAGTAGGGAGGAGAAAGGCATACCCTTTTCCTTGAAGTGGTATATACCACTTCTGCTTACACCGTCATATGGCTGTGCCTAGCTACAAGGGAGGCTGGGAAGTATGGAACTTTATCTTGGACAGCCATATGCCCAGATAAATATCAGCAATTTTATGACTTTGGCTCGAATCTTGAAGGGCAAATCAGCCAGATGGTTGATTGAAAAGTCTGGCCTTTGCCTGGGTCTGGAGGTTGAATGCTGTCAGAGCATGAGGAGGGGCAGGCCTGAGGGGTTCCTTGGGGTCATTGGTTGGTACTTATTTAAAGCCCTTCCTTTCCTTTCCTTTTTTTTTTATTTGAGAGAAAGAGAGAGAGAGAGAGACGGAGAGAGAGAATCCTAAGCAGGCTCCACGCTCAGTGTGGAGCCTGATGTGGGACTCAATATCATGACGGTGAGATCATGACCTGAGCCAAAAGCAAAAGTCCAACACTTAACCAATGAGCCACGCAGGTGCCCAAAAGGTAATATTTTTTTTTAGAGAGACAGAATCCCAAGCAGGCTCCAAGCACACTCAGTCAGTGTGGAGCCTGACATGGGACTTGATCCCACCACCCTGGGATCCCGACCTGAGCTGAAATCAAGAGTAGGATGCTCAACTGATCCCCATGTGCCCCCCCCTTTTTTTTCTCCTTTCTGTTTCTAACTGGGAGACTACATTTCTCATCAGCCTCTTGCTCTCTTTCACATCAACCCCACCTCCTCCCCATCCCACCCCACCCCACCCCCCGCCCCCAGCAAGCAAAATGAGACCAGATTGCTGCCCTAGCGGCCCACAGTGTTACTGCAACTGTCCCTTGTCCCCATGACCCGAGAGTCCTGCCTACGCTGAGGTCAGAGCCGAGAGGACACCAGCACTTCCTCCCCATGCAAACCTCTCCCCCCCAATTCTCCAGCATGCATTCCATGAAGGTCGCAAATGCTTATTATACCAGGCTCTACATTGGTGGACCCCAGGCCTCCAGTGCTGTCCCTGCGGAACTCTTTGCTGGGTCTGGGAAGGTGGGATCCGGCAGGGCAGGACCGGGCTGAGCTAGGCACGGCTGGGCAGGGCAGTGCAAGGTGGAGAAAACGGAGTCTGTTGCAGGGAGATAAGGCCAGTGGGTCGTTTATAAAAGCAGTGATTAAGCTCCTAGCCAATCAGCGTGTTCCAGCCTTCTGGCCACTGGGACTAGTTCCAGATGGACACGTGACCAGAGCTCAGCCAACGCGATTAAACTTGAGACTTTTCAGCTGGAGTAAAGTTCAGCAAGTGCACGCGTGGCCAGACAGAGAAGCCTATTGGTAGAGCCAAGAGACAGAAGGAATCTAACCTGAGGACCTCCTCTGAGCCCCTGGATCCAGCTGTGCCTGAATGATACATCCACAGCATATTTCTGTTCATGAGTCAATAAAGGCTCTCATTTGCACTAGCAGGTCTGGTTTGGGTGCTCTGTCCTTCGTGACTGAAACAGCTTGGTTCTCACCGGGGCTATAGCATCGAGGCAGTAAATTCAGTAGCTCTGTGAGATGAGACCCATTTTTCTGCTAGAGAGACTGAGAAGATTCCAAGCTAGTAGCTACTGGTTCCACATGGAGATCTTGGGCTGAGGACTGTTTTTCTCTTCTGGCTGAACTAAGACTTGTCTCCTGCCCTAGCCTCCAAGGGACCCTGAGTGTCTCCTGTCATGAGCCCACACCGTCTCAGGAAATGTGGGCAAATGCCCACCTCCAAGCATCTTCCTTTGTGGGAGGAAGAAACCCTCTCTGTCCATCACTCTCCCACATTGTCCCTTCTTCCCACCCCAGTGATGTACTGCCATCCCCCTGTGGCTCAAACCCCCACCCTCCCTGGCAGGTGCTCTCTGGAGCCTCCATGCCCTCCTCAGGCCTCATGAGGCTCTTATATCTATTTAGGGCTGGGGCCTATTCTACCCAAAGTGCCAGCCCTCAACCAGTGCCTGATGGAGGGGGTTGGAGAATCAATACCCCAGCTCCCTCATCCCTCAGGTAGGACGTATGTCCTACAAAATCTCCCAGCATTCCCCAACAGGACTGAGCCCCCTCCCCTGCCTCTGGTGGGGACTTGCTTGATAACAACCATGACAACTGTCCCAATTTGCCCAGGACTAAGGGTTTCCTGAGACACAGGATTTTGAATGCTAAAACTGGCAAGTTCTGGGGCGCCTGGGTGGCTCAGTCGGCCAAGCGGCTGACTTCAGCTCAGGTCATGATCTCAGGGTTCATGAGTTCGGGCCCCGCGTTGGACTCTGGACTGACAGCTCCGATCCTGAGGCCTGCTTTGGATTCTGTGTCTCCCTCTCTCTCTCTGCCTTCCCCTGCTCATGCTCTGTCTCTTTGTCTCTCAAAAATAAATAAATGTTAAAAAAAGAAAAAAACCCTGGCAAGTTCTAGGTAAGTTCATTACCCCAGAGATAACTCCTCATTGACTACTTTTTTCCTTCCCTCTGTCATTTCCCTGTTCCCCTCCAGCTTCTTTCTCCAAGACAAGTGCACTCAATCCTTATCTCAGGCTCTGCTTCTGGGAAACCTCCCCCTTTCAACCTCCTTTATGACCTTCACACAGCCCATCAATGCAGCCACTTCTGAGCTGAGCCCTTGGGAGGGGCAGATGTTGTGCTTAGAATTTTCTGTCCGCTACCCGGTTTGCCCTTGAGGAAGAGACAGTATTTTGTCATCTCTGTCCTATGTGTGGGAAAACTGAGGTTTGGCCAGGAAAACGATTTGCCTGAAGACACCTTGCAGGTAAGTGGTGCATCTTGGGAGACGGGATCTGGGGCAGAGGTTGGCTGCTTCTCCCTACGCTACTGCTCTGGTGTAAAGGGCAGGGAATGTGCCAGAAACCTTCTCACCCCCCTCATATGCAGTATCTCATTTAATCCTTATTAATACCACTCCTGGGAGCTGAGACAACCACTCCCCCACCTTGCAGAGTGGGAAGCCGAGGCCCAGAGAGGTACCAGAGCCCAAGTTCAAGCCCAGGCAGGCTGGCGCTGAGTGCATATCCTTAACCACCCTTAACCACCGGGCTGGTGCTTCAATACGTGTAATTTCCTTCCAGGCAGCAGCGGCTGTGGCCATTGGGGGAGGAGGAGGAAGGGCCCAAATGGCAGGCCTGGCTGAGAGCCCCCAGGCTGGCATCTGGGCTGGCAGGCTGGACCCAGACCTGCCCTGACCCCCTTGCTGCCAGCCCCAGTTCCTCGGGGACCCTCCTGTGGCCTGAAGCATCTTCCACTCCTCTGCCCCCACCTCTATTTCTGCGGTTGGCCCAAATACCAGACAGGGCGAATCTTAGCTTTCCCCCAAGCATTCCATGCGCCTGTGGCCCGGCCCAGGCTGGCCGAGGTTACGCAAGCCCAGCTGGGGTGGTTGGTGGGTGTGGGACTGAGGGGGACGGCCTGGCCTGTCCTCACCACCCCATCCGGCAGCCCTCCCACCTTCCCCAGGGCGGGGAAGGGGGTGGGCCAGCTAGTTCCCCAGCACCCCCCCAGCCCCTGGGAGAACAAGCTGGGTGGAGGGTGGCCTGTGCCAAGAGATGGGGGGCAGTGGCGGCCACGGAAGAGGCTCCAGGAGGTGACCGCCTGGTTTCCATTAGGGAGCCCCGGGTCGGCATTTCAGGCAAGACGGCAGAGCTGGGGCTGGCTATGGTAAGGTGGGGTGGGGGCGGGAGGGCAGGGGAGGGAGGGGAGCCTGCCTGCTCCCCCTCTCACCCCCGCAGCACGCGGGGATGCTCCTGTCGCCATGGTGACCTGGTGCTGGGCCTGGGGCCACCGTGACCCAGCAGTCCCTCTACTCCCAGCGGGTGAGCCTGCTGCTGCTGCTGCTGCTGCCCGGCCCCCCACCCGCCCCAGGCATGGAGGACGCCGCCTTCCCCCACCTGGGGGAGAGCTTGCAGCCCCCGCCCCGGGCCTGCCCCCTGCGCTGCTCCTGCCCCCGGGCAGACACAGTGGACTGCAATGGCCTGGACCTGCAGGTGTTCCCGGACAACATCACCAGGGCAGCTCAGCACCTCTCCTTGCAGGTGGGCCCCGGAGGGGGGATGCGGGGGGGCCGGGGTGAGCATGCCAAGTGCTGAGTTTGAAGGTGATGGGGTGTGGGGTCCACGTGCAGGGGTGAGGCGTTGGGCATGGGTCTTGGCAAGGACGGAAGCCGGCCTTGGTGAGAATGTTGGGGTCTGTGAACCAGAAGCGAGGGGAGGCGAGGGGGGTGTGGAGGGGGGACAGTAGAACTTTTAGGAACGGCTGAGCCTTTGGAGGTGTTAAAGGGCAATGTCTTGGCTGTTACGGGTTTTGGGGGGTCAGAGTGATGGGGCATGTGGGTCAGGTGTGGGGCTGATGGAGTATCAGACACCTATGTCTTTTTGGTTACAGGGTTGTTTGGGGTCAGGGTGATGGGTGTTAGGGGGCCATTCGATGGGATGTCGGGGTCAACATCTTGGTGGTCACAGAATTGCCTGGGGTGACAGGGTTGTTTTGGTTGCAGGGTAATGGGGCTTTGGGGATCCAGTGTGGGCGAGAGGGGTGTCAAGGGTTACGTAAGGCGATGGGGAGCTGGGAATCGGGCTCCGGCCACTTGTGGAGGGCTCAGGGGGGGTGACCCCTTCTCCTAGAACAACCAGCTCCAGGAGCTCCCCTACAACGAGCTGTCACGCCTCAGCAGCCTTCGGACCCTCAACCTCCACAACAATCTCATCTCTTCTGAGGGTGAGGGCCGAGGGGACCCGGGGAGGCGGCCCCTTCCCTCCCCTGCTGGGTCTGTGGGTAGCTCTGCGGTCGTTCCCAGAATCGCCCTTTGCTGAGCAGGACGGAAACTCAGGCTGTGGCTTTGGAGGACGGGCGGGGAGGTGTGTAGGAGGGCGCCCGCAGGAGCCCCCCCGCCAGTGCCCAGCCTAGAGCCCTGGGGCAGCTGGGGGCGCAGACTCCCCGGGCCCAGGGAGGGGGGAGCCTGGGGTCCCCTCACTGGCCATCCCATTCCCAGGCCTGCCCGATGAGGCCTTTGAGTCTCTCACGCAGCTGCAGCACATCTACGTGGCCCACAACAAGGTGAGCACCCCAAGCTGACCCCCGGCCCGGCCAGGGTCATCCAGCAGAGTGCGGAGGGGATGGACGGCACGGGGGAGGGGAGGCAGAGGGCAGGGCACCAGGACCAGCATGGCCGTGCCCCCACAGCTCTCAGTGGCCCCCCAGTTTCTGCCCCGCTCCCTCCGAGTTGCCGATCTGGCTGCCAACCAGGTGACAGAGATCTTCCCGCTCACCTTTGGGGAGAAGCCGGCGCTCAGGTAGCCCCCTGGCCCCAGTCCAGACCTCTCAGACCTCGGACAGGCCTGGGGTCACTCCCTACGCCCAGAGGCCTGAGGGGATCATGAACCTGCCCTTGGGGGCCCGCAGGGGCAGAGTCTTACCCTCTGGACGGGGCAGGGGGGCGGGGGGTGTGGAGGGGATGGTCTAAGGCAGGACACCCTGGCTGCTCTGCTGGGGGAACTCCAGATCAAGGCGGAGATGGTGCGCATGCGCACACTGGAGGCAGCTGGGGAGGGGCGTGGTAGGCGGCTGGGGTGGGGGCCAGGGGCCGGCTGGTGGCCCGAGCCAGGCTCCCCTCAGGTCCGTGTACCTCCACGACAACCAGCTGAGCAACGCCGGCCTGCCTCCCGACGCCTTCCGCGGCTCCGAGGCCGTGATCGTCCTCAGCCTCTCCAGCAACCGGCTCAGCTACCTGCCGCCCAGTCTGCCGCCGTCCCTGGAGCGGCTCCACCTGCAGGTGCCCATCCTCCTCCTTGTCAGCCCCCCAACCTTGGGCCCCCTTTACGTCTTTCCTGGGGGAGTCTTTCCCCTCCTGAGGATTCCAGTAGTCACAAATACCTTCGAGTCTTGCTCCCTGGTGCAGGTCACTCACAAATGCTCCCTGATCCGCTTTGCTGAAGTGAGTGCCTTGGTCCTCCCTTACTCAAGAGCCTTCCATGGCTCCCTGCTGCTTTCTGTCCCCGGCGCCTGGTCTCACTTTCTTCCTTTCCCAGAACAACCTCATCTCCAAGGTGCCCCGAGGAGCACTGAGTCGCCAGACACAGCTCCGTGAGCTCTACCTCCAGCACAACCAGCTGACAGACAGTGGCCTGGACGCCACCACCTTCAGGTGGGGGCTGGGACAGGGTAGGGCAGAGGTGTAGCCTTGTGCTGGCAGGAGTATCAGAGTCGGAGGACCCCAACCCCCCGCCCTTTGTAGGTCTCCCAAACCGAGGTGAGCACCTGCTGGGCGCTGGGCTCATGAAAGCACCTGGCAGCCATCCTTGCTCCCATCCACTCTGGGCCTCAGTTTTATTGCCCAAACGTCATCACTGCCGCATGCAGACTTGCACCCAGAGCTCTGTCCTGGCAACCTCCACATCTAAAAAAAAATTTTTTTTAACGTTTATTTATTTTTGAGAGAGAGAGAGAGAGAGAGAGAGAATTTAAAGCAGGCTTCAGGCTCTGAGCTGTCAGCACAGAGCCTGACTCGAGGCTTGAACTCACAAACTGTGAGATCATGACCTGAGCCAAAGTCGGATGCTTCACCGACTGAGCCACCCAGGCGCCCCTGGTCACCTCCACATCTAACCGGGAGATGGGATCTGCTCTGAGCTCTGCCAGTGTGCCTCCCACCCAGATTGTCCCTCCCCAAGTTGGAGTCTCCAGCTTCTATGCAGAACCACTCCTCAACCCTCCCCGCCCCAGATCCCCCCTTGATTTCCCCCCCCCAGATCCCGCCCCCCCCCCACCCCTCTGGGCACCCAGCCCAACGACGGCCCTCTCTCCCACCAGCAAGCTGCACCACCTCGAGTACCTGGACCTGTCCCACAACCGGCTCGCCTCAGTGCCCGCCGGCCTGCCCCGCACCCTGGCTGTGCTGCACCTGGGCCGCAACCGCATCCGCTGGGTGGAGGCCACCCGGCTGCGCGGGGCTCGGGCCCTGCGCTACCTGCTGCTGCAGCACAACCAGCTGGGGGCGACGGGGCTGCCCGCGGGGGCGCT
>NC_043711.1:9209837-9259172 GCF_006229205.1 Suricata suricatta | reverse complement strand
GCCTGGCGGCCTGCAAACCCTGCGGCTGCAGCGCAACGAGCTGCGGGCCCTGGAGCCCGAGCCGCTGGCCGGCCTGGCCCAGCTGCGGGAGCTCAGCCTGGCGCACAACCGGCTCCGGGTCGGAGACATCGGGCCTGGCACCTGGCATGAACTCCAGGCCCTGCAGGTCAGGCACCGGGCTGCTAAGCCACACTGGCCCCACAGCCCCTCCCCGTCCCCCCCACGCCTCACAGCGGCCCCTCTCAAGGCCCTGAGATGCCTTGAAGAGCGCAGCAAAGGGGCCTGAGGCAGGTCAGGCAGATCTGGCCTCCGCCCTTGGGCTGTGCTGTCCCTGCCGTCTGGTCCCTCCGCCTCCCCAGAGAACATGGCACCTCTGGCTCCTTCTCACTGCTGCTGATGGCACAGTTTAGGGCATCTGTGGGCGCAAACGCCGTTCTAGGCATCAGAGCAGTCGTTGGGCACAGAACAGCCCAGCTCCTGGCCCAAGGCACAAACATGCTAGTTAGAAAGCCCTGGATGGGTGGACAGGGTGGGAAGGTGCCAGGTCTTTGCGAATGGCTGACCAAGGCGGCCTCTCCCCCAGCAGGCAGGTCTCTGTCGGTCTGGGACCCCAGTGCCTGCATCACAGCCTGCTCCAGAGGGGACCGGCAGGGGGAGGACTCTGGTGGCACCACCAGCGTTGAAGGGGAGGGGCAGAAGGCCCAGGCTAGGCGCCCAGGGAAAAGAGGTTTGGGGCTCAAGACCTGGGGGCAACCTCTGCCCTTGCACCCAGGTGCTGGACCTCAGCCACAACGAGCTGTCCTTCGTGCCCCCCGACCTGCCCGAGGCCCTGGAAGAGCTGCACCTGCAGGGCAACCGCATCGGCCAAGTGGGTCCTGAAGCCTTCCTCAGCACCCCCCGCCTGCGCGCCCTCTTTCTCAGGTGCCCCCGAGGGGCGGCAGCTGGGGAGAGTGAGTCCTGGGGGTGGGAGGGAGGCCCCTGACAGCTATGGTAGACTTGAGCAGGCCTCTGGGGGGTTCAGGACGGTTGTGGCTCTCCTTCCTGGGCATCCACCCTCACGCCCACCCCTTGGTTTCAGGGCAAACAGGCTTCACATGACCAGCATCGCGCCCGAGGCCTTCCTGGGGCTCCTGCACCTGAGGGTGGTGGACACGGCAGGTAACCCCGAGCAGGTCCTGGTCCGGCTGCCACCCACAACGCCACGCCAGCCACGGGCAGGGAGCCCCGGAGCACAGGGGGGCCCAGCAGTGTAGCCCAGACCCCTGGGACCCCAGTGGGTCATGGACCGAGGAGACAGTGCCCACCGGGGCCTCAGCCAGGCTCTCGCAGGCCTCAGTGGCTGAACCACCTGGCCGGCGCTGGCCAGGAAGCTGGGAGCCAGGGCGCTGTGTCTGCACACAGGGAGCCCCGGGAGAGACAAGCATGCAGCTCGCACGTGGGGCACACAGACTGCACCCACCTTGCCGGACACAGTCCCCGCTCCCCGCTCAAGTGGAGAGATGGCAGCAATAAAGCCTAATAACCCTTTCGAGTGCCCAGCACCTGCCAGGTGCCCTTCACCTTCCAGGAAGGGCTTCACCATCCCGGCATCCAGCTGAGGAAACTGAGTCTTCGGGATGCTAAGAGGGTACGGTAATCTGGTCCAAGTCCTGTGACTAGGGAGTGGCCGGGCTGGCTTTCGAAGGGTCACTGAGAGCCACACCACATGAGAGCTGACCCTACATGTAAGCCTGAACACACCCAGGGCCATCAGCGAGGGCCACACAGGCTACGGCAGACGCCCTCCAGCAGGCCACAGGCTTTCACACGTGTCCGTGGAACAAATGCGTGAATCAAACACATCCTTCACAGGCACTCTCCCCACGGGCTGCCCCCTCTCATGGGCATCTTGCCATCAACCCCCGGGAGGGACTGAGGGGGAGACCCAGCTGGCCACAGAAGGTGGGGGCAAGAAACATAAACAGGACAGAGTGAGCCAGGCATGGCCCTGGCGGTTTATTCCCTGTGTCAGCCCTGGGGAGCAGGCCAGGCTCTGGCTGACCTCAGCGGCTTCTTTGGGGTGTGGGTGGGCTTTTGGGTTAAGGCTGGGAAGGGAAAGGAAGTAAAGTGCTTGCAGGGGCCCTCGGGGCTTGGTCCTAGCTGCCCCCCCCCACCTCTGGGGCAGTCTGGGGCAGGCCAGGGGCCGGACACCCCAGGCTGTGCAAACAGGACTCTCCAGGGCTCACCCAGCCAGGCCCGGGCAAGGGGCACAAGCTGGCTGGTGGTGCCATCCTCGGTGCCCCTGGCCAGGGAGAACCCAGCGGGGAACGTGTCCATCTGGAGCTGACGGTCTGCTGATTGTCTGCTTGTCTGCTCTCTGGCTGTGGCTCGGTCTGCTCCTCCCGGTGCCAGGGCTTTGGGCAACCCTCACCTGCGGAGCCGCTGCAGCTGTAGGGGAGGCCGCCGGGGTCAGGGTGGGGGTGCTCATGGCCGCAGCCATCCCCACACCCCTCCCCCTATGCCCCACACATACGCGCTGGCCGCTCACCTCACTCTCTACGAGGTTCCGCCTGTAGAGTGCCTCCTTGGCAGCTTCCTGGGGGCCAAGAGGCGGTCAGCGGGCAGCCCTGGGCAGCCCTGGCCCCCCAGCGCCCACCCAGGCCTCGCCCGGCTCACCCTGCTGCCGTCATTGCCCAGACGCCGGGCCGCCTCTGTGTAGAACTGCAGCTGACGCTCCAGCTGGGCCGCGTACTCTGAGGGCGGGGGACGGGGGGTGGTCAGGATGGGGACTGCGGCCCTGCCCTCCCCCATGCACCCTTTCCCGAGACCCTACCCCTCCGGATGCCCGGGCCCCCCTGCTCCAGCTGTGCCCTCTGCCACTGGCTGCGTTGCATGATGTCCTGGTACTGCTGGGCCACCTCCGGGGGCACCGGCCGCCGCGCCTGTCTCAGGGCCAGGATCTGCGGGGTGCAGAGTTGGGGACTGTGGCGGCCCTGTTCAGGGCCTACTGAACCCCCAATCCGGCCCCAGCAAGCCCGTCAGAGCAGGCACCCACCTTCCGCTCCAGCCGCTCTTGATCGAAGGCCAGTACGCTGAGGCTGTGCAGGGGCCGGGCCGGCCTATGGAGTTAGGGAGGGATGAAGGGCCACGAGGACTCCCCCCCCCCCCCCGGCCCTGACCCCTCATTAATTCTCACAGACGCACTGGGCACCAGGGAACAGGAGTTGAGCCAGGCCCATCCTGGTGCTGCTGAGCCCACGGGGCTGAGGGCTGTGCATTCAGACAACCGCCATGCCCAGGGGTCAGGGAAGGCCATAGCCAAGCTGGGAGCCAGGGAGTTAGAGCTGGGAAGGGGAGTGGGGAGCAGGTATTGGGTGGGGGGCTCCAGGCATCATCAGAACACAGAAAAGCCCAGAGGCCAGAGAAAACTCGGTATAGGTAACCATGAACAAAGAGGAGAAAGTGGGGTGAGACAACACTACTGGATATATTGGTAATGGTCCAATCACAAAAGATCTTAAGTGTCAGGCTGAGAAGTTTCAACTGGATGCTTCAGGAGAAGGGGAGCCAGGAGACATTTGGGAGCCGGGAAGGGACATGCTACAATTTTTGCCTGATGGGACAATGTCCAGGAGGGGCTGAAACAGGGAGAAGGGGCTTCTCCCCAGCATGCCTGGACCCAGCCACCTACCTGTTCCCTGGCTCCCTCGAAGGGGCGGGCACCGGAGGGGCCTTCCCTTTGGGCCCAGCAACCTGCTTCAGGGGACAGAACCAGTCTTGTGATTCCTGGCCCCGCCTTGAACCAAGCCTCCCTCCCTGGAGTGGCTGGCGGGCCAGAGTCTCACTGTGGGCACGGCTGCTGGCACGGGGTCGATGACCAGCCACCTCTCAGTCGTGGTCTCCAACTGCTGGGCGGTCAGTGGCTCCCGAATCCGGACCATCACCTCCAACCGCCCCCCGGTGGGCCTGCGGCCATCCAGGACCTGGGGCCGGAATTAGGGAGAACCAGGATAATTCCCGAGACCTGAGCCCCTGGTCAAAACGAAGCAGGGTGCTGAGAATACTTAGGGCTGGGTAGTACGGAAGTCTGGGACCCCCTGGGGGAGAAGCTGGGTCCGCAGAAGAGACCCCTAGGAGGCCCAGGGCCTGCAGGGAGCTTGTGAATGATGTCACACAAGTGACACAGCCACACGCCGGAGCCTTTGGACAAAGGTCCACGTCTCACCTCTAGGATCTCCCGGACCTCGCACGTGCTCTCCAGGGCATCTAGCTTCAGCTGGGCTGTGCCCAGCACCCGGTCAGTCTTGAACAGCCCCCTGTGTGCATGAGGGGGGAGGGGAACAGGACGGTGGGCCCAGGGCAGCTCCCCTCCCCCAGAGTCCCGCCCAGCACCGGCACCCCCAGCTCACCCCTTGTGGACCACTTCGAATTTGATGCCTTTGGTCTGGATGGCCCTTCGGAAGCCCCGGTGGCTGCGGTTGATGCAGAGTTTGAACTGTTCCTTGAACTCTACTCGGGGAATGAGAACGAGCGAAGAGGAAGAGGGGGAGGGGTCAGGCTACTGTCTCAGGTTCTCTCTGCATAGGGCTGGGGGTGCCTCTCGCTGCCCCCTCCTCCGCTCACCAGGGGAGTCGGTGTTCTTGATCACACTGGTCTTGTCTTTCTGAGCCTCTTCCTACAGCCAAATAGGAGGCAGGAAGGCTCAGGGGCCTGCCCTTGGACCCCTGCCCACCCATTCCCGGCTCGATGAGGCTGGAGCCCATCCTTCCTCTCCTGGGCTCCCCACGTACCACGTTGGGATAGGGAAAGTCAAACCGAACAAAGACATCCAGGTCACTGGGAGACAGGCCTGCGGGCAAACGAGGGTCAGAGCCGGGCGGGGAAGCAGTCCCATGGCCCCGACCCCTGCCTGGCAGCTCTCACCTGGGGGCGTGGGCAAGTTGATGCCCTTCACAACGAACAGGAGCATGTCATTGCTGCTGAGGTCCGGGAAGATCCTTCCGGAAGGGCAGGTGGGGAGATAGAGGCACATCAGCCCCTATTCCCGCCGGCATCTTTGCCCCTTTGCGGGGCCACGAACACACCCCCTGCTGGCCTTGGCGGGTACACGGGTGTCTGGGCTCCGGTTTTAGGCTCTGGACAGACTGTAGTTCTTTGTCCAGGTCTGCCAAAGACTCATTCTCGAGACTTTTCTTCAGTCTGGGACCTACTTCGCGCCAGCCAGTGGCCTCACCGCTGGGGCACCTTCCCTTCATTTAACAATATTTCTGGGGGGGCACCTGGGGGGCTTGGTCGGTTGAGTGACTAAGGATCAGCTCAGGTCATGATCTCACAGTTCGTGGGTTCGAGCCCCGCGTTGGGCTCTGTGCTCACAGCTCAGAGCCTGGAGCCTGCTTCGGGTTCTGTCTCCCCTCCTTCTCTGCCTCTCCCCCACTCGCACTCTGTCCTGACTCTTTCAAAAATAAATATTTATGAAATGTTTTAAGAAACAATATTTCTAGGTGCTCACTGGTGTCCTCACTGCTAGGGACAAAGAAGTAAGTGTAACAGACCCCATCCTTGTGCTCATGGAGCCCACGCTAGCTGAGTGAACAGAAGACCGATGCATATATAAACAGAGAGGCAAAGCAATTCTGCAGAAAATTAAAAATGGGGAAGAGAGTGCAGTACACTCAGGACGGGCTGATTTAGACGGAGTCAAGGGAGGTGACATTGTAGGTGATTCTGATGCCAAGAAGGTGCTACCACGCGGAGGCCTGGGGAAGAGGGTCTGGGCAGAGGAAACAGCCAGTGCAAAGGCCCTGAGGGTGAGGGTGAACACGCTTGGTTTGTCTGAGGGACCAAAAGCAGGCCTGTGTGGCAGGAGGGCAGCAAAGTAGAGACAGCAGGTGGAAACAAGCTGATGGGGAGCCAGACTATGCAGATGTGGGGGAGTTCAGGAAAGGGGGTGGGGCATCCTAGGTTATTGCAGTGGCTGTGCCTAACCTCATCTGTAAGTGGGAAAAATGACCCCAATTCCCCAGGCTGTGGGAAGGCTTCACAGGAGCGGGACCAATACCAACCCCGCTGAGGGCTCGCCCAAGGCTGGGGACAAGGCACGTCTCTGCACTCGCTAGGTCCCTCCCATTTCCCAGGGTGTGGCTGGGAGCACCCCACCACCACCTTTCACTTATACCTCATGCCTGCCTCTGGACCCTTGCATATACTGTGCTTGCACCGTGTCATCAAACTCCCCCTGGAGACAAGTCCTCTGCTGGCTTCTAGGGAGCGCAAACCTCTCTCCAAAGGGGCATCTGGGACCAAGGGGCATCAGGGCCTTACTTGATGACGCTGAAGGTTCTCTGCTCAAAGCGGGCGGTGGGCGTGGGGAGACCCCGGGCGAATGCCTGCTTCAGAATCTCCATGCTCCGCTTACAGTCCTCTGCCAGCTTTTCAAATCTGCCAGAAAGAGAGCCTTGCTCAGGTCCCTGGTCCTGGGGGAGGATGCAGGCACAGACGTCTGGCAGAGGCGGGGATGGGGGTACTTACTTGCTGGTTTCGGCAATGTTGCCCAGGTGGGTGAACTGGTTGGAGTGGTTCAGGCACATCTGAGGAGCAGAAGGCAGTGAGGGGAGGGGTGGGGGGCCGTGACCCTGAGGGAAGCCTGCTGATCTGGGCTGGGGGCCCACCTCACCTCATGCTGCTGCCTTATGAGCTTGGTGAGCTCACCGTAGCGCCGGGCAGACTCCTGAGACAGACCTGGGCCAGGCCGCTGGACCAGAGAGAAGTCGTCCTTGTTGACAGGGGCAGGGGGCACCTGGAGGAGACGAGCCTCGTGGGGGAGGGGCCTGCTGGTCAGCCATGAACAGGCCCACCCACAGAACTGTAACCCCTTCTTGGAGAGGCCTTCCTGGACCACTGCTTTGCCCCTATCCTGCTCTTCTTTCTTCCCCGGAGGAGAAAAGTAGTACTCAGGGAGAAGTGGATGGTCCCTCACAAAGTGGCAGATCTGTTCACTGTTTCCCCCAAATGTAATTCTTATCCTCTGTTCCCTAGGAATGGAGTTCTGGCTAGGCACACAGCCCAGAGACTACATGTCCCAGGATCCCTTGCAGCCAGGTGCAACCATGTGATTCCCTTTAAAGGGAACTGCTTGGGGTGCCTGGGTGGCTCAGTCGGTTAAGCGTCCGACTTCAGCTCAGGTCATGATCTCATGGTTTGTGGGTTCGAGCCCCGCATTGGGCTCTGTGCTGACAGCTCAGAGCCTGGAGCCTGCTTTGGATTCTGTGTCTCCTTCTCTCTCTGCCCCTCCCATACTCATGCTCTGTTTCTCTGTCTCAATAATATATAAACATAAAATAAAAAAAATAAAGGGAACTGCTCGCCTTGCCCTTTCTCTCTCTCACTGCTTCCCGTGGACCGAACACAGACAGGGCGCCAATCCACTCTGACCACGTGGACAAAGATGACCTTCTGGGGTGTGACAGAGCAACAATATGGAAGGAACCTGGGTCTTGGAGGGCTTTGTCTTTTCCAGAGCCCAGACTGCCCTGAGTAATACATGCAAGAAACAGGTCTGTCTTCTTTCAGCCACTGAGTGGGGAGGTGGGGAGGGGGGGCTATTTGTTACAGAAGCTCAACCTGGACCCTAATATAGTCCACATTGCATGGCTGCTAAGTGGCCACAGCCCATCTGGTGGGTGCCTGGGAAGGTCCAGCGGGCCAGGAGGGCTCACCTTGGCGATGTCCACGGGCAGCCCATTGCGTGAGGCCTCCAGCATGGGCTCCAGCCCCTTCGCCTGGCGCAGGTGCATTTTGGCGCCCTCCACATCATTCTTCTGCTTGGCTCGCAGCGCAGCCCGCAAGAGCTGCTTCTTACGGCCCTCCAGGAAGGCCAGCTGCTGCTGGGCTGTGGGTACAGGGGTGTCTGTGGGTGCTGCCCGGCCCATGGCCAGGCAGCAGGCAGCCCAGGAGGGGAGGGCACACCTACCTCTGGTGGATGTGCCCTTGGGGGCTGCTTTGGCTGCTGGGGTGGAGCCTGACTGGGGTGCCCTTGAGGGTGGGGCCTTGGGCTGGGCCGTGGGGGCCGGAGGGCTGGTGGGCTGTTGAGAGACGGAGCGGGAGGCAGAGCTGTTCCAGCACCCAGGATGCTCTACTCCCCAAGGGGGCAGGCCCCGGTACTGACAAGGGTGATTGTCTTCGTTTCTATTTCCTCGGCGCCGAATGCTCCAGAGAGTCTCATTCGCAATGAATCCTTACAGTGCTGGGCACGCCCCCTGCGCCCACTTTACAGATGAGGAGGTGGGATCGGAGAGCAAAATGACTTGCCCATGGCTGCACAGCCGGGAAGCGGCCGGGCCAGGAGGCCAGGAGGGAGGCCAGCTTTTCCCAGCCTCTGTCAGGGCTTGGCGGCCACATCCCTGCCTCCCCCCAAGACCCCAGCCCCTCATACCTTCTTAGGTTCTTCATCGTCGTCATCATCTGCACCTTCCTCCTGGTTGGCCAACTTCATGGCTGTCTCCAGGACCCCCACCAGGCTCTGCTGGGTGGGCTCAGTGGCCTCCAGGCCCTGGATGGGGGGGAAGCCTGGGCGGCCAGTCAGGGCCCGGTCAGGAGGGAGGGACCCAGGCCCCGATGGCACTGGGTGAGGAGGGGTACCAGGCACAATAGATGATCATGGGCCTGGAGGGAGGGATTCCTGGGGGACCACGGTGCTGAGACAGAACTTCACTCCCGGGGGACGCACAGGCAGCTCTGAGAACCCAGAAGAGGCCCCCAACCCCCGGGGGAGGAGGGGCCGACAGGAGGCTGAGCAGAGCCGATGCATAAGGAGTCGAACAGAGAAGAAATGGAGGAATCAGACAGACGGCAGTAGGGCTGGGGAACAGGAGCTCCAAATAAAACCCCCTGATGTCCAGCATCTGCCAATTTCCGTGGTATAAATGCTCCTATTGTGACTCAACTTTTAGGGTACCAATTAAGGGACAAGTTTTCAGAGTTCCTGAATGCGGAGCAAACAGCCCCCTGGGCCTGAACGGTCAGACAGAATAGCAGCTACAAAGGCTCAGAGGCTGGGGGAGGGGCAGTGCCTACCTGGGGGCACTGGCAGCTCGGTCACGTCCACTGCTCGGCCAGCCTTGTGGGCCCGGATGGCATCTTGGTATTGCTGTGGCAGACATGGCATCAGGGCTCGCCTGGGCAAGGCCTCCAGGGGCTGCCCACCTGCCCGCAGGGCCCCCACGCACCTTGACGATGCGTTCGTGCATGCGAGCCTTCCGCTGGTCCCCTTTGGTCTTGGCCTGGGCTGCGGCCACGTGGTACCGCTCCATCCGTTGCTCCAGTGCCTCCAGGAGGGTCCGTGGAGGTGGCAGGACCTCTGGGCCAGACGGGGGTGAGGGGGAGGAGGGGGGCAGGGGTAAGGGTCTCGGGAAGGAGAGACTTGTTGCCCTAGCCTGCCCACCACACAGGTTGCCAGGAGCCTACCTGGCGTGGAGGGCATCGTGCTGGGAGCTGGAGGCTGTGGTGATGGCGATGGGGGGTCCGGGGGCAGCTGGTCTGAGGGCAGAGAGGTCTGATCCAGTGAGGGGTTTGCTTGGGGATCCCACCACCACCACCACCCAGGTGGAGTGACCTGAAGGGGGTTCCCAGGTGACCCGTGAGGGTGGCGGCAGCGCATCCCGAAGGCTGGGTAAGGGTGGGGTCCTCACCAGGGGGAGGCGGCAGGCGGGACAGGTCCACAGGCTCCCCCCGGCTCAGGGCCTCCAAGACAGCATCAAAGCTCTGAGAAAAAGAAGGAGATTAGGGGAAGAGGCTGCACTTGGGGGCCAGGACCTTGAGGGGAGCCTCTGTCCATTCCTCTGCACCACCTTGCCTGAACCCCTTCAAATATTTACGTCCATTTCACAGACAGGGTAAACTGGGGCTTTAAGAGATACAGAAAACTACAGGTTATAGAGTGACTAAGAGTCAGGACTCAAATATGGGCCTGTCTGACCACAGAGCTCCAGTTCTTTGCAAAGTCGGGAGCACCGGGTCTTCCTCCTACCCTGGCCACCGCTCAGGACGCACCTTGGCCACACGGAAGTGTCTAGCGGCAGTGGCGGTATCTCCCTGCTGCTTGGCGTGGAGGGCGGCCAATTTATACTCCCGCTGGCGGCTCTGCAACTGGGCCAGGGGGCCAGGGCTGCAGGGACCTGGAAGGGGGAACAGTGTACGAACCAGTCCTGTTTAATCGTCACCACAAAGGCGGTCCCTTAGGTCTGACTTACAGCTGTGAGAACCAAGGCTGAGAGGTGATGTCGCCTCACCAAAACAGTGTGACGGGGACTCCACCCTGGGACTGGCAGTCTCTGGAGCCATTGCTGTCTTGCCCCCAAGGAAGTTTTGAAAAACCTGACATAGTACCCTGATGCATTGTTAACGTGGCACCTAAAATGATTCCTCTTGGCGTGCCTGGGTGGCTCAGTCGGTTAAGCCTCCGACTTCAGCTCAGGTCAGATCTCACATTTGTGGGTTCGAGCCCCGCGTCAGGCTCTGTGCTGACAGCTAGCTCAGAGCCTGGAGCCTGCTTCCTGTTCTGTGTCTCCTTCTCTCTCTGCCCCTCCCCCTCTCATGCTCTGTCTCTCTCTGTAACAAAAATAAATAAAACATTAAGAAAAAAATTAAAAAAAAAAGCATCCGACTCTTGATTTTGGCTCAGGTCATGATCTCACTGCTCGTGAGGGTGAGCCCCATGGTGGGCTCCACACTGACATTGCGGAAGCTGCTTGGGATTCTCTCATGTGCATGCTCTCTCTCAAAATAAATACATTACAGAATATAATAATAAAATTATTCATCTTAATTTTATATTTTTTAATGTTTTTATTTATTTTTGAGAGAGAGACAGAGCACAAACCAGGGAGGGGCAGAGAGAAAGATACACACATGCACAGAATCTGAAGCAGGTTCCAGGCTCTGAGCTATCAGCACAGAGCCCAATGCAGGGCTCAAACCCACAAACCGTGAGATTGTGACCTGAGCCAAAGCTGGATGCTCAATTGACTGAGCCACCCAGGCGCCTCTAAATTAAAAAAAAATGTTCTTAACATTTATTTATTTTTGAGAGACAGAGAGAGATAGATCATGAGCAGGGGAGGGGCAGAGAGAGAGGGACACACAGAATCGGAAGCAGGATCCAGGCTCTGAGCTGTCAGCACAGAGCCCAACACGGGGCTCGAACCCATGAACTGTGAGATCATGACCTGAGCCAAAGTTGGATGCTCAACCAACTGAGCCACCCAGTTGCCCCTCCTAAATTGCTTTTTAAACGCTATGTTATAGTATCAAATAACATGTCCAACAGGTTTTCAGGGTAAGTATATCTAAATTAAAAGTAATCGGTGCAATTTTCGGTATAAAAAAACAAAGCACTTTTGCACTTACACCACCAGGGTCCACAAATCCTAGAAACATCTGGAAAGCTCCATGCGTTGTGCTTTTTCAGACTGACAACTGCACTTACAGCTTTAAGTTTAGGTGTAGTTGCCTGAAAAGGTATCCGTGGGTTGAAGCAAGAGCTTTGACATTTGATCGGTTTTAATTCCTATCACTGCAAGTCTCTCAGAGTTAAGAAAATACCCCTCCAGGGGGGCCTGAGTGGTCGAGTCGGCTGAGCATCCATCTGACGCTTGATTTGGGCTCAGGTCATTATCCCAGGGTTGTGAAATCGAGGTCACACTGATAGCTTAAGATTCTCTCTCTCTTTCGCTCTCTCCCCCCCCACCCCTCTCCCACTTGTGCTCCGTCTCAAAAAAAAAAAAAAAAAAAGGGAAACAAAAACACTCTTCCAGGTTGAATCATTGGTATTATTCGCATAGCACTGAACAAAGCCTAAATACATCAGATGTTCTGCTAAAGAATTTTTATATACCAAGAGTAACATTTTATTGGCACGGCATCTATATTGACGTGGCTGGGGCTGGGTCCACTCTACGAATGAATTCCCGTTTCCCTGTTCATTCTTTCCCAACTTCCCTTTGTTTAATTATTATTGTTTATTTTTGAGAGAGACAGAGCACGAGCAGGGGAGGGGCAGAGAGAGAGGAGGAGACACAGAATCTGAAGCCACTCCAGGCAGGCTCAGGGCTGTCAGCACAGAGCCCCACACGGGGCTCAAATCCACGAACCGTGAGATCATGACTTGATAACTGACTGAGCCACTCAAGAGCCCCTCAAAACATTTTGTTAGTGTTTATTTATCTTTGAGAAAGAGACAAACAGCCTGAGCAGGGGAGGGGCAGGGCAGGAGCAGGGCAGGAGCAGGGAGAGAGGGAGACACAGAATGGGAACAGGCTCCAGGCTCTGAGCTGTTAGCACAGGGCGGATGGAACACCGCCCCCCCCCCCCCCCCCCCCCCCCCCCCCCCCCCGGCACAGAGCCCGACGTGGGGCTTGAACAAGCCCACAGGCGAGTTTAGAAGACAGACAAGCTGAGGGTTGGGGAAAGATCCACACACAACTCCTCCGTGTGAGAACGTCAGTGCTCAAAAGGAGCAGAATCTTGACACACACCGCAACGTGACACTGTGTCAAAGAAGCTGGAACCGAAGGACAACTAGGGTGTCGTCCCACTTACGAGACGTACCTAGGAGAGGCAGAGTCAGAGAGAGCAGATGGCGGCCGTGGGGGGGGGCGGCCAGGGGAGCAGAACTAGGGAGCTAGTGTCTCACGGGAACAGAGTTTTGTTTGATGGACAATTTTTGGAAACAGAAGAAGTGGCAGATGTGCTACACGCCACTCCACTGCACGCTGAAAAATGGTTCAGAGGGCCAATGTCACGTTGTACCGCCTAAAAAACGGTATTCATGAACTCCAGAGACGTGAGGATCTAGAAAGGGGAGGGGCGTTGATAACATCAAACAGACAGCGCAGGGCCCGCCAAGGCTCGATAAAGAGCATGCCTGCGACCTCCCAGTTCAGCCCAGCCCTGCCCCTGGCCTACCTGGCGGGAGCTGGGGCTTAGCCGAGCCTGTGGATGAGGCCCCGGCAGAGGAAGGTAGGCCTTCGACCGTGACCCTGGACTCCGGGGCTGGCTGGCTGGTGGAGGCTGGCAGCGGGGTGGGTGGGGGCGCGTGGCCGGGCACGGCTGCTGGGCCCTTCCCCACTGCCACGGGCGGTGGGATGTCCTCTTCGTCGATGGCGTTTCCCTTCCGGACGGAGGCCAGCAGGTTTTCGAGTGTCTGGGGGAAGGCGGGAAGCAGGTTTCGGAGGGACCCAGAGCTGAGTGCGGTGGGGTCAGAGGTAGGGTCCCCGCGCCCCTCCCGTGATCGCCCGCCCGCTCACCTTCAGCCCCCGGTCGTAGCGCCGCATCTTGGCTCCATCCCCAGCTTGCTGAGCGCTCTCAATCGCCCTCTGGTAGAGGGCCAGCCTCTCCAGCAAGGTGGCCTCTATCCCAGGGCTGAGGGCTGTGGTCTTGGGCTGCAGGAGGGACAGGGGGCATGCTCAGGGTGGTGACCCCACTTGGGCTGGCCCCAGGAGCTCACAGAGCAGGCACGGTGCCCGGGGCCAGCCGTCCCCGCCCCCCGCCTGGCAGAAATCCTCAATGTCGTTGCGGGTGCAGGGAACTGGGTCTCAGAGGTGTCATGGCACCTGCCCAAGGTAACATGGCTGAGGAGCAAGGGAGGGCCTAGAACCCTGCGCTACCGGGAGCAGGTTGTGGGGCTATACCTGAGCCACAGAAGGGCGGGACTCCGAAGACTTCTGCTCCTCCCCAAGGACCTCGTTTAGTTCTGCCTGCAGGGACACACGGCCACAGGCCAGGAGTGAGGGGCTTCCGTGTGGGGCAATGCCAGCACGGAGGCCCCCTGCCCTGCCCTGGGTGCTCACCAGCAAGTCATCGTCAGCCTCCACATCCTCCTCGTCGGTACCTTCCTCCTCATCCGGGTCTCTCATGCACAGGCTGGCCATCTTCTCAATGGCCTCCATGGGCAGGGGACCTGGTGGCAAGGAGAGGCCCCAGATGGACTGGGATCCTTCAAGAGTCCCCAGGGGGCGCCTGGGTGGCTCAGTAGGTTAGGCATCCGACTTCTGCTCAGGTCATGATCTCGCGATGGGAGGGTTCAAGCCCCACATTGGGCTCTGTGCTGATGGCTCAGAGCCTGAAGCCTGCCTCAGATTTGTATCTCTCTCCCTCTCTCTGCCCCTTCTCTGCTCATGCTCTGTCTCTGTCTCTCTCTCTCTCTCTCAAAAATAAATAAACATTAAAAAAAAGAGTCCCCAGGTTCCTGTCCCAGTTACCCAGGGCCCCAAAGAACAGGGCAGCATGTCCCCTGCCCAGTCCTTCCAAGGCACCCACCAGGCCCACCAGGCACGATCCTGCTGACCCTTCCAGCCTCATCTCTTGCTTTTCAAGCCTGACTTCCAACCCTGGCTCTGAAGCTTGCTCACTGTGAGACCCTGGGCAAGTCACGTGACCTCCCTGGGCCTCAGTCTTCTGACTGATTAGATGAGGCCAACAGTTTCTCCCTCATCAGCACTTTGTCATTTGAATTATTCTCATTATTAGCAGTAACTACCTTCTATAAAATCACCCCAAACACTGACTTAGCCAAGACTGGACCTTGGCCACTAGAGGAAATACAAGGTTAGGATCCCATGAGCCTCTGGGCACAACATTTTCATCAACCAGTCAATGCACAACCTTGCTTACTGGGTGCTTCTATCTCACTATGCCTTTTTAAATAGGTATCGTTGATTTGGTAACATCAAACTCAAGGTTGACGGCACAGTGACTCATGTCTGAATGAAACTTATCCGGTAACGTTATTGCCTCCATAAGGCACGTCACAGACTTGCTCTTCAAGGCAGGAGATGGCCCCGAGCACCAAGCTTTGGTGCCCTTTTGAACAGCAAAAGCAGCGACAACGAGAAAAATGCACAACCTTACACAGACCGTGAGAAGGACACTCGTTTACTTAAAGCCCTGAGACAAGACGGCAGAGCGTCAGCTTGCTCTCCCTGAGTTGGGAACATGGAAAGTGAGCCACTCAAACTCTCTGCAGCTCTGTGCATGCCCGCAAGTAATTGCAAAACCTCCCTGTGTAGTGATTTTGGTGTTGCAAATAATGTTCAGCCCATTGGTGGATTTGCAAATGTGGAATCCGTTAATGATGAGGAGGGACTGCATCAGCTAACAAGTATAAAGGTTCCCTCTGCCCCAAACCCCGCTGCAGGGTTGGTGACCCCGTCACCTCCCATGGGGGGGGCGCTTTGCAGGTGCTGAGGCCCCTCCCAGAAGCCCTTCCTAGCTCTTTTCCTGGCCCTCCTTATTGTGGCCCAGTGCACAGGTCCCTCCCATTGCTCTGTGCCTCCCTCACCCCAGCTCTGATCACGGGACAACGTGTTGGAGGAAATGCGAGACCCCGTGTGACGTACTTTACAAACACGAGAAGGTGAACTCCTGTGACTAAGTGCAGTTATGATTCCCATTTTACAGACAGGGAAACCAAGGCTCGCACAGGTGCCGGGACTCAACGAGTCACACAGCCAGTAAGTGGCACGAATGGGATTTGAACCCTCACTCTGGGTCCAGGGTTGATCACTTAACCCAGGCTGTGGGTTCCAGGAGGGCAGAGACCTTCTCTGTCTCCTTTCCCCCTTCTCCCCAGAGCCCCGGGCTGAGTCCTGCCCACAACAGTCACTCTGAGAACGTTCAGGGGTGTGGCGAGAGTCTCACCTTTGCCTTTAAGCTTCTCCAGGACTTGGGGCTGGCCCCCCACCAAGGCCAAGAACTCAGCCTCCAGTTCCTCATCGTTAACTCCATCCTCGGGGATCATCAGGCCCTCTGGGGAGAGGTCAACCAGCAGGCCCAGCTGAGGGACAGCAAGGGTCCAGTTAGACCTTGAAATGCACCCCACCTAGCCAGAGGCAGCCAGGAAGAAGGAACCCCAGGCCTCCGAGGAAAAGCTACTTCCCCTGGGGAGTGCCAGGAGGCTGGAATGGGCTGAGAAGGCAACAGGTGCCCCACGCTGGGCCAGGCCCTCTGGCATAGATCAACACGGGGCAAAGGGCAGGCAGAGAGATCCTGCCCCCTGCTCCGAGCCCATGCCCCTGATGTGCTGCAGACCGAGCTAGCGGGGATGACAGGCCCCACACCCCGCCCAGAGCGAAGCCATCTCCATACACCCGGGCTTTTCCTTCTAGCACACGCAGCTGAGGGGCCACGAAGGAAGGCCGGAGGCATCAAGAGCAAACGGAAGCCCAGACAACACAGAAACGGAAAGTGGGGTTTTCATCATGTAACAGACCCGTCTTCCTAACCTGTCCCAGAGAATGATGTGACAATATTATGCTGAACTACACAAAATGGCCTTTTAGGTGGGTCAAAATGGGCAAATACTGGCCATTATGTATGGCTCCTTTCAACAGTCATGATGAAGTTACACTCATTGAATGTTAGGTTCTAGCACTTCCCGTAAACTATCCCCATGAATTTTCACAACTGTGAGCCCATAGGGGCTCTTAGGGCCTCCATTTTACAGATGAGGAAACTGAGGTGTGAGAGCTATGAAGCTGAGTGTCCAACACGCAGAGGCCACCAGGGAACTCCAGGTTGGCAGGCACCAAACTGTGGCCTGGGCTCCTTCCAGCAAAGCTAAGAAAAATCAAACTCTCCAGGGGCCCGGGGCAGAAGAGGTGGAGGAGGGAAAAGGAGGCCCAGACACAGTTCCACGGGCTCATGGCAGCAGCTCTGGATTTTACACTTAGCTCTGGCCAAACTGTTAATCCCTGTGACCTTGGAAAGCTGTCTTCACCTCTCTGAGCCTCAGTGTCCTCATCTGCACAGTGGGGATACAAAGTCAGACTTGGCCTGGCTGATGCGAGGTTCCATGCGCATTCACACCATAAGTGCAGTAACTATCCTTACCCCAGATCCGAGGCCTTCCCCTCCCAAACTGGAGAGGCTTAGGCAACAGGTGGCCCTGAGCCTAGGGCGGGGCGCCAAGAGCTGAGGAGCTGGGGAGCCAGGGCCACTAGGCCCCCCTTTGGGGGCAGAACCTCATCTGGAGGGCAGGACCAGGGCTCACCTGGGGGTGGTGATCCAGTTCCTCTGGGGGGTGGGGCCCTCCTCTGAACCTGTGATAGGGGTGGGAAAGGTTCCCTAGGCGGGGCCGTGGGGTATAGACTTACCTGGCGGGCGGCGGCGGCACCTCGGCCGGGCGGTCCCGAGGGTCCCTTCCTCTTGTGCATCTTCCAGGCTGGATGCCCGGACCACTGGCCACCTCGCCTGGCCTTGCCCTGCCTCCTCCCCTGGGGCCTATCAAGGCGCAAGCGCACTTCCAAAGCCCCGCGCCCCTGGTTGGCGCCCCGCGACCGCTGACCCTGCGCCCTCGACCCCGGGGGTGGCCGCCCCGCTTCCGCCTCGGCCCTCGGCGCCGCGGTACCGGAGCGAAGCCACTGGACTTGCTGGGCCCGCCGCACCGAAACTACAACTCCCGGCAGGCAGTGCGCGGGCACGCGTGCGCACGGCGGGGCAGCGGGCGGTGCCGCGGGCTGCGCGGGAAAGAGGCGGAGCGTGTGTGGGTTGAGGGGCGGTGCTGCCATCGCGCCTGCGCACGGCGGTGCCGTGTAATGCGCGGGAAAGCGGTGGAGCGCGCGCGCAGGTGTGAGGGGCGGTGGCTGCAGCCTCGGCTCTCGGCGTCGCGCGGCCACCTATGGGCTCTGGCCTCTCCTGGTGGCCCCGGTCTGGGCGTTCCACGCTTTTAGGTGGCCAGGGTAGGGTTAGTGTGCGTCTGGCCACCGGAAGTCGGGTCCACAGCGCCCGGGCTTTGGGCCTTCCCCGCCCTTCCCTCCCTTTCGGCTCCCGACCCTCGTCTCCGTGCGGGCCCACTCTTGCCCTTCATTTTCTCAGAAAATCCCAATGCAAGTAATTTAACCGAACTGTTCCCCGGCAGGTCCAGGCAGACCTGCCCAGTTCCTGGTAAGGACAGAGGGACCTTGACAGCTTCTGTGGCCCAGGTCGGTGTTGGCGTCTCTGGACGGCCCCAGGCACCCCCCAGAGGGCCCCCTGACCCTTCCAAGGGCCCCAGGTGGCTCTTTCCAGAGTCCCTGGATGTCCCTGGAGGGGCCTCGCGTGTTCTGGCCGGATGTGGGGACTAGAGCGCGTCCTCAGGGCTTCCGGGGCGGATGGGCGGGCCCTCCGCTCTCCGCGGCCTCGGGGGAGGTGGTGTGACTCCCCCTCCGTGTCCCCTTCGGGCCCAGCTCCTCCCCCTCCTCCCACCCGAATCCCAGCGGCCAGATGGGCCACGGTGGGGTGGGGTCTGCCCTCAGCCAAGGTCACCGGGTCTGAGCCCAGGGATGAGCGCCGCTTCTAACGGTGGGATTTTGCTCCTTTCCAGATCTCGAGGGAGGCATAAAATGACTAAGAGGAAAAAGCTGCGGACTTCAGGTATTGAGCAGTCAAATTCACACGTCTTTTCATTGCTGCTTCTGGTTACGGGAGGACGTGGGCTTGTGTGACTACACCCAGCTCCTGGGGGGGAGGTGACCTAACAGGCCGGTGAAAAATGATAAATTGCGGGAAGTGTGCACGGTAAAAAGTGAAAGCCTTCTGGAAACTCCTTCACCCTCCGGTGGGGTCCCACAGGCTTAGGGCAGGGGTGTGCCCAAGGAGACAACCTTTGAACAGAGCTACAAGGTCTTCTTTTTAATGTTTATTTATTTTTGAGAGAGAGAGACAGAGACAGAGTGTGAGTGGGGGAGGGGCAGAGAGAGGGGGAGACACAGAATCCGAAGCAGGCTCCAGGCTCTGAGCCGTCAGCACAGAGCCCATCTTGGGGCTCAAACTCATGAGCGGTGAGATCATGACCTGAGCCGAAGTTGGGTGCTCAACCGACTGAGCCCCCCAGGCGCCCATAAGCCATCGTGGTATTGCATAAAAAGCCAAGAAATGAACCTCACTACACTACTTTTCCCAAACTTTTTCTATAGACACACCAATATAGTGTTTTATTGGAAAATAGAGTCATCACACATGTCGATCCATAATCTGTTTTTTGTTTTATGGAATAGCATGGTCTTTATTTGTCAACATTCATATAGGATTTCCTCATTCAAAAAGAAAAACACCCAGCGTTACACAGCATAGCACCATTTCCCTGTTTTGTCTAAGATAACTTAGACTTCTTAAAAGTTTAGAATTGACAGGGTGTCTGGGTAGGTTGAGCATCCAGCTTCAGCTCAGGTCATGCTCTCACAGTTTGTGGGTTTGAACCCCATGTCGGGCTCTGTGCTGACAGCTCAGAGCCTGGAGCTGCTTCAGATTCTGTGTTTCCCTCTCTCTCTGACCCTCCTCCACTCTCTGTCTCTGTCTCTCTCTCTCTCAAAAATAAAGACATTAAAAAAAGAAAAGTTTAGAATTGGTGACTCACTGGCTAATGAATAAAGAAGGTAGCACTCATTTTTCCCCCCACCATGTGGGACAAAAATTAGCAATGGATTGAAAATGTTTTGTGTAGAGATGAGAAACAGGCGGCTCGGAAACACAGGAATTTCACTGACCTTGGAGGGGGAAACTGGGGACAGCCAGGCCCACCCACAGCAGGTCATTTGGGGCCTCTCTTGGCAGTGGGCTCCCTAGCTCGGTGGACCCCCGGCTGGCGCAGGACAGCTGTTTCTGTGTGTCCTGGAAGGGGTGGGGACAGAGGAAGATGATTCTGGCAGGTGGTGAAAGCCGCCCTTCTCTCCCAACGTCTTTGGCCTTTGGTGTTGAACATAAGGTTCTGCCTTGGTTTTTCTAAAATGAGTCCTGTGGGGATAGATCACAGGAAGGAAATGGGAGGCTCTTCACTTCTGTTGATATTTTTGTTTTTTATTTGGTACACATGTCTATCGGATGAGTAAAGGGAGCTGGCGTTGGGGCATCTTAAGAAACCAAATAAACAAAGCTGCTCTATTTTGCCTTTTTGGCAGACCACAGGGTGGGAATATGCTTGCATAAGAAGCATTCGTTGGAGCCTTGCTCTGAGCCCAGCACCAGGCTGGGCGCCTAAGCAGAGCAGGCGGCAGGCAGGGCAAGGATGAGATCAAAGGGGGCGGCAGACCCAGCTCCAGCCCTCATGAGCCTCAGGGTCTAGGCAGGGGAGAGCGAAAAATGCTTCTCGCTGGGAGCACTAATTCAGATAGCAGTAAGGTAAAGTTCTTAAGTGGGGACCCGTGAACCCTAACTAACAGAATCAAAAAACTCACAGAAAAGTTGCACTGGTCTACTGGAGCACAAAGGGCCAAGTGAATGCTAACAAGGACCCTAGCAATCGATGCGGGGGAGGGGAGCGCTCATTCAGTGGGTTTACTTCAAGCTGAGGTTGGGAAGGATCTTCCCGACTGAACTCCAGAAAGACCACCTGGTTTGCCTTCTCACTGTCTGCTCAGAGGCACGGTACCTAGTAGGTGCTCAATAAATGCTCAAGAACAGTTAAGTGTGTAGGCTCTGGAGTTGGACTGATTGGATCCCATTCCAGATTCCTTGGCCTCCACCTGCCTCAGCTTTCTTATCTGTAAGATGGGCATAAGGGTGGGGTGCTGCCTCCAAGTCTTATCACAACACACCCCACATCTCAGGATGGCGTCCGTCATGGAGCGCTCTAGGTTCAACCCTTGTCATTTGTGTTTTGAATCAATGGGTAGGTTGGGGCCAGGTTTAGAGAGGTGTTAGCAGTCAGCCACGATGCAGTCTCCATGCAAGGGTGTTTTCTTCATTCAGCAAATAGCTGTCAGGCTCTTCATTGCTTCCTGTGATGGGGAAGGTAGCGCAGAAGTACCAGGGGCCGAGGAGCCGCTGAGACGTCGCTTCCCGAGCACTCCATGACGGGAGGTCCCAGTTTTCCCGGGGTGGGTATTCTGCAGGCGCCACAGACAACCAGAGTGGTACATAACTCAGTCCTTTCTGTGTTTCCTGATGGTGATCTCCGTTTTACATACGTGTTTATTTCATCATCTACCGAGTAGTTACTGAGCACCAGCAGTGCACTAGGTGATTTTCTAGGCACTTGAGACTCAGTAGAGAGTAAGAGAGGCCCCTCCTCGTATGGAGCACGTTGTATTGAGGAGACAGAAAATAACCAGTACATCAGATAGATCCTGGCAAAAAAAAACACAAAAGCTGTCAAGTGGATGAAACAGAGCGTGGGTCTGAAAGGGGGTGCCCTGTTGAGAGGTCAGGGATGGCCCTCTGCAGGAATACTTGAGCTGACACTCAAGGAAGCCAGTCCACATCGCTCCCCACCTTCCCACAGAGACAGGTGGCTGGCCCCGGTTGTCTTACGTGGTTTGGTGCCAGGCCACATCAGGATCCGGGCTCAGTCACCACCAGTCCTTAGGCAATAAAAGGCCTATGAATCCCACGGCCACCTAAGTTCTTAGACGAGGCTCCACGCCGTCTCTGTCTCCAGGCTAGTGTCAGAGCAGGGGGTTCCTACCCTTGGAACAAGCTTGTCCGTGTGGTGGCCCTGGCCCTGCCATGTTTGGTTGTCAGCCATGCAGTGCCTGCTCCCTGCACCTCCCGCCCCTTCACGTTCCTTTCTCTCTAAACCAGGTGGAGAAGGAATCTGTTCTCCAAAATTCCCGAAGAACCCAAGGCTCGGAGACTCTGGCGGGTGCCCCCAGAGTTCTGAGTGGGGCTCTTCGTGTCTCCCTGAAGAGTCAGAAGGCAGATCGGGACCTGTTCCCTCTGCCGAACAGAGGACGGAGGAACCAGGACAGGCAGCCTCCAGGTAGGTGGCTCGGAACATTCCAGCAAGCCTCCCCACCAACAGTGGGCACAGCACGGCAGCCCGGTAGGCAGGATCCAGAGGGGAAGGGACCACGGTGACCCTTCCAACACCACGCCTCCCTCTGCGGGTTCAGGGCCCCTGGGGTTGCTTCTCAAAGCCATTCCCAGGGCTCTCCCCTCTGGAGAGGAAGGTTGATATGTTAACCACGGGCAAGGAAAACCTTGAATTTTTCAAGGCCACTTAGTAATAGGATGCATCTTGTCCTGTCTGCTGGTCAAATCCTGTTTATCCCACATTCCTTCTTAACCAAGAAAGGACCAATGGAGTTGTGGGTCTGTGAAATAATAAACCATGAAAGAGCATAGCAAATATTATGCACCAGACAGGGTGGTAATACTAAACCGTTTACATCTATCTGTTCGTCTAATCCTCGTGGCGCTGTGAGGCGGGTATTTATCCCTGTGTCACAGGTGAAGACTCCGAAATTTCAAGAAATCAAATGACTTACTTGCCCAAGGCCATCGAGCTGGGGCAGGGCAGGCTGGGGTTCTGACCGTGTCTGGCTCCTGTGCTCCGAACCACCATGGTTTCCCAGCTTCCTCATTTTATTTTCAGGAATATGTAATTAAGCACACTGGGGAAAAAGAAAGGTCTGGAGAACAGTCTGTTCATGGAGTGAAAGCACATGAAATTGCAGCAAAGTAGAAAGGGTTAGCAGGAGTGGGGAGCAGGAATCCCGCTACCGGAAGTCTTCGGAGGAAGCGTCGTGGGTGGTGCGCCAACTTTTCTGAGTAAACAGTTGTGGCACCTGATCTGACCAACAGGACTGTTTTTGGCAGTGGGGGTGGGGTGGTGTTAGGTCACCACAGTCCTAAGACTGAAGGCAGCCCTGCGGTGTGTGTGATATGAAGAGGGGCCGCGCGTCACACCTAACCTGTTCTCCCAGACACGCACCACGATGTCACTGGGCTGCTCACTCCTGGAGAGGCCAGCAGGGCTCATGGGGCCCCAGGCCCTGCCCACCCTGCAGTCTCAGTCCCTGAGAATAGTCAGAACCTACAGAAGTGGGGTCCACCGTCTTTTTTCTTTTTTTGTTGTCAAAATGCTTAGTTAAGAAAAACCACGGGAGGGAAGCCTGGGTAGCTCCGTTGGTTAAGTGTCTGGCTTCAGCTCAGGTCATGATCTCACAGTTCGTGGGCTCGAGCCCCGTGTCGGGCTCTGTGCTCACAGCTCAGAGCCTGGAGCCTGCTTCAGATTCTTTATCTCCCTCTCTTTAAAATTTTTTAAAATCTTTTTTATTTATTTTTGAGAGAGAGAGACAGTGGGAACAGGGGAGGGTCAGAGAGAGAGAGGGAGACACAGAATCGGAAGCAGGCTCCAGGCTCTGAGCTAGCTGTCAGCACAGAGCATGATGCGGGGCTCGAACCCACAAACCGTGAGATCATGACCTGAGCTGAAGTGGGACGCTTAACCAACTGAGCCACCCAGGCGCCCCTAAAAAATTTTTTAATAAAAAAAAGAAAAAAAAAAAAAGAAAAACCACGGGCATAGGAGAGTAACAGAAAAGAACAAAGCCAACAAGCATTACACGTTTATGTTGAGAAATGAAATCTTTACCTGCACCTAGCGGCCACCCAGATAACCCACTCCAATTAAAAACGTTCAGACTCTTGCTATCAGTATCTAGATCTACTTGGTTTCCATGACCCCCTCACGCCCCCAACAGTAAACCTGTTACTCTATCTTCATGCTTTTTCCTGTTCCACTTACAAAGTTAAAATCATGAAGTTTTAGTTCCAGATTTTGATTTTTTTAACAATATACACGTCCACGTTTATTTAGATATAACTGTAAGTTTCACAAGCTTTTTAAAAAGACCTAATTTGGGGCGCCTGGGTTGCTTCAGTTGGTTAAGCCTCCAACTTCGGCTCAGGTCATGATTTCACATTCATGGGTTCAGGCTCTGCATCTGGCTCTGCACTGACAGCTCAGAGGCTGGAGCTGCTTCAGATTCTGTCTCCCTCTCTCTCTGCCCCTCCCCTGCTCATGCATTGTCTCACTTAAAAATAAATAAATATTTTAGAAAAAAGACCCAAGGGGCACCTGGGTGGCTCAGTCGGTTGGGCGGCTTCGGCTCAGGTCATCATCTCACAGTTAATGGGTTCAAGCCCCGCGTCAGGCTCTGTCTGTGCTAACAGCTCAGAGCCTGGAGCCTGCTTCTGATTCTTTGTCTCCTTCTCTCTGACCATCCCCCACTCACACTCTGTGTTTTTCCCTCTCAAAAATAAATAAAAACGTTAAAAAAAATTTTTAATGAAAAAATTTTTAAAAGACCCAAATTTTTTAAGGTCTTTGGGTTTACGATAACATTGGAAAGAAGGTTCGGAGAGTTTCCGTATAGGCTTCTGCCCCCACGCATGCAGAGCGTCACCCGTTTTCACCATCAGTCAGCAGAGCGGTGCGTTTGTTACCCAGGATGAACCTGCCCCAACATGTGATCGTCACCGCAGCCCACCGTGTCCTGTAGAAAAGGTCACTCTGTGTCGTACGTTCCAGGGTTTGGGCAAATGTAGAATGACCTGTCTCCGCCATTATCATCTCATCCAGAGTAACTTTCCTGCCTAAAAATCCTCTGCACTCCACCTGCTCATCTCCCCTCCCAGCCCTGGTGCCACGGATCTTTTATTGTCTCCATAGTTTTGCCTTTTCCAGAATGTCCTAGCGTTGTCCATACCATTCAATATGTAGCCTTTTCAGATTGCTTCTTTCACTTAGAATACGCACTTAAGCTGCCCCTCTGTGTTTTGTGGCTCAATGGCTCATTTCTTTTAGCGCCGAGTAATATTCCATTGTCTCGATGCACCACAGTTTATTTGTCCATTCACCCATGAAACGCAATCAAAGTTGCTTCTGCATTTTGGCAATTAATGAATACACCTGTTTTTTGTTTTTATTTTTTGCCCCACCCTGTGTTTTTTGTGTCTACAACTTCCTTTCTCTGGAATTCACAGAGGTGGGGGTTGGAGTGTCATTCCAAATGAGAAGTCCTGTTCTTATTTCAGGAGCCAGCTCCTGGGAGTCTGAGGGTAAAGTGCTGCCAGAGCAGGCAGCTTGGATCCTAGACGTGAGACTCCGCACCCTCCTTGGCGGTCAAGGGTCGCCCTAGGCGCTGCTCCCCTTCTCCGTCCCACCGCCTCCGGGCCGGTGCTCTGGGGCTTCCCTTACAGGAGACTGAACACTACTAGGCCTTCGGATTCATTCTCTGTTTGTCTTACCACATGCATGGACAGCTCCCCAGAAGTTCAGAACCTCCTCATTTTGCCTCTCTCCACCCAGCCCCACTGCCGAGGAAGCACAAGTTCCCTCCAGTCTCCTCGGGCAACCGGAAAAGGAGCCAGCGCCCCTTCCTCTTTCCCAGGTGAGCCTGTTTCATGGCCTCATATATGTGCTAAGGACACTGCCTGCCTCCAGCTGGAGTTCTTGTCTCCATGCATCACCAGGCTGGCAGGCTGGGGGGCCGTGCGCTGGGGAGCGGGTGGAGGGCAAGGCCTGCATCTGAAGCTGCAAGAAAGGAACTGGTGTTTGTTTTCTGAGCTCTGATTCGCCCTTATCTTTATTGCTGCTCTGTTCTTGCATCCGGTTCACAGAACTCAGCCAGGAGGTTTGTCCCCCAGTTTGCAAAACCCAGGATGACAGTGACAAGGTCAGCAGAGATGAGGGGAGAGGACCTCAGGAGTGGAACCCCTAAAGTCAGCCAGGTGAGCCCCAGACACCCCAGCAGCTGCTTGGCCCAGCCTTGGCTACTGAGTTCAATCTTGGTTTTCTTTGGAATTGGCTGGACCTGCACCTGTCTGCATGCCCGTTTGCAGCGCGTGATGCTGCACGTCTGTGGAGGGCGTGCCAGGCCTGTGCAGGTGCTCAGGACAGCTGTGCTGCACCCACGCGGTCAAGGCCACAGCCTCCTTCCCCAGATTGCCGGATAGTAGTAACAAAGCAGAAAAGCCCCCCACATTCTATCTCCGAACCCCTTTACTTCTTGGAAGCTCTGTGTGGTGAGGGGGTGGGTCTTGCATTGTACTTTCCTGTCCTTCCTACCGTGAGCTCCCGGGGTGGTGATGTCCCTGGCCACAGGGGGCCCTGCAGGAGTGAGCGGTGGGCATTCCCGGCAGCCGCGTCTGTAACCCTCCCGACTGGGAGCTCCCGATATCCTTCAGTGGGCAAATGGCTGAACACCGTGGAGCATGACCCAGAGATGAAAGAGGAGCAAACCGGTGACACACACTAACAGTCTAGATGGATCTCTGGGCATTACGTGGAGTGAGAAAAGCCAGTGCCCAAAGGTTATACCCTGTAGGGTTCCATTTGCATGACGCTATTGCAGTGAGAAAATTATAGAGATGGTGGGTAGGTTAGTGGTTGCGGGGGGTTGGAGCAGGTAGGCGGGGTGGAGGGGAGTGGAGTATGGCAGCGCCAGGGACGCCGTGTTGGAGATTTCCCATACCTTAGTGTGTGGTAGATGCATACCCTCAACCTCACACACATACACATAAGCATCAGCCAAGCTGAAAAGCCAAATAAGGTTGGTGGATGTTATTAGTGTCAGTATCTGAGTTGTGATGTTGTACCCAAGTCATGTAAGATGTTACCAACGGGGGAAACTGGGTAAAGGGCATGCCAGATCTTTCCCTGCCATTTCTTTATAACTATATATAAATCTACAACGATCTCACAAAAAGTGTAATTTAAAAACAAGAGGGAGGGGGTGCCTGGGTGGCTCAGCTGATTGAGCTCTGACTTTGGTTTAGGTGATCTCACAGTTTGTGGGTTCAAGCCCCATGTTGAGCTCTGTGCTGACAGCTCAGATAAAATAAAATAAATAAATAATAAAAACGAGGGGTCAGGGGGGTTGCCTGGGTAGTTCAGTTAAGCATCTGACTCAGGTCATGATCCTGTGGCTTTGTGAGTTCAAGTCCCACGCTGGGCTCTGCACCAGCAGCACGGAGTCTACTTGTGATTCTCCCTTTCTCCCTATCTCTCTGTCCCTCCCCCACTTGTACTATTTCTCAAAATAAATAAATAAACTTAATAAATAAATACAGGGGCTCCTGGATGGCTTAGTCGGTTGATGAGTTATGATCTCACGATTCATGAGTTCGAGCCCCACGTCGGGCTCTGTGCTGACAGCTCAGAGCCTGGAACCGGCCTTGGATTCTGTGTCTCCCTCTCTCTCTGCCCCTCCCCTGCTCACACTCTGTCCCCACCCCCTCTCTCTCAAAAATAATAATAAACATTCAAAAATATTAACTAAATACAAACAAGAGGGATTGGGCGTCTGGGTGGTTCAGTTGGTAGAGCAAGTGACTCTTGATCTCAGGACTGTGAATTCAAGCCCCACGTTGGGGCTCACTTAAAAAAATAAAATTAATAAGAGGGGTCTTACCTTCAGTTCAGTCACCTTCAGTGACTGAAACTGTGTGGGAAATGCTGGGTGTAACTCAGTGGCGGTTGCCAGGGGCTTCACTGAAGCCAGACTGACAGGCCGTGACCTTCAGCGCTATGATATGTGCGGCGCACACCCTCCTAGAAAGGTTGGACCTGACTGACGTAGGGAGGTGACGGGGTAGGCGGCTCCCTCGGCGCTGATACCTGTCTGAGAGCAGCATAGGGGAAGGGGGGACAGCTGCTGGGGTGCGGCCCCCAGTCCCTACCTATCAGATGTGCTTCCTTGCAGTCCAGTCTGAAAGGAGAGTTGAAGGTATGGCTGTGAGAGGAAGGGAGGTGAAGGGTTGACTCCAGAGTCTGGGGCCTGAATAGCTTGAAGGGCGGAGTTGCCCTAGTCGAGACGGGGAGCCTCCAGGGACACACTCCGGGGCTGGTGTCAGTCATGTGACGTTGGATGTGACCAGGAGATACCAGCGTCTAGATGAGGGAAGATCCGGGGGCTGCAGTGATTCTGCAGGGTTAGGTCTGAGTGCCGGGCTTAAGCTGCCATCTACCTTGGGGACAATGTCTGTCTCCGTCCCAGTCAGAACCCTCCCCTTCCTCACCCGCCCCCTCCCCCCCGTCCTGCTCATCTCTGTGTCCATTAGAGACATTTCACTTCTCTCTCTCTCTCTCTGTTTTAGGTGTGTGTTTTTCCTTTTTTTTAGTGTTTGTTTATTGTGAGAGAGAGAATCCCAAGCAGGCTCCATGCTGCCAGCACAGAGCCTGATGAATGGCTTGAACGCATGAACCATGAGATCGTGACCTGAGCCGAAACCAAGAGTTGAGTGCTTACCCAGCTGAGCCACCCGGGCACCCCATCTCTCTTTAATTTTTTTTAATGTTTGTTTATTTTTGAGAGAGAGCATGCGTGTGTGAATGCACGGGGGAGGGGCACAGAGAGGAGACAGAATAGGAAGCAGGCCCTAGGCTCTGTGCTGCCAGCGCAGAGCCTGACGTGGGGCTTGAACTCACAACCCTGTGAAATCATGACCTGAGACGAAGTGGGACGCCTAACCGACTGAGCCACCCAGGTGCCTCTTAAGTTTCTATGTTATAATAATTATAGGCTCATAGAAAATTGCAAAATTAGTATGGACCCAAGTGTCCATTGATAGATGAATAAACAAAATGTGGCATATCCATACAACGGAATAAAAAGCAAAGACATTGTGACACGGCCTACAACACAAATGAACCCGGCCGACATGCTGAGTGAAATGAGCCAGCCACAGAAGGATAAATACTATAGGATTCCACTCGTAGGAGGTCCCTAGAGGAGTCAGATCCATAGAGGCAGAAAGTAGATGCTGGATGCCCGGATGCCCGGGGCTGGGAGAGAGGGATCACTGGGGACAGAATTTCAGCTTGGGGAGATGAAGAGAGTTCTGGAGATGGAAGGTGGAAATGGTTGCACAACAGTGTAAACGTCTTTCATGCCGCCAAACTGTATACTTCAAACTGGTGAATTTGGGGTGCCCCGGTGGCTCAGTTGGTTGAGCATCCAACTCAGCTAATGATCTCACGGTTTGTGGTTCGAGCCCCACGTCTGAGCTGTCAGCACAGAGCCTGGAGCCTGCTTCACATTCTGTGCCTCCCTCTCTCTCTGCCCCTCCCTTGCTCACCCTGTCTCTGTCTCTCAAAAATAAACAAATGTTAAAAAAATAAATAAAAGCAATAGTTAAAAAAAAAAAAGATGGTGAATTTTCTGTAATTTGACCACAACTGAAAACAGAACAGTACGGAGAAGTCCCCGTGTGCTCTCCTCCTGTTTCCGCCGGGGGGGTAACATCTAATTGGCATTTATTGCCAACACCAGTCAGTGACGTTGGCACAATCCACAGGCCCCGATTTTTATGTCGTTGATCTGCCCAAGAGCCTCCCTGTGCCCAGTGCCGGCGGGAGGCAGGAGCTGATGGAAAGAGGGATTCCTGTGCCTCTGGTCCCCCTGCCAGCCCCCGCCTCTCACTGCGCCCAGCACTGGTACTGAATGGTACTTGGGGCACCGTGTGCAACATCTGAGACTCTGTGCAGGGGCAGTTACAACTAGAAAAGTGTTTAGGATGGTTGATTATTGAAGGCTCAAGTCTGAGTCTTTTTCTCTCCACAGGAAACATCACCAGGGTCCAGGTCCCAGCAGGCCAGAGGCCAACTGCGGGAGGAGTCCCTAGGGCTTGCTTCCTGGGAGGCCAGGGAGCTGGGAGCCCAGACCCAGGTGGACAGCACTCACCTTGAACACAGAGACCAAAGCCCCACGACCCCTGTGCCAGGAAGCGGGGATTCTCAGCCCTCGGCTTCCACCAGTGCCTCTCCAGAGTGGGGGACGGTACCAAGCCAGAACCGCCTGTCAGAGCAAGGAACCAACACAGCAGATGGTAAAAGCAGGGAAGGATGTTGGGTTCTAGGCCGCCATGGCCAGAAAGGGCCCCTGCTGAGCAGTGATGCTGAGGAGAAGGCAGACCAAGCAGGCCTCCAGGAAGCAGGTGCGCGAGGGGGAGCAGAGGCTGGCCTGCCCGAGAGCCACAAGCAGGAAGAAGACAGTGTCCTGCATCCCGCCACTCAGGGCCCAGAGCCTGGAGCTGCAGACCAGGCCCTCTCTGACCCCTTGCGGATGCCCAGCGAGCCTGGCAGCGAAGCAGAACAGAGCTGCAGCAGCCCTAGTCACTCCTCCCTTGGGACCAGTGTCCTCGCAGACAGGATCACAGACCCCACGGGGCCAGAGCAGAGGGCTCCACAGGTGGCCAAGCCCGATGAACAGGCCGACACCGGGGCACCTTCCTCTCCCAGCGGGAGGGCCCCTGCTGGGGGCCACAGTGGGGCCCTGCTCAGCTGCACACTTGTCTCTGGGGAGACAGGAGGCAGAAGGGAGGCAGAGTGGGAAGACAAGCCCCCTGGCAACATCCTGGGGGCCCCTGCAGGTTCCCTGGCCCTGGATCACAGAATAAAAGAGCCCGCAGCAGGTCCTGGAGATTCCAGTCTTCTAGCCTCAGGAATGGGCCCACGTGTTGATCAGACAAGCGTGCCTGGCCTGAGTGAGGAGGGGCTGGGGCCAGTGTGTGCGCTGCCTTTGCTGTCGCCGCCTGCAGGTGCAACAGCGGCAGAGTCAGTGAGCCAGCGCCCTGAACAAGACCCCGTGTGGTTCAATCTGTCTCTCGGAGCCTTTGCTCCACCGGTGCTCAGAGAACCAGTGGGTGACCCCTCCCAGGAGACCAGGGCCTGCCACGACCGCCCAGATGCCCCTGAAGACCCCACTGGCTGGCCTGAGCCCCCGCCTGGCCCTGCAGACCTGGCTGCCTCCGGGGGGTCTCCAGCCGGGGATCCTGACTTCCTGCTGGACAGCCAGATACGGGACGCCCTGGAAGCCCCTGACTTTGCAGCCTCACCTGAGCAGGTAAGGGCTTCCCCATGTGACAGCCGGACCATCCCAGGCTAGGAGTCAAGTGGCCATGAGCCCTCTCCCAAACTACCCGGGGCGGAGGTGGGGGGGATTTGGGGTGTGTGGCCATCTGTTTATACAGCACACGGGTCTAGGGGGATGAGTTGCAGCGTCAGTGCGTGTGGAGTCCGTGATCTTCCAGATAGGCCAGGCCTGCCTGTCTGCAAGGGGCTTGTGTGGGAACTGACGGAGGTCCCCATTCCTCAGCTGGGGCGCCCAGGTGTACCCACGGTCTCCATGCCTCAGGGCCTGGCCAGCCTGCAGGGTTCTGAAGGATATAAAGGGGATGCCTGAGACCTTGAGGGGTAACTTTGAAAAAGCCAGTGATGCCGAAGCTGGGCTTGGGGGAGAGGACTTCAGTCTCCAAATGAAAAGAGCCTTTGCCCATCTTAAGAGTCGTTTCAGGGTCCTGACACGAATTTTTTTTTTTTTAATATATACAAGAATTTTGCTTTCCTACTGGAATTTGTAGGGGCTTTTCTTCCTTCAGGGATCTGCCTGCCCAACAGGCAGTGGGAGTTGCCCAGCGTCCCCTTCGCCGGCCACTGGGCCTCCACCGGCCATCGGCATTCACCTGTCCGGGGCAGGCGGCAGCCTTGCTTTGGCCCCACCCCCAGGGAGGCACCGCATTTCTGACCAGGGGCACCCCTGGGTCTGGGCTGAGTGCTTTGCAGTCACACCCTGGAAGATTGGTGGCTCTCTTTCCACACACAGGGCGTGGATAGGAGGCTGGAGGAGGTCGGGCACCTGCCAAGCTGAGGCAGCTGGGGGTGGGGCCGGCTGTGTCTGCTCCCAGGTGGCCTGATTCTGCCGCCGGGCCTGCCCTGGGACACAGAGCCCAGCTTGCTTCACAAACAGCGGCCTCCGTTTCTTCAACTATCCTGTTGAACTGTTTAAAAAATTAATTCAGTTATGTGCTTATCAGGAGCTGGCTCTGCCAGGAGCCAGCAGATCAGGCATGGTCCCTGCCCCGTGAGGTTTGGGGTTGTACCGTTCCCACCTGCCTCTCCCAGAGTAAACACTTTGTGCCCTGTCATTTCAGCACTTAGAGAGCCTTTTCATACGCTATGGCCCTGAAACACAAGCCTAGTATTTCATCAGGCCCCAGCTGCCGAAGCCAGCCGCTCCAGCCACAGAGGGGGATGTGGCTGGGCTGAGCAAAGGGAGTCCAGAGTGCAGCCTTCCCAGGGGATGGCCCACGGTCGTCTTTGGCCCTTCACTGTGTGTACCTGCAAGGTGGCTTCAGACCCGGCCCGACGTGCCACACGTACACGCCCCAGACCTTGTGACACCCATTTCTCAATCACCAGACGAGCAAGATCACAGAGAGCCAGTCACAGTGCAGGCCTTTCTTAGCGTTTGAACACAAACACCAGGGACGGGTGGGCAGCCAGCTGCTGGCACAGCTGGGATTTTCTAACTGAAGCCTCCTCCCCTTGGAAAGAAGAGCAGTCTGTCACCCCCAGTCTGGCTGTTGGGCAGTGGCTAAAGGAGCAGTTGGGCAATCAAGTGGCATCCAGCAGGCAAAGGGGCAAGCCCTTCCTGATTGGCCACCGGTGACTCTGGGCTTTGAAAACACCAAGGAATCCACAGCGGACCCGGCAGACAGCCTGGGTGGTCAGACCTGATGGCCCGCTAGGCTTGGAGGCGCTACCCAGACCAGGCTGCTGACGCCTGGACACGTTTTGTTTGGGTACTGGGCGTTCCCAAACAAGTCGGGGCGACCCCGGCACGGGCAGGTTCCCACGGAAAGTTCTGGACAGAGCCCAGCAGGAAGGCCGTGTGGACAGGGACACCTGGGAACAGAGTGCAGGCAGATGGAGAGAGTGGCAGCAGCGGCCACCCGCTGGCCGTCCCTCCCTTCATGATGGCACAGCCGTGAGCACTGCTTTGGAGGAGGCAACTCGGGTGTCCCGGATGTGACACAGCAATGACAGGCCAGTTTCAAACCCAGGTCCCTCCCAGGAGGCTGGTGCTTTCTTCTTGTAGTAACTCCCTTAGGATGTGACGCTCCACACAGAGTCCCTGGAGCCTCTGCTGCCACCGCCGCCCCTGCCGCCCAAGGACCAGCACTTAAAACAGCTGCTTCCGAGTCCCTCTTGGGTCCTAGAGTGGTGGCCTCCGGCATGTTCTAGCGGAGAGCTGCCCTCACTGTGTGACACATCTGCAGCCCTTGGTGGCAGCACTAGTCCTGTTGGGAGGGAGAACGTTCCTCACAGCCCAGAACGGCTCCGTGAGTTGCGTGGATGTGTGATGCCAAGTTGTATTTTAAGCCACAGAGTCACTTACGTGAAACACCAGATGCCTGCGAGGGAACTCCGGCCTTCCCGGCTCGGCACCGCTGGCCTGGCGCTGGGGCCGGATGGTTCTGTGCACTGTAGGCTGCTGGGTGGCACGCCCGCTGCTTCCCAGCAGGACGCCAGAGCACCTCCCCCACTGCCCAAGCGTGCAGGCCTGCGGGAAGCCCTGGGCCACGGGCCGGTCTCCACGTCAGTCCCTCGGGGTTCAGGGGCGCTTCGCTGCTCTAAGCTGTAGCTCAAGACTCCGGGGAGGGGGGCTCAGCTCTGAAAGGAGGGATTTTAGAACGGGTCCCTTCTTACTCTAGGACTGGTCTCCCCAGAAGAGGCCCTGGACTGGCCACTCTACCCCAGCCTCTTTACCTCTTTTCAGAGGGACATATGTCACCTCCATGATGGAGCCTGACATTTTCCATGAAAATTAAACCACTGCTGACATTTAGAAACTTAAGCTCCGCAGGGTTATCTGGCTTTCTCCCCTATTAATTATAAATTTTCCCCTTTCAGTGTATTTGCAAAATCCCTCCCTGACACAAAACCTGGCTGACCTCTCTCCCTCAACACCAGACGCCCACCTCACCCGAGCCGACATCACTGAGGGTTTTCTCTGTCCCTTTCCAGACACTGCAGGAGGGGCAGGAGACAGCGCTGAGGCCCAGCCATGGGGGACAGAGCCACCAGCCGGCACAGATGAGCCCTTCAGAGAGCACAGGCCCGGTGGCGGACACCAGGGTCAGGCCCACACTGCCCTGTCGGCTCTCTTGGAATGGGGAGGGGGGGAGGGCAGCGGGGGCTGGCAGCCCCCGGGTCTAGCTGCCGCGGCCCCGCGCCTTCCCTGCACCACTGTTCTGTGGAAGTCTCTGTCTCCGTGTCCCTGACGTGGCCCAGAGGAACCGAAAGGTCCCCTGCAGGACCCTTCCCTGTGCGGGGCTCACGGCTAGGTGTCTCATGGCTGCTCCCTCTTTACAGTCGTGTCCTCCGGGGAGCAGGCGGGACTCTGGCTGGCCGGGCACCAGCCCACAGGCTGACGGAGGCCCCCTCACCGAGGTCCAGCTGAGGTAGGCATGGTGGGGCGAGGCCGACCCCGGGCCCTTGCCCCGGTCCCGTTGTCCCTCAGTCCCTGGGAGCAGAACACGTCACTGGTTCCTGGCACAGGCACTCCCCTCACTCTCCCTCCCCTGAGGCCTGCCACGCCTCCAACCGGCCTCAGCAAGGGGGTCAAGCCCCACCTTTCAGACTGTGGGGGGGGGGGGAGCATGGAGCTCGGAGAACTGGTGATCATGGATCCACAGCCCAGCCAGGATCCCCCCAGACCTCCGGGAAGGTGTCCCCACATCCATGGGCTGGTTTGACGTACCATGTACTTTCTGTGGAGATAGGTTCTAGAGCTTTCCCTGAATTTCTGGAGGGGAAGAGGACCCAGATGGGGCTAAAAACCATTAGTCCATGTGACCTTGGGACTTGTCCCTACTTTGGCACCTTCTGGCCCTCCACATCTCCTCACTTGGCTCTGTGCCCTGAGGCAGCTACTTCCTCTCCCTCCTGCAGGCCATGGGGGTGGGGGTGGGGGTGGGGTGTGTGTGTGTGTGTGTGTGTGTGTGTGTGTGTGTGTGTGTGTTGGGGACAGAGGAGTCCTGTCTCCACCCTGGAGCCTTTCACAGCCCATCACCTCCCTTTGTGTCCTTTCTCCCTGCCTTGCCAGCCACTAGCACAGGGCGGCTCCTCTGTTACCTTGTACTTGAACTGGCCCGTGTGCTGGAGGCTGCAGCTTATCGATTATTCATGGCCAAGTTTCTGTTTCTGTCTGCAAGTGCGGAGGAGGGGTGAGAGACACAGCCCTTGGCAGAGCTTGTCTCCTTCCTGTTTCCCCTCCCCTCCTCCCCAGGAGAGAGGTGGCCGCACACCCACCTCTTGCCCACGCATATATCTGTCAGTAGTGCCTGTGGTATCACTTGTTGCCACAGGTGCACACACATACATGTGCACACACACATACACACACCCTGCCAGGCGGTGAGCAGCAGTTTAGTCAAAGTGGCCCTACTATTGCTTGAGCAGAGGAGAGAGATCCATGTGTGCATGTCCAGTGGCCTGATGTGACCCACACGGATGTCTGGAAGCCCCCAGGCAGGTCGTGGGTCTGGATCAGTGGCCTGTGGCTGAGTGAGACATGTCAGGTGAAGGCAAGCCAGCTCAGGGGGACCAAAGTGGGTGGGGCAGAACCAGCGTTCCCGTAGTGACAGCCCAGGAGACACTGCCCAGCTGGGGTGCCAGGGTCCAGGAGGGCAGCCCACTCCCCCACCTGCAGGCCACATGCCCTAGATGCAGCCGGTGCTGTGGCCACCTGCCCCTTCCGTAGATACTAATGCCATCCAGGGCCAACTCTTCCAGGAGCTGCTCTGGGCATGGGGGACTCGGTGGGGGACACCACACAAAGGGGAGGGAGGGGGGGAGACCAGCAACTTAGATGCTGGAGAGCTGAGAAGAAGACTGTGAGGAAGGGGTTAAAAACGTATGGTGGTACCAGAGAAGGGCCCCTTCCCCCACCAGGAGCAGACATTTGGAAAGAACATTCCAGGTCCCTAAGAAGTGCTCAGGGAACAGCCAGGAATTCAGCGTGGCTGGAGCAGGGGGGAAGGGAATGAGAGGGAGGGGATGGGGTCTGGAGGTGCTGGCAGATGGTGCGGGGCTGCAGGGGGGGTGCTGGGCCCGGTGTCCATGTTCACAGCCCGCCCCACCTCAGCACTGAATGGGGGGCAGGCTGTAAGGGGCAGGAACCGGGGGCAGGGAGGAGGCTGTCCAGACAGGACCGAAGTGGCAGGGAGGAGGCCGGGCTCTGGGGGTGCTTTTTGTGGCAGAGCCGGGCTCCCCATCGAGGCTTTGCCGTGCGGGCTTCCCATCTGTAAAACGTATTAACCTCTCGAAAGGACAGCTCCAGGCCCAGCAAAAGCCCCCCCAGAACAGACTTCGGCAGAGCTGCCCAGGGACGGCAGGCCTGTGTCGTCCCTCCCTGCCCCCAGGACCTGCGTAGGGATCAAGCGCTGCGAAGCTGCCCGGATGGAGGACGCAACAGACACCGTGCAAGGCCTTGTCGTTGAGCTCTCCAACCTGAAGTAGGCGGCGGGTGGGGCTCCCCTGGGCAGGGTCCGTGGACGAGCGGGTGGGAGGGGTGGCAGAGGGGCCGGCGAGGACCCAGTGCCAGCATCCGCCTGTGTGTGTCCATGACCTGGGCGCACGTAAGTGTGGGAGCGTGGGGTCCCCGTTCCCGCACGGACGCCTGGTGGAGCGTGACTCCTGCCGGCTCTCCCTCGCAGCCGGCTGATCATGAGCGCCCACCGGGACCTGGGGGCTTTCAGGCGCCTCAGCTACAGGACCGCAAGGCCAGCAGGGAAAGCCCCGGCGGCGCCCTACACACCAAAGGGAGCTGCGAACCCCCCGCCGGCGGAGCGATCCTGGAGGGATTTGTAGATTACTTCCAGACCACCTCGGGAGCGCCCTGTGTGCACACTCGCGTGGGCCTGGCACTCCTGCCAAACAGCTGGAAACCATCCGCCAGCAGACCCCGGGAAGCCTGCAGGGCCCCGTGTGCCCCTGGTTTACCCTAGAAGACACTGCAGCGCGTCCTAGTGGCCCCCGAAACCTCCCCTCAGCCGGCCCAGAAGTCAGCTTTCCATGGGAAACACGGAGGCCAGGCCTGGGTCAACAGCCTGCCTTGGGCGTTGGGAGGGAGGGAAGGGGCCCTGCTCCTCCTGGGGCTGCAGCAGAGGCCGGAGGCCGGCTGTGCCCCCAGCACCCCGAAGCCAGCTGCTGCTGAGCAGGGCCCAGAGCTGCCCAGATGTTTATCTGGGTTTGCAAATTTCAGTTCTTTGCTCAGGTTAAGGGAGGTTCAGAACTGGTTTCTTTCCTGGAGGGGAAAAGGGCTCCCTTTGTTGGCGGTACCTGTGTTTTGCCTCCAGATTTCCATTTTATCTGTTCTGGTTAGACCATTAATAAATGACTCCCTAGCGTGGATCTGTGACCTGCTGTTTGGGACTTGAGGCATCTTCGGTTCCTCACTGTTCTGCCCACACAGCTCCCCGGCCACCTTTCTCCTGTCACGGCTCACCCTCCGCAGGAAGGCAAGTTGGGCCACGGCCCAGCCCTGGGACTCACGGGGTCCCTACAAGCTACTAAGTGTGCCAGTCTCCAGGAGTGGGTGGCTGTGTGTGGACATTCAAACACATGCACCCCCATGTCTGTGGGGCCACAAGCCCGCGGAGACATCATAGATGGTCACCCAGCTGGAGTTGGTGGGTTTGCCGGGAGCACTCAGATGGCCTTCCAAGGGACACGCTGCGTCCAGGCCCCAGACTGGGAGGAGGCAGTCCTGGGGGTTAGAGATACGGACACAGCTAGCATTGGCGGGTGCTGCCGTCAGACCCGCTTTACAGAGCATAATGCCTCAATTCAAGTGGTCACCAAAAGGCTGACCAGACCGGAGACTTCAGTGGTCCTTTGACCTGTGACTCCCGCACCCCAATTCCTTTAGTCAAGGCAGAGATCCCCTCCCACTGCCTTTTCAGACTCCAGGAAAGCCCATGCTGGAGGGGACCAAGATGGGTCAGGGTCCCCTGCCACTTCTCCTGGCTGGATGTGCGGCTCTGTCCTCGAACCTGCTTGGACGTGCCCATTCTCCTGCTACCCCGGGTCTCAAGCCCCAGCCGCTCTGACTTACACAGTCAGCACGTACACGCAGCAGGGCTGGCCGCGATGTTGTGTCCCCTGACTCAGGTTGAAACTCGGACTGCTAAGGAGCCTTCCTGTGTGTCTCCTTTCCCCTCCTCCTATCCCCTCTCCAAGCTGAGGACCAGGCTGTCCTCAAGGATTGTCTCCCAGCCCCAGCTCACCCCAGCCCTCCTCCTGGGTGGCCTCAGGTCCTGGCTCAAGTCCACAAGCTAAGGCCAGAGGGGACCTGCAAAGTCCAAATTCTGCTTCCCCCCAGCTCTGAGAGAGAGTGTGAGCTAGGGATGGAACCCGGGGCCCCAGGCCAGCCCTTGGCCGACGGACACTTGCCACCTGCTGCCCTCTGGAGGCCAGAGGAGTGGGGGTTCCCACAAGCTCAGCCCGGCCCCAGGAGAACTGGGTCACCCCACCTCACAGGGACGGCTCTCCATACCTCTCCCCTGCCCAGGCAGAGCCAAATCCACGAGGCCTTCTACCCAAGGCCCTGGCTGGCCCAACCCCCCAGGACATATTCCCATTCTTGGCCAACCCCCTCAGGAAGTCCTTTCCTTGTTCTGAAGGGTCTGGCCTGTGGGACATCTGTGATGACCTAAACATCCACTGAGGGCCTCCTTGGTCAGGAGATTTGGGGGAGGAGGAGAGAGTCTTTCATCACAGAGTGGAGGATTCTGCCCATTTGGCACGTCAGGGTGTGGGAGGTGGCTGGGAGGGAGTTTGAACATCCCAGACGTCAGAGATGGCTTCATGGTGCCAGCCTGGCAGCGGGCACCATGCTCGGGTGCTGGGCTGACCCCCGAAACCCCACAGTCACCCTGTGGTGCCCACTCCCGTTTCTCGGCATGAAGCAAGCTCACCCCAATGCTCCAGGATGAACTGAAATCCAAGTAGCGGCTGGGGAAAGTGGGGGTCAGGGTAACGTGGGGGCTGATGGACGCAGTGAGAATAGAAAAGAGGGGTCCCATCCCCTCTGGAGCTGTTCACAGTACCTTGTCCCAAGACCTGGCCTCTTCTGACGCCGATCCATCCATTCATAAGCATTTATTGAGTGCTGACTGGCTGGCCAGTGCTGGGAGGCAGGGCCAGGGTGACTCAAGGCCACCTCCTTCCTCGTGGGGGGCTGTTTCAGCAGCAGTCCCAGGCCCTGCCGTCTTAGGCAGGCCTCCAGGGCCCAGGGGCAGGCCCTTGCAAGGTGGATCTTCCCCAAAATACATCTTCCACCGAGCCTGGGTCCTGCTACCAGGCGGAAGGCAGCATCTCCATCCTCCCTGCACTGGACTCCTATGCCGAAGTGGAGGGACAGCAGGAAGAGGATGACAGTCCCGAAGACTTCCCGGCACCTCTGGAACCTGGATTTTAAAAGCAGAGGGGATAAGAAGAAAAGTAATCATAGGGTTGGATTCAAAGCTCCCCAAGTCCTCGCTCAAACTTCAGGGCTGCTGGGGCTCTGGCGCCACCTGGGGACAGCTCCTGGGATGGCACCCCTGTGGCCGCCAGACCAGGACAGTCCAGGCTGGGACCCGAAGCGGGACACAAAGCCCAGAAACTCCCACTCCAGCTGGCTGTGCTGCCCCCTGGCGGCCGCAGGGCTCTGGGACCCCTAGATCTGTTAGAGCTAGAATGTTACAGGAGGCCGGCCTTTCTGCGGTACTGTGGGGAGGGCTGCTCCACCGTCCCCCACACCTGGGGAGTTTTCCTACTTCCTCCCATGTAAGAGGGGAAAAAAACAGATTCTGAGACCATCGTTTCTATGGACCCTCAGCTTCCCCCATCTCCGGGATGGACCTCACCGAATCTCTTGGGGAATACGCTCTTCTCCGGGAGAGACTCGTCTCTTTGAACAGATGTTCCCTGCACAGCTTCTGGGGGTGAGGATGAGATGGTCCCCCACCCAGTACCCCCTCCTTTAAAGAGCTCACACGCTGATGGAAGAGGCTCTATCCACACAGGGCACCCAAATGGGCAGCAGTATGGCCCAGTCAGACCCGCCTCTTCAGAGAAGGTGATTAAAGCCCCTGAAACAATTTCTGTTTTTAAAACCCCACAGGAGGGGTGCCTGGGGGGGGCTCAGTCGGTTAAGCATCTGACTTCGGCTCAGGTCATGATCTCACGGTTCGGTTCGTGGGTTCGAGCCCCGCGTCGGGCCCTGTGCTGACAGCTCAGAGCCTGGAGCCTGCTTCGGATTCTGTCTCCCTCTCTCTCTGCCCTTCCTCCACTCATTCTGTGTTTCTCTCTGTCTGAATAATAAATAAAAACATTTTAAAAAAAAACCCACAGGAGCCGAGGCCTTTGGCGTCTGTAGGAACGCCGGCTGCCATGTGAACTGCGGCCTGCCGGGTCCCTGGCCTTCCCACGGGGCTGGGAAGTAGTTAGAAATGCAGGTGCTCAGGCCCCACCCAGACCTGCAGAAGTGGAATCCGAATTTGATGATGGAGCCAGGTGAGTCATGGAGGGAGCCAGGCCGTGTGCCGAGGGCCAGGGTAGCAGCCGCTCCCCTGCACTGATCCACTCGTGACCCGACGTTTCCCCGGTGCCGGCCTCTCTCCCTCCTCACCGCCTGGACACCTCTGCCTGGAGGACCAGCCTCCTTCCTGGCTTCCAGCACTCTCAAACCTGCCCCCACAGTCTGGCCAGCCTGCTGCAGCCTAACATACTGTCAACATGCAGACCTGGCCTTGCCCCTTCAGTGGCTCCCTAGTACCCAAGTCCAAGATCTGTAGGCTCGCGCGCTGTCCACCAGGTCTCTGACACCTCTTCCGCCATACATGCCTACACATTCCGTCCCGGAGACCTTGACCTCCACTAAGTTCCTGAATGAGCTCCAGTGCCGGGGCCACACTTCTCAGCACCCCATTGAATGGAGTTAGACTTTCAAGTCACTTCCCCCAGGAAGCCCTCCTGGACCCCTGTGTGTGGATCCAGGTGCTTCCTCTAGACTCTCCCATTCACACTCTTTGATACGATGCTCTTCTATCTACATCTTCCCACCGACCCAGCACTCACACAAAACCGAGCCCCCAAGCTATTTGGCAAAAGAGTGAATAAAGGGGCGTGAAGAAGCCGGGGTTCAGAGAGGCTGAAAACTTCTCTCGGGCGCACAGCTCCTACATGCCACACACTGGTCCCACTACCAGTCCCCACAGCCTCCCAGACAGGTCACCCCCCGCCCGCACAGGAAGGGATCTCCCCCAGGGGCCCAGAGAGGGAGAGTGCTTGCCCAAGGCCACACGCGAACCCCTGTCCCAGCACACTCCCACTGGGCCACGCTTCTAGAAGGCTGTTGTAAGTTTCCTACACAGATTGCCTCCCCCCACCCCTCTGACGCGGGTACTGGGGTTCATCCCACTTCATAGAAGCCCCGAAGGGGTCAGCCACGAGCCTGGGGCAGGCCCCCTCCACAGCGGGTCTCCCCAGCCACCTGCACCGGCTGCGGCCGCTGCTCCTGCTGGTCCAGCTGCTCCCGCTCCTGCTCCCGCTCCTCCTCGGCGGTGCCCGGAGTCCTGCGTCCTGGCCCTGTCAGGCCGGGACACCCTCTTGCCAGCCGAGTTGCGGGTGGTGTAGCTGTAGACGGAGGTGTAGCCCTGGCCGGTGAGCGGGCAGAAGCGCCGGGTGTGGGCGCGCTCGCGCGTGGCACCGCACTGGGGGCACACGTAGTCACGAAGGATGGGGCACAGCACCCGGCCCGCCTCGTCCTTGAGCACGTGGGACTGGTAGATGGCCCGGGACTCGCCGTTGTGTTTGCAGAAAGAGCACAGGCGTTCTGGAGCTGCCGAAACTTCCGGGCTGGCCCTCTGAGCCCCTGCTCCTGGCGCTGGCTGTGGCTGGGGGTCCAGCCTGGTCTCAGGCTCCTCTTCCCCACGCAGGGCCCTGATCAGGCGTGCCAAACCCAGGTAATCTGTCCACAGGTCGAAGGTTCCCATAGCTGGGCAATGTGGGTGCCGGGGAGAGGGGCAGAGAGAGGGGACCCTGCCAGCCCCCGCGCTCCTATTTCTGCCCCTTCCTCTCAGAGGCTTCCTTCCCCTCTCTGGAGCCTAGGAGTCTGGGCTGTCAGTTCCCTCCTTATACCTCCAAGGGAGTGGGAGGGGGGAGGAGCAGATGATGGGAGGTTCCCTATTGTCACAGGGGGGCTTGCTGCCGCTCCCCCATAAAGGCACCTGCTGGAGATTGCAGGGCCTCCCGGTGGGCTGGGGGCCATGGGGGTAACAGGAGCACAGGCTGCAGGGGGGACCTACAGTGGGGAGCCACACACCCCCAGAGGGCATTGGGAGGACTCCCCCTGCTGACCCTTTCTCTGAGGAGGCCTGCCACTCCTGCCCCACAGGGAGATGGGGAGGGGAGGCAGAAGCCTCAGCCCAAAGACAAGCATTGAGGTAGTCGGTAACTTAGTAACTTCTGTCTTCCTTCCCCTGGACTGGGGAGGGACCAGATGGCCCTGGGCTCTTCAAGGAAAGAGGGGGAGCTGCTGATGCTCCCCCGTAGTCTCTGGAAGGGGGGATGCTGCCTGGTTCAGGGGGAAGGCCGAGGATCGGGACCCCCAGCTCACACGCATTACTTTAGATGGGCCGCTTTAATGGGTGAGCACCCTGAGGTACACACCTCACAAAGGCCGGTCCCCATCCAGTTACCATAGCCCCTAAGGCTAGGTGCTGGCCCTGAGCGGACATGGAGGGGCGTGGAGGGGCGGGGAGCAGAGGCACAGGCTGAGCTAAAGGCCAGCACCTCGATCCCCACCCCCTCAAATGAAAGCCTCAAGAGTTACCCAGGTGGGGCAGAGACTTGGCAGATGAAGGGATCAGCCGGCACCAAGGGGCTAAGTGGGCACCGAATGGTAAAGCAGAGGTCTGCAGGTGCCCGGCCCAGGACCTAAACCCAGAAAAGGGGCTCTGCTACCTCGCTCCCCCCCCCCCCCCCCGCCCCGGTTTCATTGACTGACTCACCCAGATCTTTACGCAGCCCCCTGGGAACAGATGCCTCCCAACACCCCGCACCCCTGGATTTATTCCCCAAATCAGGCCGGTGTCCATAAGGATCCTAGATGCCAGCCCTCTCCAGCGGGGTGAGAGGCTGAGGTCAGGCCATTGTGTGAGTGGGTCTTGCCTCCCTAGTCCGTTCCCCTCCGGCTGTGTCCGGCCCAGCCACAGTGACATTCATCCCTCGGTGGGTCTGGCCTCCGTCCTCACAACCCACCGACAACAATGAATGTTGATTGTGACCTTCGCTGGGGCCTAACGGAGGGGAAGCTCAGGCTGGATGCAAGGGAGGGGTCATGATGGGTGGATGGCAGTTCCAGGCCTCGGGGTCCACTCAACGGTCGATGGTTTGCCTGAGCTGCCCAAACTCACCGACAGGTTGAATGTTCCCCCAAACCCTTGGCAACTTCTCCGGGATGAGGGGGGCGGGGGGGGGCAGGAAATCAGACAGCCTGAGGGGAGGAGAGACAGGAGGGAGTGAGGGACCTATAACTCAGTAATTCGGCAACCAGGACCTGGAAAAAGCACAAGATAAATAGAAATAATAACTGTAGATATTTACGTAGGCTTTGCTACATAGATGTAGCAATCCTGGGGGCTGGGCTTGTTTCTTGAGGTATTTACTCGAATCATCCTCAAAACAGCCCTAGAAGTTGCAGGCGGTTCCTCTATTTGTGGGTTTGGGAATCTGAGGCCAAAGGGCACCCAGAGCTGGTGAGAGGAAAGGAGAGATTCCTAGTGGCCCCAAGATGTCTGGCTGCCAGGCCGGTTACTGCCCCAGGCCATCCCCAGGCCTTCGATGCTACAGAGATAAACAAGTCATTTTAATACAATGTAATACCTTCCTTGAGCCTCTCCGTGTTCTGGCAGGATTTCTGATGAAGCAACAACCCCCGGGGGTGTTCCCCTTTGCAAATGCAGGGCCAGCAGTGGGGCCACTTGGTCCAAGGGACAAAGGAGAAGCCAGACTGGAGGGGACACCCACTGGCCACCTGCAGGGTCTCAAAACATCCGAATTCAGGCCCTTCTGGGGTCACCACCCATGTACACGGGCAACATGGGGGCTGCCCCCTTGATGTGGGGGTACAGGGCTGCTCCCTCACCCCGGGGGCTTCAAAACAGGCATCAAATCCTAGCTTGGATTCCCAACTACTATACCAAGATGCTGCCCTCCTCCCCATTCCCGCTCCCTCCCTCCAGGGGCCCGCAGATTTGTGGGGCACCTGGGGGCTCAGTCGGTTAAGTGTCTGACTTTGGCTCAGGTCCTGATCTCGAAGGCTGTGAGTGTGAGCCCCGAGTCAGGCTCTGTGCTGACAGCTCGGAGCCTGGAGTCCACTTCGGATTCTGTGTCTCCCTCTCTCTCTGCCCCTCCCCTGTTCACACTCTGTCTGTCTCTTTCTCTCTCAAAATTATATAAACATTTTTAAAAAATCAAAACACCTCCAGGGGCCTGCAGATTTGAGCTCCCACCCCCTCGAAGTCTCCCCCACGGTCAGTCTCCGGAAAAGCCACCTCCAACCTGGGTCTGAGGACCGCCTGGGGAAGGGCCTTCAGATTTCCAGTCCCTTCTCAGTGTACCGGGAAATATTGAGGGGGTCCAGGAACCCCAAAACGCCCCTTGGCGCAGGCGGACTGAGCCGGCACAACTCTCCAAGCCCGGTCCCCGAGATCCCCACCAGAGCCAGCCCCCAGAGACCCCGCCTGCCCACCCAGGCCCACTCTCCGATGCCCGGTCCCCAGGACCTGTCCTCTAAAGTGTGCCCCGAACCAACGCTCATCAAATACCCTCGAAGCCCATCTTCAAAAAGCCCAGCTCCCCTAAGCCCTGCCTCCAGACCCCACCCTCAAGCCCCCCACTTCAGCAGTGCCCAAGGCCACTGAGCCCCAGCCCTCAGGTCCCAGTCTAGACCCCCAGAACCCTGTTTCTACGGAGTCCCCAAGGCCACCCTCTTGAAGCCCACCCACCTTAAGTTCTGTCCCTCTAGGACCTGTCCCCAAGCAGGAAGCCCTGGGAGGGGATCCCCCAAACACTCGCTCCTGTGAAACTCCCCTACTTCATGGAGCCTCTTCCCTAGAGCCCGCAGTCTTGCCCTTGGGTGTGAGGCGGGCGGGGGGCGGGGGGCGGGGGGCAGGGGGCAGTCATGTTCCCACACCTGTCTGGAGGTCAGAGTAGGGAGCCCTCCCCCTTGCCCATCAAATCTGGGCCCCATTTAGACGATGGGGAGAGGGCTTCCCTTTACCAGGCTCGATATCTAGGCCCTTCTGAGTGAGCCATGTGCAGCAAAGATCAAGGTCCTAGAGAGCAGAATGCCTAAAACTCTGGGGGAGGAGGCAGGTTGATAATAACAACGCTTTACCTACATTGCTCTATTGTTAGGATACCCATTTTATCAATGAGGATGGTGAGGCTCTGAGAGTTTGGAACAGAACTCACCCAGGAGCTAAAACGTGGGGGGGGGGGGGGCATCTGGCTTAAGGTACCGGCCACATTGGCGGGGAGACGCCTCATGACACCCTTTTCCTTCTGTGTCTCTCACTTGATTCTTGAGGGCTGTGACCCTGACCTACCAAGGAGGGAAGTCCCTAAAGGGGGTGTCCCCCAGACAAGTTACGGACCACCAGGGGGTGCCTGGTCTGAAGGGTCAGGGCCACGCCCCCCCTGGAAGGCGGGGTTTCCAGCCAAAGGAAGGGCTGGGAGGAAACCCAAAGCCCCTACACGCCCAGTGGGGGAGGGGCTGCTGGAGCCAGCCCAGGGTCTGGCAGTCTCCCTTTGTCTACGGTGGTCAGTGAGGGCTTCTGCCCTTGCCCTTGGTGTCTGTCTGTGGCCCCTCATGGGCCAAAATCTGGCCCTTCCGCTCTGCGTTTGCTCCTGTCTGTTGCTGGGTGGGTCTGCCCATGTGTGTCTGCCTCCTTACATCTCATCTGTGTCTGGCAGCCTGGCCCCTCCATGTCTGGGGCTGGCCCTTGGGGAGGTGAGAGAGGGGACCCTGACTGTTCTCCCATCAAGCGTCCTAGAGCTTTCTGGAGGGCCAGCTGGGCTTCCGGCTGATTTTCTTTTTTTTTTTTGAGAGAGAGAGAGAGAGAGAGAGCTTGCACAGGGGACAGGAGCAGAGGGAGAAAGAGACCATCTTAAGCAGGCTACACGCCCAGCACGGAGCCGGATGGATGCAGAGCTCCATCTCACAACCTTGGGATCATGACCTGAGCTGAAATCAAGAGTTAGGTGCTCAGGGGCGTCTGGGTGGCTCGGTCAGTTAAGCGTCCGACTTCTGCTCAGGTCATGAGCTCGAGGTTAGTGAGTTCGAGCCCCGTGTCGGGTTCTGTGCTGACAGCTCAGCCTGCTTCTGATCCTGTGTCTCCCCCTCTCTCTGCCCCTCCTCCACTTATGCTCTCTCTCTTCCAAAAATAAATAAGACGTTAAAAAAAAAAGAGGCCTGACGGACTGAGCCCCCCAGGCGTGCCCTGATCTGACTTTGAAGCCCAGCAGAGTGGAGATGGGGAGCTGTTTTCCTACAACCCCTCCCCATTCCAGGCCCTGGTGCAAGGAGGGGGGCTCTTCAGGGTCATTTTAGTCCTCATTCTGCCTCTTCTGTCTCTTCCCGTTCCTTAGTCCGAGGGACAGCACCCCACCCCCACTCCAGCCCACATCCCAGCTGGGAGGATCTGTCTAGGCAGGGGGTTGGGAGTGATGGGGTGAGGGGAGCCCTCCAAAAACCACACGGCCCTGCCCCCACCCCCACCCGAGCTCCAGGAAGGCAAGGCAGCTGGCGCGGGTCTGGGAGTCAGAGATAGAGGTGAGAGGTCCCAGCAGAACCAGAGGGGCAGAGATGGAGGGAGGCAGCGCTGCTGTGGGGTTGAAGGACGGGGGGCAGGGGTACGAGGTCAGAGGTGCAGGGCGTCCTGGGGGTGTCTGGCAGCCTGTATGCCTGTGTGTCCCTGTACGCATGTCCACGCCCATGCTCCTGGCTGCGTGACCCTGTGTTCGCCCCAGTGTGCATGCGACCCTGCTGCGTCCCTGCGTCCCTGCGTGCGTGGGTAGATGCTGGTGGGGCACATGCGGGAGGAGCCGCTGGTCAGAGCCTGACAGACAAAGAGCCCATCATGGAGACTGTAGCAAAAGTGCACTTGGAGGTCCCCAGGTGGGGTCCCAATGGCGGCCCAGGCTGCGTAGACTGGAGGGGAAGAGGAGTCCCATTTCCCTGCCACCTCCATGACCTCTCAGGTTCCCACCTGCCCTCCCCAGGGCTTCCTCTCTACCTTTCATGAGGGGTCCTCAGCCAAGGGGCACATCCGTCCCACCAAGACCCGGGGCCAGCCAGTGGGCTGGGGCCCCGGGGCTTCTGTCCCGAGGCTACCAGATAAGGGACAGAAGGTGGGAGAAGGGCAGAAGGGATGGGAGAGGCAGGCGGGAAGGGTCCAGCTTCTCCAGGGCTGGCGCTGGGGTGGGGGAGGGGTCTAGGGCAGGTGGATGGGAAATTCAGACACTTCTATGGAGGTTCGAGGCCCAGGGTGACCCTGGGGTCTGAGCCAGGGTGGACTCTGCCTGCCAAAATGCAGCCAGCAGCGACCGAGGGGCCTGTAACCGGGGGTCTGCAGCAAGCTTGGGTTCCTAGCTACTCCGCTGGGCTATTCTGGAGGGTTCCAGGGGTGTCTGTATATCCAGGTGGGTGCGTGCTATAGTGGGTGCCCGTCTCGGCACCAGTGGTGGGTCTGTGTCGGCACTCCCGTGGGCTTCTGTTTGTGTGTGGATGTCAGTGTGCCTGTGGGTGTGTGTCAGGCTAATTGTGAGTAATTGCAGGTCGACGTGTGAGCCAGTGTGGGTGGGTGTCTGCCGTCTGTCAGTGTCACTGTGGGTGACTGTAGTCTGTGTGGCATCCGATGACAGCGCCCTCCCATCCCCCCCACGAAAACAGCAGCCCCGGGAGGCCAGGGTCTGTCTCTCCGGCATCCCCAGGGCTAGAACAGTGCCCGGTTACATAACAGATGCTCAATAAACAAGTGTTGGCTTCACATCCAACAGGAGACTGTAGATTTCTGCTTGTCCCTGTCATTTTCCTGAGGGTCTGTGGGCCAGCGCGCAGGTATAATTCTGTCTGTGTGTTGGTATTATTGTAGGTGTCCTGGTGTATAATCAAGTGTTAGGCTATGTGCCTATCGATAGAGATACTGCTGAAGTGTTCGTATCCGTTCGTGGGTGACGTATGGGGGTCTAGGAGGTCAGTTTTACCATGGGCAACCGTGTATTCCTGGGGATCCGTACGTGCGTGGGTCACGATTGTGACAAGCTGATGTCAGTGTCCGCACTGGCCCCGTACCATCTGCGTGTACGTGTCCAGGCGTCTGGGTGCCCGCAGACCCTCGCCCGGGGCCAGCATGTGCATGTCGACAATGTCGTGTGTCTGCTCCAGTTCCCACAGGCAGTGGTATCTACCTGTACGTGTGGTGGGGGAACTTTGAATCTCTGGGGTAGTCACGGTCACCCCGGGTGACAGCCTGCACGACACGGAGCATCCTGGTGTGCGCGCCTGTGCAGTGGAGAACTCCGCGTCTGCTCGCCTTGTACGCAAGCCTGTCTGCACTGTGGCCGCGGTAGGCGACAGCCGCATTTCCAGCGTAGCCAGGTTTTCCAGCTGTCAGCCCTGCACGTCCTCGTCACTGTGGGTGATGTGTGTGCCCACGTGGCTGTGTTATTGTGAGTGGCTGTGTGTGCGAGGGTGCGGACCGCCGTTGCTGCAGGCGATGGGAGTAACAATGGGGATGATGTATGTCCACGTATAAAGTGCGGATTGGGGGACTTCAGTGGGGGTTTGGGACTACCTAACTGGGGCTGCGTCTGTGTAGTCCGGGGCAGGGGGGGTGGCTGGGAGAGGAGATAGGAGACACTTCTCAGCCCCTATCAGCCAATGAGGGGCATTTAGTCACACACACACACACACACACACACACACACACACACAGGCATGCCGTCCAGGGCGAAGTCCCTGGGAAAGGAGTCCTGTCGCTTTAAAAGGGCTCCCAGCAGCGGGATTCTGGGCCATTTTCCCTTCTATGGCCAGTTTTGGCGGGCGTGTTCCGGTTAGTAAGCCTTGGCCCCAGTAAATACCCTGCAGCCGCCGCCGCCTCCGGTAATGACAGGCCGGCGGGGAGCCGCGGAGGGCGCCAGGGCTCCTGCAGGCGGCGCCGCTGCAGCCCCGGGGCCACGGCCACAGCCAGGCCGTAGCTGGGGGCCCCCGCCGGGATCGCGCCTGGATCAGTTTCCGCAGGGCCCGCGCGCCCGTGAACTTGGCCGGGGGCGCCTTCCCGAACGCGTGCGCGGGGCCGGAGCCTCTCTCGGCCCCGGACACCCGAGGCCCCCATCCGCTCTGCGCCCCTAAGAACAAAGCTCGCCACCGCCCGGCTCCGGGGCCTCCCGGTGGTCAGGTGTCGGGCGGCCCAGGCACCGCTGCCCCTACGCCCCCCCATCGTGCGTCCCCGCCCTGCGGGGGCATCTCGGCCGGCCCTCCCCCTAGGCGGCCCAGCCTCGGGGACTTGAGGGCCTGTCCTCTTTAGGGGGTCTGGTCTTCCCGGCTCCCCTTCTCAGGGAAGGCGAGACGCAGAGATGCCGCCGGGGCCTCCCCGCCCCCCTTCTCCAGCCTCCGCAACAATGGAGGGCCGGGCTGCAGAGGCCAGGGCGCCGGCCCCCGGGCCGCGAGCAGGTGCGCGAGGGGGCCGCAGCCGGGTGCCGCC
>NC_043711.1:9200782-9209737 GCF_006229205.1 Suricata suricatta | reverse complement strand
CATACAGACACGTGCAAAATACAGACACATCACTTCCACAGGACAGGATTGTTCTCAGCACTGAAATATACCCAGAGAGGACCCCTCGGGCCGAGCACAGAGAATACCAGACAGGCACATACACAGACTCACCTCCGAGGGACGGCCACAGAACACACATGCACACACACGCACGTGCACACACACGTGCATACACACCGGGGGAGACAAGAGCACACACAAGATACACAGACGCACAGGGTTACACACAGAACCAACATACCTCCCCATCCACCCGGTGCAGTCACCGGGAACACCCCCAAACACCGTACCCCGACACACATGGGTTTATACATCAAATAGGAACACATTGGCAGGCACACCCGGTCTCAGGGGCACACACAGACACACTAAGTTCACAGACACACAAATACCTGCACAGTACTCATGCTCAAAGGGCAGAGGCATGCTAGAATTCATCAAACCAACAGACATACCCACAAAAACCGCCAGGCAGGTCCCCAGGGAACAGGGGTTCATAAGGACACAGGAAATACAGGCACTTTTGAGGACAGGTGTACCTCTGACCATCTGGCAAAGCACACACACGGGCCAGACACACAGGCCACATACAGAAGGCAGACGCAAAAGTTATACACAGGCAAGGGGTCCCCTCATCTCCTAGAGATGCTTACATGGAGCTCCCTAGTCCCTCACACACACACACACACACACACACACACACACGCACACACACACACACACACACACACCAGGTACATGGCACACCCAGCAGGAAATGGACACTAGCAAGAACCCCTCCAGGGACCCACATGTACTCCCATATACTCCCCAACACACACACACAGTCCCTGTCTGCTGTGGCCGCAGTGGCTGGTGGCTGGTGGCGGGAGGTCACCTCACCTCAGGGCAGACTTTCAGAGCCAGGTGGCCAGGGATGAGCTGACAGATTTCTCATTCTGTTTATTTATCCCCCATCCCGGTCTGACAGGTGGTCAGAGAAACCTTCGTGGGCCCCACTCAAGCCCAGACTTTAACCCTTGGTGAGTCCTGTCCCTGCTCTTCCCAGCCGTATCCCCGCCTTCGGCCCCCTCACCATCGTCCTGCCTGAATTTTCCCTTCACAGGTCCACCTTCCCCACACCCTGTCCCCTTCCTCGGGTCTCTGCCCAAAAAGCCAGTTCCCAGCTGGCCCAGGCAGGTGGCTGTCCCTGGGATCCCCCAGAGGCTACTAAGGTCCAGGTCTACTCCATCCCTAACTCCCCTCTCCCCCAAATGGGGGATAATTCCCGGAGACAAAAGGCATGTAAGAAAGAGGACAGGAGTAAATAGTAATTGGGCCTTCGTGGGTGGGGTCCCCTCCCCTGCCCTTCCCTCCGATTACTGAAAAGAGGGAAATGATTACTCTGGAATATACAACATTCATTAAATCATTCACGGACAATCCCCTCAGACCCTTCCCAGCAAGCCAACCAAGTGAATATTGCACTTTTGACAGAGGGGCCACTGAGGCCCAGAGACGGGCTGCCCCTTGCCCAAGGCGGCACAGCCCGGAAGCAGCAGCAGGGCTGGAAGGCTGTGCCAGGCCTGTCCCCATCTCCTTGCCTCCAGGATTGGCCTGAAAAAGCGCTCCGAGTTCTTCTGCCCGCGCAGCCTCCCGAGGCCACCAGCAGGGGGCAGCAGACGCCGGAGCCCTCCCCTCGGTGAGCTCCGTCCCGGCGCCTCCCACACCCCCTACCTCTCAGCAGCTGGGACTCCGCCTGCACAACCCCCCCCCCCCGCCCCACCGCCCCAGGCTGGAACCTCCACTGCCGAATTGCAGAGGCCCCAGAAATAAGGAGCTTGTCTTAAATAGAACCGACGTCCCCACAAATGCCACACTCGCACGTGGTCCCTCTTCGTGGCTAGCTCTACTCCTTCTTGCTGCAACACGTTCGTTGGGCGGGTAGCCTCTGCATTCCTGAGCCGGGTCACACCAGGAGAGAGGATTCCTGGAGCCCAGTCCAGGGGTCAGCACCCTCTCCCTCCCCGCCCCGCTTCCTGCCCCCAGAGTCCTCTGATTATCCCCTGGGGACCAGCACAGGATGGGAGAGGCAGTGGGGGAAGCCCCAGTACCCCAACTGCCTGGTTCCTCTGGGCGTGGGAACCGCCCCACCCACCCCAGCCCCAGCCCCCAGTTCCTGGGGCCCCTGCCAGTGCTGACTCATAGGGGACCCAGGGCTGTGACTCAGCAGCGGCTCTTCTTAAACTTCTTGAGTGATTTCCCACCCCAAGTCACCTTCTGTCCCCTTGGGGGTCTTCTTAGAGACCCAGATGGCCTGAGCCACCCTTCTCAGGCCCTTTTCAGCCACAGCAGCTCAGAGCCCCAGCACCAAGAGGTCCCCGAGTTTGCGGCCTTGTTCAAGGGGGGTCTTGGGTGGTGGCGGCTGCATGTGCCCAGCTGGGTGTGTCAGCAAACTCAGGCATGAGCCAAGAGAAGAGCTGGAGAGGGCAAGGCCCCGCTGCGAGGATGCCTTCCTTTTGCACCCCACCAGCGTGGGGACAGGGACAGTCAGGGGCCAGGACCAGGCGCTGGGTGGGGGCTTGCTCACTCCAACCACAAACCAGCTTCTCCACCCATCTTCTCGGTCTGCGGAAATGGCAGCTCTATCCCTCCAGCCGCTTGGGCCCAAAACCTTTCTTAACAAAATGCAGCCAGGTCATAAATTCAGTGACTGTGCCTCCTAAATGCATCAGAATCCTGCTGGCCCCGGGGCCCCCCCAGGTCTCCCCCCGGTCCCATGCAGTCCCTAGATTCCTGCTCTCCCTCCCCGGCTTCACAGGCTCTGGCTGGTCCACCCACAGCAGCCCCAGGGCACCTGGGATCAGCCGAGTCGGGTCGTGTCCCTCCTCTGCTCAGAATTCTCCGGAATCCCATTCCACTCAGCGCACACTTCTCCCCACAGCCCTGCACACTCTAGCCTGCCCCATCCCCCCATCCCTGCCCTCCCCTCCTCCCTTGCTCACTCTACTCCATGTCCACGTACACGGGCCTTCCCACTGTTCCTCAAACACACCAGGCACAGTTCAGTCTCAGGGCCTTTGCACTGGCCGTTTCCTCAACTAGGGTCTCTCTTCCCTTAAATACCCACATGGCTGCCTCCTTCAGGTCTCTGCTCAACTGTCACCTCCTCAGTGACACCTTCCCTGCCTGTTTAAAATCACACCACCATTTTTAATCCTGCCCTCCCCCCCCCATCATCCTATCACCTTTGACCACACTGTATGTTTTACTGCGCATCTCATTTCTTGTCTGACTCCTGTACTCACATGTCACTGTCAGTTCCTTCAGGGCAGGAAGCTTTGTCCTATCGTTGTTGGGGCACCAGAGTCTCAGACAATTTCTGTTGCATGTTGTATTGGTAATTATCATGTTCCTGGAGTGTTAGGGAAAAAATAGACACGGCACCTGCCTGCCATTGTCTGGGGAGGGGGGCGACAGTCACACGGCTAGATGATTGTAATGTGTTCTCAGGGCCAAGAGCTGGAGGCATGGGGGCCAGCCTGAAGTTCCGGGTGCAATCAGGGAAGCCTTCTGGAGGAGGTGGGGCCATGCAATAGCTGGGGAGGAGTTTGGGTTTAAGGAAGACAGGAGTCTTTGGAGGGGGTTTTATTTTTGGTTCAGTTTCTTGAGGTATAAGTCACGGCGGGTAACATTCAGCCTGTATACAATTCTGAGTTCTGATAAATAAATACAGCTGTGCAATCGCTGCCTGGATCATGAAAAAGCAGAGGCTTTAAGCAAAAATAGGAGCTCACGTGTACCGGGTCACGCACCCCTGCAAAGGAGACAAGGTTGGAAGCGGAAGAAAGGCCGGCGGGGAGACCAGGGTGGCTGTCCGGGAGAACACAGTGGACTGGCTTAAGGCAGGGGGCGGGGAGACATGTGGGAATGGAGGGCTTCAGGGACAGGGCAGACAGGGCTGAGGGATGGACCGAGTGAGCAGGTGACGAAGCAAGGAGGTGGGGGGGGGGCATGGTGAGCCAGAGACACCTGTGGGACATCCCGGAAGAGATATTCAGGGAAGGGGTCATCAGTAAACGGTGAGCAGAGCTGTGCCTGGTGGGATAGCAATTGGGGGGCATTTACAGAGAGGACTGAAGAGGAAGAGGGACACCTGGAGACAGTAGCGTCCCAGGGCCAAGGCAGAAGAGAGCAAAGGTGACAGATGTCACCGGAGATAGAGGACAGCAGGACAGCGATGGTGTCAGCGGTGTGGCCAGGCGGCTGCTTGAGAAGTAAAAGAGAGGAAGGCCGCCTGGGTGGCTCAGTTAGTTAAGCGTCTGACTTCAGCTCGGTCACAATCTCACAGTTGGTGAGTTCAAGACCCGCTCAGAGCCCGGAGCCGGCTTCGGATCCTGTGTCTCCCTCTTTCTCTGCCCCTCCCCTGCTTGTTGCTCTATTTCTTGAAAATAAATAAACATTTTTTAAAAAAGTAAAAGAGAGGGAAGGAAACCAAGGCAGTGAGCAGAAGGCTCTGGCAAACCGCGAATGCAAGCTGCCACAGGTGTAATTCTAAAAACTTTGAGGGGTGCCTGGGGGGCTCAGTCAGTTAGTCCTCCGACTTCAGCTCAGGTCAGATCTCATGTTCGTGGGTTTGAGCCTCGCGTCGGGCTCTGTGCTGACAGCTCAGAGCCTGGAACCTGCTTCTGGTTCAGTGTCTCCTTCTCTCTCTCCGCCCCTCCCCCTCTCATGCTCTGACTCTCTCTGTATCAAAAATAAAAAAATAAACAAAACAAAACAACAATAACAAAAAATAAAATAAAAACTTTGAGTAGCCACATTAAAAAAAAGGAGAAAGAAAACAGGTGAAATGAATGTTAATCATATATTTCATCTAACCCAATACATCCAAATAGTACCATTTCAGCATGCATTCAAATAAAAATTATTAAGCAGATTGTTTACATTCTTTGAAAAAAAAAATCCACACTTGGGGCACCTGGCTGGGTCTGCCGTTGGAGAGGGGAGACTCTTGACCTCGGGTCGTGAGTTCAAGCCCCATGTGGGATATACATATTATTTTAATAATTAAAAACTTAGGGGTGGCTCAGTTGGTCAAGCATCTGACTTTTTTTTTAATGTTTTATTTATTTTTGATACAGAGAGAGACAGAGCATGAGAGGGGAGGCACAGAGAAAGAAGGAGACACAGAACTGGAAACAGGCTCCAGGCTCTGAGCTAGCTGTCAGCACAGAGCCTGACGCGGGGCTCGAACCCACGAACGTGAGATCTGACCTGAGCCGAAGTCGGAGGCTTAACCGACTGAGCCACCCAGGTGCCCCTCTGACTTTTTTTTTAATGTTTATTTTTGAGAGATAGTGCGATCAGGGGAAGGGCAGAGAGTGAGTGAGACACAGAATCTGAAGCAGGCTCCAGGCTCTGAGCTAGCTGTCAGCACAGAGCCCGACGCAGGGCTTGAACCCACGAACCCATGAGATCATGACCTGAGCTGAAGTCGGATGCTTAACCGACTGAGCCACCCAGGTGCCCCAAGCATCTGACTCTTGATTTCGGCTTAGGTCATCAGCTCACGGTTTGTGAGATCGAGTCCCAGGTTAGTCTGCATGCTCACAGATCAAGCCTGCTTGGGATTTTTTTTTTCTTTCTCAAAATAAATAAATAATCTTTTTAAATAAATAAATACTTAAAAGATTTTTAAAAATCCACACTTAGAGCACATCTCACTAGCCCCGTGTGACCAGTGCTAACCTCCCTCGGATTCTGTGTCTCCCTCTCTTTCTCTGCCCCTCCCCCACTCACACTCTTTCTCTCTCTTGAAAATAAACACTAAAAAATAAAAAATAAACATTAAAAATAATAATAAGATGTTGATATTTTCTTCATTGTGGATTTCTCGCATTAATCCTGATTTTTAAAAAATTGCTTTCAAGGGGCCCCTGGCTGGCTTAGCTGACAGAGCACGCGGCTCCTCATCTTGGGGGTATGAGTTCAAGCCCCACGTTGGAAGTATAGTTTACTTAAAAAAAAAATTGTTCTCAAATCTTAATCAATCTCCCACACAAAACGTATACACAACGTTCACAGCAGCCTTATTTACATCAGCCCCAAAGTCCAAACAACCCAAATATCCATCAACTGATGAACAGATTTAAAAATCTGTCAGGGCACCTGGGTGGCCCAGTTAGTTAAGTGACCAACTCTTGATTTCGGCTCAGGTCATGATCTCTCAGTTTGTGGAATTGAGCCCTATGTCAGGCTCTGGGCTGGTGATGCGGAGCCTGCTTGGGATTTTCTCTCTTCCTCTCAAAATAAATAAACATTAAAAAAAAAAAAAAAAAGAGAGGACAGGGCGCCTGGTGGCTCAGTGGGTTAAGCGTCTGACTTCAGCTCAGGTCATGATCTCGCGGTTCATGGGTTCGAGCCCCGGGTCGGGCTCTGTGCCTGCTTCGGATTCTGTGTCTCCCTCTCTCTCTGACCCTCCCCTGCTCGTGCTCTCTGTCTCTCAAAAATAAATAAAAAACATTTAAAAACTAAAAAAAAGAGGAATAGAGGGGTGAATCCATCCGCATATCATCTGGCAGTAAGAAGGATTGAGGTAGCACAGGCTCGGACATGAATGAGCCTTGAAAAGTGAATGAAGCCAGTCCTAAATCACATAGTATGAGTCCACATTCAGACTCATCACATAGTATGAGTCCATATTCATAAGGATGGAGAGTTGATTAGTGGTGTCAAGGGCTAAGCAGGATGATAGGGAAATGGGGGGGGTGACAGCTAATGGGCCCCTGCGTTTCTTTTTAAGTGAATAAAAATGTTCTAAAATTCATTGTGGGGGTGAATATGTTAAAAACACTGAATTGTATACTTAATTATTTAAAAATTTTTTTTAATGTTTATTCATTTTTGAAAGAGAAACAGCACAAGCAGGGGAGGGGCAGAGAGAGAGGGAGACACAGAATGGGAAGCAGGCTCCAGGCTCTGAGTGCAGAGCCGGATGCGGGGCTCGAACTCATAAACTGCTGAGATCATGACCTGAGCTGAAGTTGGACTCTTAATTGAGCGAGCCACCCAGGCGCCTCCTCCAAATTGGATACTTTCAATAAGTCATCTGTATGGCATGTGCATTTTATCTCAATAAAGATATTACAGAAAACAATTTAGGGGGCGCCTGGGTGGCTCAGTCACTTAAGCATGTGACTCTTGATCTTGGGGTTGTAGGTTCAAGCCCCACATTGGGTGTAGAGATTACATAAAAATAAAATCTTTTTAAAAAAAGTTTCGGGGCACCTGGGTGGCTCAGTCGGTTAAGCATCCGACTTCGGCTCAGGTCATGATCTCACGGTTCGTGGGTTCGAGCCCCGCGTTGGGCTCTGTGCTGACAGCTAAACCTGGAGCCTGCTTCAGATTCTGTGTCTCCCTCTCTCTCTGACACTCCCCTGCTCGCACTATCTCTCTCTGTCTCTCAAAAATAAATGAGAAAGAAAAAAGAAAAAAAATTTTTTTAATTTAAAAATTTCATCTTGGGGTGCCTGGGTGGCTCAGTTGTTAAGCATCCGGCTTCGGCTCAGGTCATGATCTCACGGTTCATGGGTTTGAGCCCCGCGTCAGGCTCTGTGCTGACAGCTAGCTCAGAGCCCGAAGCCTGCTTCGGATTCTGTATCTCTCTCTCTCTCTGACCCAACCCTGCTCACACTGTCTCTCTCTCTCAAAAATAAATAAAAAGCATTAAAAAAATTTTTTTTTAATTTCATCGTGATTACTGAGTGTTTGGGTGTCCCTGTGAATTGTGGGACCCAACCCTGCAGACACAGCCTCACTCAGCCACAGGGGCCAGGCTGCTCCTCCCACACCAGGCCCAAGGACAGAAAGGTGGGGGGAAGTCCCCACTGTGGGCAAGGAGGGAGGCCTGGGCAGAGAGGTTATAAAGCCAAGGAGATGTGGCCAGATGTGTGCCCCTTTTCCTGCCATGGGCTTCCCTGAGCTTCAGGCTCCCAAGCAGCGGGGCGTGGGGGGATGGGGGAGATGGCTCTTCCTAGGGTTTTCACAAAGCCTAAGTCCAAGGTACCCCCCCCCCCCCCCGCAACCCGGCCTTGCCGGCCCCACCAGAGAGCCTGACTCAGTTTGTCCACTCTGTGCATGTGACCCTCTGCTGTCCCCAGAGTGACTCAGGTGCCTGGAAGCCCCTTCCCTGGGGGGGGGGGGGCGGGGGACATCCAGCTGCCCACGGTGACTTACTTCACAGCCATGGCAGAAACAGGCCGTCGCCTCCCAATGGAGGCAGGGCTCCTGGGGGTAGCCCATCGGGGTCTTGGCCCCACATCCCACCCTCCAGAGGGGGTTAAGGACGGGAAGAGGGGGTGGGGAACTCTTCTCAAAGGGCCTTTGTGGGAGCGGCTGGAGAGGGGGGCTGCTGGGGGGGGACCCCGCCCTGCCTGACTCACTCCTCATTGCTGGGCGGTGACTCACACCCAGGCCCCCCTCTGGCCAGCTTGCAGCAGGTGCTGCCAGCTCGGCTTGGGGATGGGGGCCTCTGCACTCGCGTTCATGCCATCCTTCTCCGGGCCTGCGACCCACACCCATTTCCAGGGGCACCTGCCTTGCGCTGACCTCCTTGCCCTACAGGGCTCACACCACTGAGAAAACTTCCTACACTTCCTCCCTGCTCTGTCGGGGGCATACCCCCTGGTACTGAGATGTGCCAGCCATTGACTCCCTTATTCACGGATCCTCAAACTACCGTGAGGTAGGGAATTCTTGCTACCCACTTTTACCAGATGGGGAAACTGAGGCTCGGTGTGATTATGGAGCAGCCCAAAGAGGAGCTCAAACCGAGTCGGGGCATACCCAAAGTGCCGCTCTGGAGTGTAACTGGGTAAGAATCCCAGCTGCCTTGGGCACCAGAGCAGGGTTACTGCATCCTGCAACGTGGACTCCATTTTACCGAGGAGGAAA
>NC_043711.1:9194381-9200682 GCF_006229205.1 Suricata suricatta | reverse complement strand
AGCGCGTTGCCGGGCAACCGCCGCCGGGGGCCCCGCCCCGTCCGCGCTAGAGAACAGGGTTCGAGCCTCCTGCCGGATGGACGCTGCGCGGGCCTTTGGGACCCGCGGCCTTTTCGAGGTTAAGGACTCCGATCGGGCCTGCAGTCCTGGTGGGCGCAGAGTTGAGGGGGCAAGAGACAGCTGTGGTTCAACGAGGGTCGGGGGACAGGGGCGTTTCGCCGCAAGCCGGACCCTCCCGCAGGTCTGTGGAGGCCGGTGCCAGGGTCAGGGGATGGCACGATGTACTTGCTGTGGGGTGAGAAGAGCCCTGAGGAGCTGTGGCCAAGGGGTCGAAACCATTTTTGTAGAGGGACTTAGGGTCCCTGCCCGGGGTCGGGGGATCAGGAGGGCTGTAGTTGGGGATTTTGGCTTCTCATCCCCGCCCCTCAAAGGAGCTAACACTTAATAAGTACGTTCAGTGTTCCAAGCTGGTCTACACGCGTGTGTACCTATGGATATTAACTAATGTTCACAGTAGTCCTCTGACAGCTCACAGGTATTATTCCTATTTTACAGACGGAGAAACCAAGGCACAAGAGAGGCAAAATTCTCTGCCAGAGGATGCTCCAAGCTTAAACACAGGCAGGGTGGTGTGGGCTCCCCCTTGAGGCAGTGATCATATCTGGGGAAGTTTGGAGCATAGGTCTCAGCGCCAAGTCCACCTGGGGCATGTGTGGGGGGGTGCGGGTGGGATGTGTAATGGTGCGGGGGGGCTGCCAACAAGACAGTTGAAGGCCTCGGCCTCCAGAGGCCATGCCAGCCTTCCTCTCCCAGACTGCCCGGCCAAGGAGAGCCAGGAGCCAGCATCACTTTATTCCGGCTTCCCAGGACCCCATAATAGGTACCACCAAACTGCCCACAAGACCCCTGCGAGGTGGGGGAAAGAGCAGGTGCCAGGATCAGAGGAGGCTGGCACACGGGCCTCTCCCACCGCCCTCACCTCATTGGGAAGTCACCATCTGCCTGGAATGCAATCACCTTTGCATCCTTTAAGATGTTTTTTTAAACTCAAATGATTGAATAAATCTCAGATGGCTAAGTGCGGAGGCAGAAAAGTCGAGGGTTCCCCCAGAGGAGTCTGAAAGCAGAGGGTCATGGTGGGAGGGAAGGAAGCCTTCTTAGAAGAGGTAATGCCCTAGGTTCCAACGGAAGCGAGTGGGCCAGCAGACAGGTGAGTGTGAAAGGCTGGGAGTTGGGATCTGACAAGCAGGGCCTGTGGTCAGAAGAGGTGGGGACCCTGGAGGAACTTTTTGCAGAGTGGATGACAGAGGGAAGAGGGAAGAGGTGATTGGATTGTCTGTGGAGAAGGGATGGAAGGGGTAAGGCCAGGAGCAAGGAGGCCAGGACGGGTGTGGGTCTGGAGCGTTTTAAGGCCAGAGATGATGGCTGCCAGATTTAGCAAATAAAAATACAGGCGACGCAGTGACATTTGATTTTCAGATACAGAAGAAGTACATTTGTTTTTAAAGTATAATATGTCCCCCATATTGCAGGGGACCTAATTTATACTAAAAAGTGATTCCTTGTTTATCTGAAGATCAGATTTAACTGGGTGTCTTGTGTTTTACCTGGCAAGAGTCCTTGAAGCTCTGGAGCCCCCTAGCGCCCCTCCTCCCCAGGGATGGGGAGCAGACACCAGCTAACAGTACTGAGCAAATGCACTTTGAGGTGACTACTGTCATCCCATTTTACAGACGGGAAAACGGAGGCTCAGAGACCTTTCGGGTAACTTGTCTGTACAGTGAGTGAGTGACCCCCAACCGGGACCCCGGCATGTGGGTGGCCGTCCACTGGCGGGTGAGAGCTGGCATACCCCTCCCCCCTCCACCGCGGCCCGGGGAATGGGGCTTGGACGCGAAGGTTCCCCAGGTTTCCGGTGGCCCTAAGGCAACAGAATCTTCGGGCCGGGATCGGTGTCACCCCCCTGGCGCCCCTCCTCCCAGGACTCCGAGGCAGTGGGAGGGACGGGAGGCGGCCTCCGGGGGGCTCCTCTCCCCCGCCGCGGCGCGGCCTCGCCCTCCTCCAGGCCGGGAGGATCCGCCGTCTGCGCCCGCCGGCAGGGGGAGGGGGAGGGTTATTTTTACCTCCCTCCAGGCAGCCGGGGCGACAGGAAGTGAGCGCGCGGCCCGCCAGATGTGGAGAGCCAGGCAGCTGGGAACAGCCACAGCTGGACTGGCGGCCGGCCGGGGTCGGGGGGGTGGGGGGGGGAAGCGGAGGAGGGCGGATCCCAGGCCTCAGGTCCCCCCTTTGTTCCTCGCCGCCCGAGCCTTGCGTCCGAGGTCCCCTCTCACCCCTATCCCCCCCAGCCCCCGCCCCGACCATCTCGGTAGTGGCCTTGCTGTCCCCCATGTGTGCGCCGGTGCCCTCGGTGCTCACAGGCTCTCGGGTCCCGGGCGGGAGCAGGGACGCTGCTCCCCGACGCGGGGACCCCCGGGTCCCAGCAGAATGAGGGTGGGGGCGAGACGGCCTCTCGTCGGCCCCGCCTGCCACCGCCATTGTTTACCCGTCGGCTGCCTCCTAGGAAACTTAACCCGCCCGCGGTAATTTTATTTGGGAACTTCGGCCAGTTGCCATAGCAACCCCCAGTGACGTCAGAGGGGCTGGGGCCCGAAATCCCCGGGAAAGGGGGGAATGGGATTACGGGGGAGACCCCCAGGAGGGCCCCTCCTTAACCCTGCGCCTGCCAGGTCCCAGTCAGAGGGGAGAGGGCAGCCAGATGTGACACCTCTTAGGCGCCCCTATTCTGGCGCCGTGCCAAGCGAGGGTGGCAGGGCCAGGTCCTGATGTCATCCGGTGCGGGGTGGGTGGTGAGTCAGTCCTCGGGTGGGGGCTGGGCCAGGCCTGGGGGCTATTCCTGTCTGACTCACCCCTCTAGTGCCCCTGAGCAGCACCCAGACGCTGCCCTAGGGACTTCAGGCGCCAGGCTGGGGGGGTCCCCACAGATCCCTGGGGCTTCTGCTTCTCTGGGCCGTAGAGATCCCTGGTGCTCTCACACGGGCCGGGGTGGCTGAGTGGAAGGGTCCGTGGCCGTGGACTGGGGCCACCTCATAACGTCCTATTCCTGGAACCGGACAGGGAGGGGGCAGGTGGTGGGAACCCTACTCAGTCCACAACACAGCCTGTCACTAGGGCAATGGGAGGCAGGGGCCCCGGCTGGCACGGAGGAGCACACGCACGCCAGGGGGGCTGGGCTGGGAGGAGCCACCCTAACCACAGTGACGTGGGACTTCCTCGGCAGGGCCTGTTTGATGTCTGTGTGTGCGCCGTTGTCATGGGGCCCGGCAGGCGGCCGTGCGTGTGAGCTGGGGTGACCTCCCGGGCGGCTGGGTCTGTCGGGGTCCACTGACCCAGCACCCTTGTCCCAGGCCCACATGGCTGCATGTACCTGGTATGCCTATGTGCACTTGTCTCCAACTTTTACGTCCCCCCCTCTGGTGCCCCCGGGCCCGGACATTTCTCATCTCCTCTCAGAGCTTTGTAATAACTGCACACTATGCTTTTTCAATATAAGGAAACTGAGGTTCAGAGAGGTGTGATCACTTGGCCAATGGTATCCAGCTAGAAAGTTGGGGAGCAAAGGTTTGAAAATCAGTTTTAACACTCTGCTCCCCTCCTCCGTCCATCGCACTGGTCTCACTGTTTCTCAAATACCCCAGGTGTGTTCCTGCCTCGGGACCTTTGCACTGGCTGTACTCTCCACCTTGAACTTTTCCTCCAGATGTCCAGATGGCTCCTCCCTCACCTCGTGTAAGTCTTTGTTCAAGTGTCACCTCCTCTTCATGCCGTCTTTCCTGACCTGGCTCCCACCCCCTCAGCCCTCATCACCTTTGCCCCCTTCTCTTCTCCCTTGGCATGGATCACCCAACACACAATATATCTGTATACCCATCTATCTGTGTGTCTGTTTTCCATATAGATGTCAGTCCCATGAGGGCACAGATTTTTTCTGGCTTGTTCTCTGCTGTGGTCCCCCGTGCCCAGAACAGTGCCTGACACACAGCAGGCACTCAGTGCATGTTTGAAGAATGAACAGATGGGCGTGTGTGCGCCCTGTGCCACTTGACCCCTTCATCTGGCCTCACCCTGGCCCTGGCCCCCTATTCCTCCTGGTCATGACAATGGATCAGTTGGCCAGTTCGGAGAACTCCCCCTGTTGGCTGCTGCCCCTGGGTAAACTGTCCAGCTCAGGACGAGGACATGTGGGGCAAACATCGGAGAACCCAGCGGGAGAGGAGGTGGCACCAGAGGTTTCTGGGAGCTGAGGGATGTTTGGTGAGCTGGGTGGTCTGGGGTTATGCAGGGCCTTGGCACAGATATCCCTGGAGGACAGCATGGAGGAGGTGTTTCTCCTAAATGTGTGTCCCACTGGACTAATGACAGGAGATGGATGGTTCTGGATGGGAGGCCTGGTTCTGGAGTCAGAAGGAAGCATTGTGTAGGGGCAGCATGGAGGAGGGGGGCTTGTAATTTCTTGTGGTTTGGTCAGTTTCTGAAGTGACAAGCCTATGTGTGTCTGTGCGTCTCCACAGGGAGACCCCGGATTCCGAGAACTCCATTTCCCGGCTGTAGCTGCTCAGGAGTCCATGTGGCAAGTACCCCACCCCTCTCGGGGCCCCGCCCTGAGTCGGGGAATTCTGTGCCACCCTAAATCTTCCCCCAGGGCCCCACAGGCTGCTCTGCCCCCTCCTGCCCCAACCTGCCGGATCCTGCCCCTTGGGCCCCACAGAGAAGAAAGACCCAGGAACCCCCCAGGCTGGGTCCCATGGGATGGGAACTAGGTGTGGCTTCCACCCAATTTTTCCAGTTCCCACTAAGATCCAAGGTGGGAGCCTGCTGAGCTGAACTGAGGACATGGAGAACTCTGGAGGAATTCTGGGGTACGGGGGTGACCCAGAGGCCTCCAACCAGCCCCTACGGTCCCCTGCGTGGGCCTGCTGCTGATTCCTGACTCTGCAGCATTACCCTGACTTCCCAGGAGTTGGGTGGTGAAGAGCCGGACCCCTACCCCCAATTATATGACTTGGGAAACGTTGAGAGCAGATGGAGAAAAATGACCCCCTAAAGCAATGCCCATCCAGGTCTGAGAAGGCTCCTCTGAATCCAGAGCCCCATGCGCCCTGGCACCGTAGTGGTTGGCCATCTGGCGCCCTCGGCCCCTGTCCCCTCTTGGAAAGGGCAGTGGCAGCTAGGCATGCCCAAAGGGGGCCGTCTTGGCGGCAGAGGGCACCCTGCCCCTCCTTTGCTTAGTTTTGTTCCTGGCCCCTCACCTGGGCACAAGGCCAGGCCCCAAGGCAGGGCCCCGTCCTGGGGAACAATGCCTCCGTGTTTCTCCTGGTGGTGGGGAGGTCGGCAGGCGGTGGAGGATGTGGTGGGACCAGGCAGGCAGGGAAGGGGGGAGGGACCCAGGGAGGGCCTCTATCTCAGGGATACTCCAGGAGTGGGGAGTTTCCCAGAGCCCCTGGATGGGTGGGGGATGGGGATGCTCAGAAGCCAGCCCGCTGCGGGAACCTCTATCCTGGGACCACCTGGACTCCGGTCAGAGGCTCCAATGGCAGCAGGAGGGGGGTGGATGGGATAAAAGGAAGGACTTCCTGGGGCTGGAGATGGCACTGAGGAACTGGAGGAAGTGGGGATTGGGGTTTGGCAGACACCCAGACACCCAGGCCCATGCCTCCCAAGGAAGGGTACCTACACAGTGGCAGCATGTCCTCTGTCTGGCGCCATTTCTCCCCCCTCCCCAGGTCGCCCCTTCATGTCCCTACCCCCGCCTCCTGGGTTTCTCTTCCTGCGCGCGGCAGGGCTTTGCCAAGAAGGGTTTCGGGGTGCTAGGTGGCTTTAGGACCCCTGCTTCTGTCCTTCCTCCCGCAGGGAGAGCCCTTGCTTAAAATCTGGGGCTGCTTCTAGAGTCCAGGACCCGGATCTGGGAAGCTGGGCTGGGTTTGGGGGCCCAGGTGGAGTCGGGACAAGGAGGGAGAAAGTTGGGGCTGAGTTGGGGGACCAGAGAGAGAAAGTGGGGGCGGACCGGCTCCGGGGGCACATGACGGCGGCGCCTGCCCCGCCCCGCGCCCGCCCCCTGTCCGGCCCGTGGGGGGGAGGAGACGGGAAGGTTTTAAAAGCGATTCGGCCCCGCGGCGGGCCGGCCAGTGAGTGGGATGGAGCCGGGCCCGCGACCGACCCCGGCCCGTCTCGGGTCCGCCGCCCGCCCGCGTCTGCGCCGCCGGGTCCGGGGCGGCGGCTGGAGCCCCGAGCGCCGGCTCCCCTC
>NC_043711.1:9168623-9194281 GCF_006229205.1 Suricata suricatta | reverse complement strand
GCCGCCGGGTCCGGGGCGGCGGCTGGAGCCCCGAGCGCCGGCTCCCCTCCCCCGCGGGTGAGTCGGGGAGGGTACCGGGAGGGAGGCGGCGGCGACGGCGGCAACTTTTCTGCGCCGGACTCGTGGGCGGAGTGGGGGTGCGCCCGGCGGGTCCCCAGCGCTCGGAAGGGGGTTGGGCGCTGCCCCGCCGCCGGTGGCTGTGAGGGTGGGGGCAGCGGGGATCGTGCATCTGGCGGCGGCGGCAGTGGCGGCGGCAGAGTCCCGGGGCGCCCCCTACGGAGCGGGGGAAGGGCAGCCCAACGTTTACCCCCCTCCCCAGGAGCCCACTGGAGACCCCTGGCCACTCCCCCCACCGGAGACCCTTGAGAGCTTGGTGGGGAGGACGGGTCCTATAGACACTGGGGCAGGGCCAGGTGGGCTGGGGGTCAGCTCGGCGGCAGGGTGGGAAAGGGGAGGGCACATGCCCGGGTGGGGTGGGGAGGGATGAATACACACGGGAGCGGGGTGCCTCTCTGGGCTTTGGTGGGAATAGGGCTGGAGGAGTGGGAGGGGGTCTCCCCGAGTTCCATGGATGGGGAGGTGTCACGGTGGTTCAAGGTCTTGACATGTCAACCAATGAGTGGAGGCAAGCCCTTCCATTGAGCATAGATGGCGTTGGGGCCCCAAAGGGTAGCCCCGGCTTGGTGGCGATTGGGGTCCCCTCCCCTCCCTCTTGGCTCCTCCTGGCCCAAGAGAGAGGACCTCATTCAAGGTTGCTCAGGAAGGGGGCCAGGTGTGGGAGATTCCTGGAGGGAATTCTAGTCCCGTGCCCCCGCTTCCGTGCAGCCGCTTGCCCTTGGGCTGCAAGGGGGGTGGAAGGGCTCCGACTAAATCCTGAACCTTGTATTCTAGCCCCACACTGACCTCTGCCCCCTGCACTGGACCAGAGCCCCCAGCCCTCCACTGACTTGCCTATTCAGCCCTGCCAGGCCTAGCCAGGCCCAGCGGCCTCCCGAATTCCTTGAAGGTGCAGCTGGCTCTCTGTCACCCGCCTCCTTCCGACCCCCGGCCCTCGCCAGCTGCCCGCTCATGATGATGAGTGCTGTGTGAGGGTGAGGCTGGGGGTGTGGGACCCCTGGCATGGAGGCTGTCCTCTGGCAGCTCTTTCCGTGCCAGCCGGAGCTGGAGGGCAGTACCCAACAGGTGCCCGGGCTCAGAGGCGAGGTGATGTGGGACACACCCTGCCCGCTCGCCCACGCACCCTGCCCGGGCTGGCCCATGCGTGTGTGTTCACACGCTGCGGTCCTGGGAAGGCACGGGCCCCGGGGCCTGGTGCCAGCTCCGTCCTAGCTCCCAGAAGGGCACCCGTTGCCCTCTGCCCTTGCAGGATGTCCTCTGGGAGCTCCTTCAAGACCCCTACTGGCAGGCCCCATCTGTGGGCCCAGAGGGGGCCCTAAAATAGCTGTCGGGCTGGCCCAGCGCTGGCACGCGGAGCACATGCGTGACAGGGTGTGTCCAGGGGGGGTCGGGCCTGTCTGTGCTGGCCCGGTCTCCAAGTCTCTGCAGACCCTTGCTCGCTGGAGAGAAATCTCAGAGGCGGATGCTCCAGGGGTCCTCCCGGGGACCCTGTACCCACCCCTGCCCGTTGTAAGTGGAGGCCAGACGTGCTGGGCAGCCCCCCGTCCCTATTGCAGTCCCAGGGTAACTGGCCTCGTGGTCGGAGCGGGTGTAAGTGGGGTGACCTGCTTCCTATGGGCCCAGGTGGCGCTTGGATATACCTTAAGGCGATTTTTTAGAGTGTGCCCTTCACCTTGGGAAGCTGAGTGGCGGGGCTCTGTCTGCGGTGAAGAATACTGCTGGGGACCCTGGGTGGTCTCAAGAAGGCACCTTCCTGCCCCTCACTGGGCTGTCTGGCCTGCCCTTTTCACTTTGGATACACTTTCTGCCAGGAGCAGACCTTGCTTTTCTTTTAGATTTGCTGCATGACCTTGGGCTCGGCTCTGAATTCCTCTGGGCCTCGGTTTCTCCATCTGTAAATGGGGAGCATCGGAAAGCAAGCGGAAGAGAATGCACTTCCCCTCCTTATCACAGGCCCTTGCCTTTGGATCTCTTTCGGGGCACTCTGGCCACCTCTCCCTACCCCTCCCTCCCGCCATCAGGTGTCCTGGGTGGACAAGGAGAGGTGTCAGAAAAGGCTGGTCACCTGGAGAGGTCCTACACAGAGGGCAGCAGGCGTAGGCGTGTGGGAATCCTTGGGCAGAGAAGGACGCCGCCATGCTGGGCACGGCTGAGTCATATTCCAGCGGCGCCTTGCCCCAGGGTGCTGGAGCTGGCGCCACCCTGGGTGTGGTCACTGAGCTGTGGCCCTGGGCAGAGCAGGCCTGGGTGGTCTGGGATGGGGGGCCTGGGTAGGGAGTGCCTGGGAAGCTGACTTCTGAGACTTGAAGACCCTCGGCCTTCCCCTGGCCTGGGTCTGGCATCGCCATCCAGGACTGTGGTCACCCACGCCCTTAGAATGCCTTGAGGATCCTGGGGGTCTCTCAGCCTTGGGCCTGGGGATTTTGGGGGTGCTGAGGAAGGAGGACAAGCCAGTGACTCGCCTTGAGGCCAACGCCCCCCACTCCCTCCGCAAAAGGCAGGCCGGGACTACAATGTGGACTTATGGGGACAAGGCAAAAGGTGAACCTGGAAGTAGGGTGTGCCCCTCAGTTAAGGGCTCGCGTGTGGATGTTGGGGGACCCCTCGGAATTCCATGACTGATCCTAGGGGGATTGACGTTTAAGGCAGGGGTTGGAGTGTGGCGTGGCGTGGCTGGGCGCAGTGGGGGCTGGGATGTGACTTGCACGGTTCCCCTATTTATAACAAGTGATTCAGTCCTCACTTACTCACCCCTTCCTGGGCCTGCCCCCTCCCTGCCGGCCCTGGGTGGGCAGTGGGGGGCCCACCCACTTGCCCCTGCCCTGTCTGCCTCCACCCAGGTGCCGGCCTTTGAGCGTGGCCCCTCGGGACGGCTGTTTCGATCACTGTGTTGGGATCAGGGTAATGGATGGGGGGCTGGTGGTCAGGCGGCACTTGGCTGGGCAGCCCAGGTTGGCGGCTGGCTCTGGGCCCGGCCCAGGGAGCCTCTGCGGAGAGTCTAGGCCCATTAGGCAAAGCGTTAGTGACAGGCTGGGAGGGCGGGCGGTGGCGGGCAGGGCGGGGCCTGCAGCCCTCGGTATTTTCCGATCCCAGCTGCTCCGAGAGGGTGGAAAGTATTTGGGGACCAGGCTTGGGGGCGGCGGCGGCGGCGGCGGTGGTGGTGGTGGCGCCCCCGGCGGAAGCTGCCCCTGATTCATTCTTGGAGCACGGCGAGGGGGTGGTGGCAGTAAGCCTGCCTGCTTGGGTCTCATGCCTCCACGCCCTGTCTGCAAGAACATACTCAGGCCTACGTACATATACATCGGTGTGGCTTGGGGCCTGCTGTGCTCCTCCGGCCCAGGGGCCCGTCCTCCCCCCACGCCTCCAGCTGCCAAGAATTTGGCCCTCCCTGGACACCGTCTCCCATGAGCCTGAGAGGCACACCTTTGGTAATAGGGGTCTCGGCTCCTGGGCACCTGCGTGGCAGCGCCCCATCCTCGAGAGACCTAGGCCTTTTGTGCCTTTGGGGATGGGGAGTGGCCTTGGCCCCGGCCCGGGGCTCTGTGCAGGGGAAACCCCACAGGAAATGGGCCTGGCCAAATGGCCGCCCTTCCCGTTCTCGTCCCTGGGACACGAATGTGCTGTCTCACTTCCGGAGGCGGCCCAGGGAGGCCAGCCGCCCTGCAGGCCCTTGTCTGCTCCCGGTTGGTGCCCCCAGATCCTGAGGGGACAGGGCTGGGGCCTGATGGGAAAGCGGGTAGCCACTGTGTGTGTGCGCGTGCGCGCATGTGTGTGGGGGGGGGTCGGGGAACAGAGCAGGACATCTCTAAACACCTGTCTCCCAGTGACGGGCGCCACCAGATCTGGTGCTGGGGTCCCACCAGTGTTTGGAGTTTTCACTGCCACTGTCTTTTCTGTTTCTGCCTGATGGTACCAGGCTAGCCCCATCCTTCCTTTCCACGGCATCATCTCTGCTTTGCCGATGGGGAAAGGGAGGCCCAGAGAGGTTGAGTGACTTTCTAGGAGTCGCCCAGCCAGGACGCTACAGAACCAGGGTTCGGAGCTGCACAAACTGGGCTCCAGAGTCGGGGTCTCCTGGCCAGAGGGCTCTCATCTTTAAGTAGAGCTGCGTTTACTAAGCACAGGCTGGCTTCATGGGCCCGGGATCCAGCGGTTCACAGGGAATCTGCTGCTCAGAAGGGCCTGAGCTTGGAGGACTGCTCCGCTGTCAGCGTCTTGAAATTCTTAAGTAGTAAAGAAGGGAGGCCAGTGTCCCATTCTGCAGCATCACTGAAAAGTCCGTACGGCGGTCCTGGTGCTGGGGGCTTGCAAATGACACGCACTCTGGGTGAAACCTCCCAGCGCCATGAGGTTGAGGCCCTTGGCTGTTTTACAGATGGGGAAACTGAGGCTTGGGGGGCGCTTGGGAAACTGGGAGTGGAGATTTGCACCTTGAGGCTGTGGCCAGTGCTCTGGGGATGTGCGTGCCTGCGGTGCCTGCTGCCGGCATCTACTCTGATGGGGAGCAGGCTAAGGCCTGGCCACGGAGGAGACGGGGCCATGGGAGGGGGGCAGCCCTGGCGGTTTCCTCCTGCCCTTCAGGCTTCTAGGAAGTGGCGCCAGCTGGGGTGAGATCACTTCCTCACCCGCCTGCCCGCCACCCCTTCGACTTCCTCTCCTCATGGCCCCGTTTAGCCTGCCCAGGGCTTAGTGGGGGAGTGGAGGGGGGATCTGGGTCTGGAAGGTCCTGCAGCCTCCTTGGCCCAGAGGGGTCCTCAGAGCATCGCTACGTCTCTGGGGCTGTGGTGGGGGCGTCCAGCCTGGTGGCCCAGCATTCCCATCAGCTGCTGCCCCTGCGTGGGGAGAAGGCTCCCCTACCAGGCCTCAGCGGGGACCCAGAGCACAGATATCTTCAAATCTCATGACCTCCTTTGCTCTCTCTCTCTCTCTCTCTCTCCCCCACCCAGGTGCCAACCGCTGCCCCCCTGGCGCCCCCCCTACCCCTGTGCCATGGCCGGCTGGGGTTCCTGGGGATGGGATTTGCTGCCTGTCACAAATCACATTGCCAGGGATTTCCAACCGACCCTGAGCCCTGCCTCTGGGGCTGCCGCCACCGCCTTCACTGCTGAGGACACTGCCCGGGGACGGGCACGGGGATGGGCAGCCAAGAGGCCCCTGCCGCCTGCGCCTGGCCTGGGGAGCAGGGCTTAGCTGCTGTGAGCAGTGCACACCCAGGCGTGTTCACAGTGGCTAAGTTCCGCCCCCCGGGACCCCGCCTCCTCTGGCCCCGCTGCGCCTGCGCCTGTCCGTCTGTCCGCACTGTGCGGGCCTCCCTGGGCTCTGCCTCCCGTGCCTACTGAGCTGAAACACAGTTCATTTGTGCAGACTGGCTCAGTTCAGCAGGAACAGGAGTCGAGTCCCCTCGGAGCCAGTGCGGGCTGATGCCTGGGGGTAAAACTGAGGACTGAGACCCAGACCCCGGACCCATGTCAGGAGGAGGGACTCTGGGGAGGGGGAAATGTAGCCTGGAATGGGGTGGGTGGACCTAGCCATCTGCTTTAGGCCCCCTCCCCCAACTCTGTGCTTGGGGATCCCGCCCCCTGCACAGTCCTCCTTCTGGCTGGGGCTGGAACAGACTCCTAGGGAGAATGGGCAGGTGGGTAGGCCGCCCCCCCCCCCCCCGTTAAAAAGGGAAGCCATTTGGGACCCCATCCCTCCAGTGTCCCTCCCAGCCTGGAGCCTTGGCCTTTTCTCTCCCAGGCCTGTACCTTCCCAGCAGTCAGTTACCCAAGAGGAAGCCGCCCTGGGCCCCCTGACCGTTAAATGCCAACTCCGGCTTCCGGAACCAGGCTGGCCTGACTGTGCCTGGCCTCTTCTCTCTGAGTCCTAACTTGGGGGGGTGGGGGTGGGGAGAGCTGTGACACTCTCGGAGCACGTGGCACAGGGAGCAAGGTCCCTTTGGGCCTGGAAAGGACACAGTGGGCCTGTTCAGACCTGAGAGTCTGTCCAGTATCAGATGGGATGGGCTTTTTTTGGAGTGAGAGCGGGTGAGCAGAGAGAAGCCTTTTAGGCCGTCGGGGCTGGCCCGGGGCACCCCTTCACACTGAGGTAGGGGCAGGCATAAGCTTGGGGCAGGGTCTGTGCTGTGTATTGCTATTGTCTAAATAAAAGCTGCCTCCTTATTCCTGAAGGTCTGGTAGTTTGTGATTTACTCCCCTCCTCCTGTCGCCAGAGTTACGGCTTTCTGGGGGGGAAGGATTGATGGGCTTCAATTTACTGTCCCAGCACCGAGCTCCTGAGTTCACAGGATCCCCACGCCTGTTCCACTAGTTCTGAGGAAGGTCACAGTGTAGTCACATGGGGCAGAGAAAGCTGGAAAGGTGACCTTGAGGGATGTCCTAGGATCAGGAGGGGGGACTCTGAGGGAGGGCGGATGCAATGGCCAGGAAAGCTGTTCTAGGAAGGATCTAGATGGGGTCATAGAAGGAGTGTCCCAAGCCCAGGGCTGATTGAACCCAACTTCAGGTGGCAGTGACCCCGAGGGAAACGCTGGGCATTCAGAGATGGCTGGGACCGAGGGTCTTGAGCTAGTGATATGGGGGGGGTGGATTTGTAAGGGAGAATTCAGGCCTGGAGGTTAGACTTGGCGTGCTGGTATCAGAGAATGCTGGCAGGAAGCTCGTGTTTGAGGTGTGCATGTGTTACGAGGGAACCACTGGGCCCAAGGGGGACATGTTTGGATGGCTTTGAGAACTGAGGGGTACAAGAAGGGCCCCAAGTCCAAGGAAGGTATTTGTAGGCAGCTGAGACTATACGGGTGAAGTAAATGAAGTAAGTCGGAGCACCCGGAGACTGCCCCTCTACTCTCCATTACGCCTCTAGGCGGCGCAAAAGAGCACGCAGGCCAGCCGAGGTCAGTCGGCACATACCTGCGGGAACGGGGGAGGCGGGGCAGGAGATGGGTCCGTCTCCAATTGGTCCTCTCGGCCGGAGGGCGGTGCCACGAGCCAATCGCCGTGCCCAGCGCTGCCGATGCCCCGCCCACAGCTGCGCACGGTCTTGGTGCCCTCTAACGGCCAGCCCCACCCAGCACCGCTCTGTACCACGCCTCTCCTCGAAGCCTGTCCTCACTTGCCCCCAGCACTGACAGAGACCCAGACACACTTTTTGTTCATCCATCCGTCACACTCTAAAGGCAGGAAAGTCCTGCTTCCCAGGGAACTAGGGAAAGAAGGCAACTGGGGGCTTTCTTTTTGGCCCCCCAGACAGCTCACTCTATTTGGGGACTGGAAAGCCTCCTCCGCGGAGCAGGAATCCAGACACGCCCGGACCGCGCCCCTCACTGACCACACCCACCCGCATTTTCTGCCAACACCAGAACCCGCCCACGAAGGCCGAGTCGAAGCCCGGGATTCCTGTCTTGTGTCTTCCCTACCCGGGTGCACCCAGAACCAGACAGGCGTCGTCCCGTCCCGTTCCCCCCCCCCCCCCCCCCCCCCCCCCCCCCCCCCCCCCCCCCCCCCCCGGCAATTTGGAGACAAGTACCTCCAACATTGGTGTCTGGAGGCAGGGCACCCCCTAGTGGCCATTCCCAGCAGTTCAAGGGCCCTGCTACCCGTGGTGGGCACAGTCCGTGGCTTCAGCACGGTACTGAATCAAACTATGCCTCTTCCTAAAATGGGTACCCTTTCCTTAAACTTTGGAGCCCCACTATTCTCGGGAATGATATTCCTCCCGACTGGTAGGGCCACTGTGACAGGTGACAGGTATACGAGGAGGTATAAAGTACTCCTCTTGGGGCTTGCTCCCGGTGAGCTCTCAGCCCCGTCTACTAGTCTACACTAGTGCCACCGGAGGAAGCTAGCGGTCACTCCCATTCCACCCCTCGCTTGAAGCTGTGCCGGGAGCAGCCAAGGCTAGAGATGTTCTGTCCAGGGATCAGGTGGCCCTGGTGCAGGGGAGGGGGAGGGTGTGTGTAGCGGGGGGAGGGGACACACCTCAGTCTCAAAAGCTGTGTTCAATATTTAAAAAAAAAAAAAGGAAAAAGGAAATACAATATACGGTTCAATAAATAGAAAAAAAGTTACAAAATGACAGGATTTTGTCCTTAGTTACAAGAGGAGAAAAGACAGAAGGGGTGATTGGCATAGGACACTCTCCCTCCTCTTCCTCCTCCCTGGGCCAAGGTAGGGAAAGGGAGACCCAAGAGAGACAGCAGCTGAGATCCAGAGACACAAGTAAAAAGGCTAAATGAAGGGAAACAGGGAAAGGGAAAGAGTAAGATGAAGGGGGGGTTGGGAGCAGGGACACAGGAGGAGACAGTCATAGTCAGAGTCAGAAATGCCAGGATGCCGACCCGTCTCCTTTCCGGATCTGGGGGGCAAGGTAGGGGGAGAGTCCCTGGGTCTCCTATGCTTCTCTCCCCCCCACCCCCCAGGTTTGGAGGAGAGCTGGAGCCTGGCTCAGTTCCTGAGTTGTATCCAGTGACTAGCAGGGAGGGGGAGGGGCAGTAGGGACTCCGCGAGCCTGCCCTGGGACCCTGGCATCCTCGGGACGGGAGTCCTGGCCGGAGGGGGTGAGGTATGTGGCCGAGGCCTGAGGCCTCTTCAAATCCTTCGTGGCGATGAGCCGTTGGTCCCAGCCAGCCGAGCCGCCTGGAGGGGACAGTGGGCTGCAGAACGGGCCCCTGAGGCAGTGAGGGGAAGGTACAAAAGGAGAGTCAGATGCCCTAACACAAGTTCCCTGGCCACCCAGAGTGGGGAGCGGAGGGTCTGCGGCACTGACTTTTAAGAGCCAGTTTCTGGAAAGTCCTGCTTCGAAGCTCCACCCCCACCCGCCACCCCCCAGTCTAAGCCAGACCGCCGTTTGGGAAGGGACAGCTTGCCTATTGCTTTTGGGGTGCCCAAGGCGGGATAATACCAGCTGCCCAAGCACACACCCCCTTCCAGGCCTCTGGGTGGCGGTATGGCTTCTGATCCTTGCATCTCGCACGCTCGCTTGCACACTCTTAGGCACGCACATGGCAGGAAGTCACCCCCTCTCCCCCAGCAGGGCTACGGGGGATGGTAGGCAGGGTCACCTAGCTCCAGCAGGGCTCCTTCCCTGACATAATACTGAAATGCCACACGGGCCTCCAGTGTGGAGGTCCCGGATGGAGAGCGGGTGCCGCGGAGGCAGGGGTGAGGGAGGACCCCCGCCCGCCGCCGCCCCTCAGCCAAAGCGCTCCCGCACCAACAGCATCAGCTTCTTCTTGCCCTTGTAGGTCTGTTTGAGGTTCTCCAAGAACTGGGCGAACTGCAGGTGCCCGTCGGGCGCCAGCAGGAAGGTTTCGCGGGCCTGGCCCAGGAACTCGATGAAGTCCCCGTAGTGCCGCGGGCTGATGTGGGTGAGGCGCGAGTGGCTGGTGGCGATGTAGGCCGCCACCGCGGCGTCCAGCAGCTGGCAGAGCGGCGCCCGGTCTGCGCCCAGGGGCTTGGCCGCCCTGCGGGCCCCCAGGGGCCCCAGGCCGGGCGCCGAGAGGGTCCAGCGGCGCAGGATGTCGGAGAGCATGGGGGCGCAGTGGATGCTGCGGATGATGAGCGGCACGATGGCAGAGAGCTCGTGGCGGCCCAGCGAGTGGCTGAGCGAGCAGGCCCAGAGCACGTCGTTGACGGCGGGGTGGCTGTCCTGGTTGAAGGCGATGCTGAGCTGCGCCAGGGCCAGCGTGGCCAGCTTGTAGGCGCGCAGGGGGAGGCCGCGGTGCTCCATGTAGCGGGCCACCGTGAAGAGGTGGGCGTGGCCCAGGCCGCCGGCCGCTGCGTCCAGCACGATCTGGTAGGCCGCCTCGAAGGCCGCGTGGTTCTTCTCGCACAGGGTGAGGGCGGGCAGGGAGCAGTTCTGCGGGTCCTTCATGGCGCACTGCAGGGCCAGGGTGCGCGCGCAGGCCCAGAGCTCCTCGCGCCGCGGCGCGTCCAGCTGCAGCCGCGATAGCGTGGCATGCGTGGTGCCGGTCACCGCCACGATGGTGGCGGCCTCCACTGGCGTGAACAAGGAGTACCAGTTCTGCATGATGTTCATCAGGGCTTGGGGGCCTGGGGGGAGGCAAGAGGGCAAAGCTGGCCGGGAAGAAGGGCGGGGAATCTGCCCTGACGGCGCCCGCCACTGCCACCACCCCGGGGAGGGGTGGGGGGCAGAAGACACAACACACCCTGGTGCCGCTACACCAAGCCTGCCAGGAACCGCACCCCACCTTTCCAAAGGGGCAGGGGGCAGCCGGGCTGCGGGGGGAAGACAGTATGCAGGGTTATGCTTTGGGGCCGGCCCCTGTCCGTTCTCCATGCCACTTTAGCCTGCCCAGCCTCCAGACCTCTGTCCAGCTCTGTTCCCCCACAGCCCCCGTCTCGCCAGCCTGGCCCTGAGCTCACTCGGCCGGAGAGAGGCCAAAGGCTCGCTTCTCTCTCATGCCTGCCGGCTGCCACAGGGGGAAGGGCGGCGGGTTCTCCCGGGGTCTCTCACCAATCTCTGTGGCACAGCTGACCAGCCACCGCACCATCTCCCTCCGCCTCCAGGTCATGGTGTTCAGGGTCATGCGCATCACCTGCGGCGTGGGAGGGACCGGAGAAGGGGGTCAGGGATGGGAGGCACCCAGGAGACTCAGAAGTTAAAGGCTGAATCAGTGAGCCACACAATCTGGACATGAGGCCTTGCCTCCTGGGGCCTTACTTTCCTCGTCTATAAAATGGGGATGAGAGGGGCGGCTGGGTGGCTCAGTGGGTTAAGCATCGGGCTTCAGCTCAGGTCAGGATCTTTACGTTCATGGGTTCAAGCCCCTCGTGGGGTTCTGTGCTGAGAGCTCAGAGCCTGGAGCCTGTTTTAGATTCTCTCTTTGCCCCTCCCCTGCTCACACACACGCTCTCTCTCAAAAATTAAATAAAAACATTAAAAAAAATAAAATGGGGATTAAAAACAGTATCTGCCTCATAGGGCTGTGAGTTAAGTGCAACCATTGAGGTAAAAATTCCTGCTCGGAACTGGTTGCTTCAAAGCGCTCAGCCCGACGCCAGCCATTACCGTTATTGCTATTGATGGCTGTTATTCTGAGACCCCGTGGAGCCTACCCCAGACAACCAACCAACCTGCCCCTTCTCTCTAGAAAGCTGCATGCTTGTGTAGCTCCAAAGCACCTGCTCTACACGCCCCACCTTCGCTGCTTGCCTCTCCTCCAGGTCCCCTCCCCGGGTCTCTGCCTTCTGCAAGCTCCTAAATAGTGGGTCACCTCTCTAAGGTGCCCCTCCCTTGTCTCACCTCCCACATATCCCCGACAGGAGGTTGTTCGGGCTAGTTCCGCCTTCTGCAGGCCCCCTGCTTGCCAGTTCTACCTGGGAAGGTCCCACCCCATCCTGAAAGCCTGCCCTCAACTGTTCCCTATTGTCCTATTTTACTTAGTCCGCACTGAGCCCCGCCCCCTCCGGGTCCCACACCCTGCTGTTGACTCCTCACCTCCAGGCTGTACCCTTGCTGGCCTCTGACTTGCCCTGGCAGGACAGTCCTGCCCAAGCCCGGCCCCTGGGGATGGGCCCCTGGGGACGGCCCCAACTCGCAGGCGCTGCCTCAAACTTTCCTCCAGGCGGTCCCCCACCTTCAGGACCCTCCCCCAGGCCCCGCCCCTCAGCGCTGACCTTCCTTCCAGGCCGCCTCCCTGAGGGGCCCGCCCCCAAGCAAGCTCCTTATTGGCTCTGCTCTCAGCGTCAGCCACGCCCACCCAGGGTCCCTAGCTGCGGGCACACCAGCCCCAGGCCCCACCCCCAGACCAGTGCCCTAGGCTCTGCTGCTTTCTGTGGCCCACCGGCCAGAGAGGGACCCGAATCCTCGTCCTTAGCCATACCCCCAGAGGTGGACTTCAGACTGCCACTGAGGCCCTCACTCATAAGCCCGCCCCCTCTCCACTGGTGACTGCATTCCCCCATTCCCAGAGGCTACCCCTCGTGGCCCTGGCCCCAGAGATGCCGCTCACTCAGGCGGGTCTTCAGGCAGATCCCCCGCCCCCCGCCCACCTGCAGGCCCAGTTCCAGCGCGATGCCCAGCAGCGTGGTGTCCGGAGGCGCGCTGGCAGGGGTGGCCGTCTTGCAGGCATCCTGGGCCAGCTTGAAGAGCAGGGCGGGCGAGTGGATGTTCTGTTGGATGGAGCCCAGTACCGCATGCAGCCACTTGGGGTCTCCTGGGGGCGAGGGGAGGAGGGCAGGATCAGCACACCTGGCCCCAGAACCTGCCACTGCCCCTGACCCTGTTCACACCGCTTCCTCCCCTAGGGCGCGCACATGTGAGGAGGGAGAAGCACCTGGCGGGGTCCACACTTGGTACTCCCTCACCCCGGGAGACAAAGCCACCAAAGGACCTCTAATTGTCAAGGGCATGAGTCCTGGACCCAGAGCACCAGGGTCCAAATCCCTGCCTTGCTGTTCACTAGCCGTGTGGTGCCGAGCACCTCACTCTACCTTTTTCTGTGCATTGGCTGCCCCATCTGTAAAATGGATTAAATTAACCCAATGCTACCCACCTCAAGGGGCCATGGGGAGCCCATACTTACAGGGCAAGAGCTATACAAATGTGAGCTTTTAGGGCTGTTAAAATCACTGGCCCAGACCCTACAATTCTGTCACTCCACTTCCAGCCATGCTTCCTCTGTTCCTCACACACACCAGGCGCAGTTCAGCCTCAGAGCCCCCACACTGGCTGTTCCCTGTCTGGAATGCTCTCCTGGCCTGCACTGCACCCCACCCCCAAATTCATGCTGAAGCCCTGACCACAGGACAATGGCATCTGGACACGGGGGACTTCAGGAGGTATTGGGGCCCGAGGGTAGGGCCCCGAGCTGTGATTAGGGTCCTCCTGAGAAGAGGAAGAAATGGGAGTCTTTCTCTGCCCGGGAAAGACACACAGCAAGGTGGCCGTCTGCAGCCACGGAGAGACTGTCTGCAGCCACTGGGAGCCCATCAGGCTACTACCCTGATCTTGGAGCTGCAGCCCGCAGAGCCGTGAGAAAATAAACGTCTGTTGTCTGAGCGTGCCCCTCCCGTTCCCGTCTGTGGTTTTGTCATGAGGCCCCAGGGGACTCGGACAGCAGAGATCGGCCGTGGCTCAGCCCTCTTGGCTTAAGTGTTAGCCCCTCCATGCCACTTCCTACCCTCTCACTGCCTAACATAACAGTTTCACCTTGCGCGGGGTCTGCCTGCCCCACTGGAACGTAACATCACGGGGCGTGGGATTTGGGTCGGTGGCGTACCCTGTGGCGTCCCTGGCCCCCTAGGGGCTGCCTGGGCCATCTAGGAAGTGCTCAAGGACCCCTGAAATCTGATGAAGGGGTAAAAGGGGGAGGGAAGGAGTGACAGAAAGGAGGAAAGAGAAGGCAGAGGGGGACGGGGGCCAGGGGGCCAGGGGTGGCCACGGTCCTCACCCTTGGCAGCTGTGAGCATGGCAGAGGCCAGCTCGCACTGGCGGGTCTCCAGGTGGCCAAGGATGAACCAGCGGGGGAAGTGGTTGCTCACGATGGAGTCCAGCGGGCTGGGGTGAGGTTCTCCAGCGGGAAACGCCGCTGTCTCCAGTACAGGCAGCCTGGGCAGCGGTGGGGGTGGGGAGGCGGAAAGGGAGAAGCAGGCAGGGGGTGGTGAGAGGAGGCTGGAGTCTCCGTCCTCCGGGAGGCCTCCTGCCTCAACTGTGTGTGCAAGATGTTTACGGAAGTACTACTGACGCCCATCACAGTTGATTAAATAAACGATACTTTATTCATGTGCTGGGGCTGATAAAAATGTGAGATTATTTGCGCCCTGATGCAGTCCCCCCCCCCCAGTTAGTCCTTCTGTCACCCCCTTCCCTTTCTCACTCTGCTCCAGCTACTGTTCCCCTTAGCGTCCCTTAAATACAATGAAGCACAGCCCGACCTCAGGGCCTTTGCACATGCTGCTCCCGCTGCCTGAAATACTTTACCCCAGACATCTTGGCAGCTTCTCCCTTCCCCTCAAGTCTTTGCTCAAATATTTTTTTCAGGGGGCTCTTCCCTCACCCCCGCAAGGGAAATTCCCACTGCCAACTTCTTCCATGCCCATGTCCATGCTACAGGTCACCATCTGACACATAATGTAGTTTACCTGTTAATTTCTTTTTTTTTTTTTAAGTTCATTTATTTATTTTGAGAGAGAGAATCCCTAAGCAGGCTTCATGCTGTCAGGGCAGAGCGTGACGGGGGCCTGATCTCATAAATGGGGAGATCATGACCAAGTCAAAATTGAGAATCAGACCCTTAAGCCACTGAATCACCAGGGCGCCCCTGCCTATGAATTTCTTGGTTGTCTCTCCCGCACTAAAACGTCAGCTCCGTGAAGGCGGGCATTTGTGACTCTTTTACCCACCGCTGCGTCTCCGGCAGCCAGAACAATGCTGAGTGCACAAAGGTTTCAGGGGGGCTTACGTGCCCACGGGGGATACTGTTAAGCAGCTCACTCTCTACAGATGAAGAAAGTTCTTCTAAGTTCTTAGATGTGATCCATAGCATGGAATAGGAGTCAAGACTACTCTGGGTTCAAATATTACCGAAGTTTCCTCAACATGTGACTGTGGCCACGCCTTAAGTGTGTTTATGTGTAAAACAGGGGTCAACATACTCATTTCTCTTGGTTGTTAAGATTACATGAGGTAATGTGGGTCATGGATTTGGACCAAGGACCGGTACCATCTCTCTACGCAAGCCTGGACAGCCAGTATATTCGGTTTTGCGGGCCATTTGGTCCCTGTCTCAACGACTCTGCCGCTGCCATGAAAAAGTAGTCACAGACGATACATAATTGAATGAGCGTGACTGTGTGCCAATAAAACTTTATTGCTGGATGCTGAAATTTGAGTTTTGTATCTTTTTCACGGGTCACAGGGCACTTAAAGGTGTAAAGACCATTCTTATCTCCTGGGTCGTATGGCTAACAGGCAGCAGGCCAACTCTGGCCCACGGGCTCTTCATGTGCTGGGTCCTGGCTCAGATAGCACAGCTCTTCAGAGAGGATGCTTTCCAGATATTCTGGAAAGATGCACCCTAAATGGAATCATCTGAGACTAGGGACAATGCACTTTATTTTTTGGGCATGGTTTAGCGCAGAGGGCCCCTAAAAATTCTGCTGGGCGCCCACGTGGCTTAGCCGGTTAAGAGTCCAACTCTGGATTTTGGCTCAGGTTGTGATCTCGCAGTTGTGAGATCGAACCCCACGTCAGGCTCCGTGCTGAGCATGGAGACTACTTGAGATCCTCTCTCTCTCTCTCTCTCTCTCTCTCTCTCTCTCTCTCTCTCTCCCTCCCTCTGCCGCTCCCCTGCTGGCACTTGCTCTAAAAAAATTTTAAAACGGTGCAAGGAAGAGATACAGGATGGCTCACGGGTATAAAAGGAAGCCCAACTTTCAATTTCCAGATCATGAGTCTTGTGAGTTAGATTAGAAGAAAGTAGTGACACGGCTTGCGACTGGAGAGATTTGGGTAGGTTGGGACAAAAACGTCTAGAAAAGGGCCCTGAATTCTGTGCCATGTGACGATCTTTCAAATTCAAATTAGTAATACACACGCAGATTTAATCATCAAAGCACCGGGCAGCCTGGGATGCCAGCATGGGGGAAACTGAATTAACCAGGTTGTGAGTGCAGGCGGGAGGATGGGGCTCCAAGGGCGCCACTCACCCTCACCCTCCCGGCCGGCAGCCCCCCACCCCCGGCCAGTCCTCAGCCGCCCGTTCTTACCTCATGGCTCGCAGTGCCAGGCGGTAGGCGAGGTCGGGGTCGTGCGGCAGTAGCGCGGTGAACAGGTAGCGGGCACAGGTGTGCATGGGCACGCTCTCCCGGAAGAGCACCTCTCCGAAGCCGCTGAAGGGACCCGCTGCGGGGAGGGGGGGGGGGCAGGCAGAGCTCAGCCTCCAGGGGAGGGCTATCTCTACCCCTCACCAGGCTCTGAGTAGGGGATGGGCTGGCCCCAGGGTAGTGGGAGGGGCTGGGGGTATAGTGGGAGGGGCTAGAGGTTAAAGAGGTCCCGGGAGATTGGGATGTGGGGCCAGAGACACAAGACACAAGTTCACAGGAGAATCCTAAAAGAGGAGACCTCGGCCACCCTGCCCCACCCCCTTGGTAGGAGGCAGGCCTTAGATGCGAGATGGGGCTGCACCTGCTTCAGGGGTGGGGCCTCACAAGGCAGGGACACCGGCAGAGCCGGTCAAGTCCAGCTGGGGATCAGGGACCAGGCTTCTCAACTCCAAGGGGGCGAAGCCTCACCCCTCACTCGTTACTGGCTGCCAGAACGCTGCCAGAACTTTCTCAGGAGCAGAGCCAAGGGTTGGATCTCACCTTTTAGGTGCTGTCAAGCTAGGAGGGAACTGTAGGGTCAAGAGCCAGGGCTCCCGCAGCACGCCACTCGGGGGACACGGGCAGGACCCCACTTTTGGGAGAGGGCCCGGGCTGGGGACGGGGCCTCACCTTCCAGCAGCAGCCCCGCCTGTCTGCGCAGCACCTGCACCAGCCGCTCGTCCAGCTCCATTTCCTCCAGCAGGGCCAGCAGCTGCTCCTCACTGCGTACCACCTTGTCCTGGGCGTACAGCCCCTCGGGCAGGGCCCGCTGCTGCCCCAGGCCCAGCAGGGCCACCTCGAGGGCCAGCGCCAGGTAGGACTCACCAGGGCTCCCGGGCACCGGCACGTGCTGGTAGGCCACCTTCCGCTTCTCGGGGCCCGAGTCTGTGGGAAACAGGTTTCAGGCTTCAGTGGCTCTTAACTGCAAACATGGGGACTGGGGAGTTAGATTTAGGGGGACCTCAGCGGCTCCCAGCTCTGATCAGATACTTTGTACCAGCAGATTGGTAGGTCTATGGTGGCCTCAGGAGAAGTGGAGTCCACTGGTGGCTGGCACCGGCTGGGGGGTGTGGCCAAGGGGTCGGGGGTGTGGCCAAGGATAGAGACGTGACCAAGGATAAGGGTGCAGCCCCTCTTTCTCTTCTGCTGGGAGGGTGGGGGGATGCCCCTTTCCCCTCCCGGAGGCCCCAGTGCGGGTACCTGGGTAAAGGGCGAGGGTCTCCTCCTCCAAGCGACAGGCCTCCAGGAGTGCCCTGCAGAGGCAGCCGATAGGGTCCAGGGGGTGGCCCACCCATCCTTCCGTGTTGGTGATGCAGGTGTTGCCTTTCTGCAGCAGCTCTGCAGGCGGGATGGGGGGCTCAGTGCCTGCCTCTCCACAAGCCTATTGTGTGTGTGGGGGGGTTCTGTCCTTGAACCCCTAGCCCGACCTCCCAGTGCCCGCCCACCCCCAGAAGCTCTATAGGAGCCCTCACCTCCAAGGCGGCCTCCTGTCCCACAGCCCGACCTGCCAGGACACCAGATGAAAACTGGGCGCTTTTAAAACACCTAACCGTCGCCATTCTCCTCCTCTTAGTCCCTCCCATCTTTCTTCATCTCAGCTGTCAGGGCCGCATGCAGTCACCCGCCCCATCCGAAAGCCCATCCCCCAATCTCCTCCCAGAGCCGTGCTCGCTCCTGCCTCTGGGACCCTGCCCATGTTGTTCCTTCTATCTGGAACACTGTTCCCCTTGCCCTGGAAAATTGCAGTACGTCCCTAAGGCATAGAGCTCTCACCTGTTCTGGGGGGGCGGGGGGGGGCTTTCTCGGTGCCTCTAGGCCAGGACTCTGCTGGGGTCCCAGATCCCCCAGGTTCCCATTATACCCTGGGTTCAATTTCCCGATAAGCCTCCCTCCTGCCCGCCCATAGCCAGCCCACAAACATGTTCTTTTTTGGCCCATACAGCGTGGCTTTTTTTTCCTTTCCCTAATACAAATTTGAATTTGTTGCCCATGTTTAAAAATCAGTAAATTGGGGCATGTGGGTAGCTCAGTTGGTTAAGCAGCCAAGGATTTGGCTCAGGTGATGATGATGATCTCACTGGTCGTGAGTTTGAGCCCCGCTGCTGGGGTCAGCGTGGAACCTGCTTCGGATTCTCTCTCTCTCTGCTCCTCCCCGTCCCCCACTCAGTCTTTCCCCCCCAGCCCCTGCCCTGCAAATAAATGAACGTAAAAAATCAATAAATTGCACATCACACAATCCAGATTTCTGGCCTGTCGCGAAAAATCGGAAAATCTGGCCACACTGGGTCCATGTTCCCAAAAGACTCGTGGGCTGGCACCCTCCTTGTGCCACCGGAGCTGGAAGCTTAGAAACTACAAGTCCCAGACTCCTTTGCATGAGGTATGGAGGCCGGGGCAGGAGGAGGCCCTTATTCTCCTGCAGCCTCAGTGAGCAGGTGTTTGTTTGCCAGGCACAGACATGTGGGTTTGCTGGAAGGTTCTGAGTGTCCTCCTGGACACGGCCCACAGTGGGGGCCACAGGCTGCTGAGCCCAATGTCGGCAGTTTGCTGTAATCTCTGTACTTCTGAAGTTCAGGCTCTTGAACCTGAGCAGTGGCATCCCTGACACTGAATCCTGCAGCCCTTCTGGGAGTTTTGTGAGGCCTGGATCCCCTGTATTAAATTCTTTTTGGCTCAAGACACCTGAGGCTGGTCTGGCTTTCCTGACGGGACCCCAAGCGGTCCCCACAGATGTCGGGCTGTCACAGCGCCCATTGGTGGGCGTTTGTGTCTAGAGCCCCAGGGTGGTATGATCGGCACGGCACCCACCTTTTTTCTGCTGCTTGTAGCTTTCCAGCTGATGCCGCCGCTGCAGCCGCAGTGTATTGACTATGGCCCCTGCCAGCCGCAGGGCCTGACGGGGGTATCCGTGGGCACGCAGGGTGTCCACCCGGGCACAGGCGGTGGGGAAGGGCTCACCCAGCCATAGTGGGCGCCCCTGGGGGTCAAAGGTGGGCTTTTCACTGCCCAGGGTGCCTGTGAGGCTGGGGCCGTAGGAGTCGCTGGCCAGGATTCTCTGTAGGTGGGTGTCGCTCCAGTGCAGTGACCCGGCCTGCAGGGCGCGGCTGAAGACCGTGTGGCGGGAACCTGGAGCCACCACCTCCTCTTCCTCCTCCTCCTCCTCCCGGCCTGCGGGAAAGGCGCCCAACGTGGCCTGGTAAGGGGCCCTGGCACCCGGGGCTGAGGCCAGCTTCCCTGACTGGGTGCCAGCTTGGGACTGGGCTCTGGGCATAGCGATGGGTGTGTGTCCTCCCCCCAAACCCTTACAGCAGCCTTTCAAGAATGTGTGTGTTGGAGGGGCTGTTATTATCCTTAAGACCAATGGACGATGGAGGCTGACTAATTGTCCACAGGCCTCTCTGTCTGTCCTGCCCCCTCCCTACACTCCATTCCTCATTCTCTCTCCCTCTCTGCCCCCATTCCCATTCCTCGCCTTCTCCTTTTCTCCCTCTCTCCCTCCATCGTGCCTCTCTCTACCTGTCTCTCTCTTCTCAATACCTTTTTCCTTTTCTGTCTGCCCCCCACCCCTCGCAGCTCAGAACTATAGTCTTAAGCCTTTTACTTCCTGTGCCTCAAGCCGCCTGCTGCCCCTGCCAGAGCACTGCCTCCCTCCTGCTGGCAAGGGCTAGGGGCCCCTCTGCTCGCCCCCAGAGCACCGTGATGGGGAGGCAGGGCCACAGGCTTTTGGGTGGGGATGACAGGGACCCCTCTCCTACCTCGGCTGAGGGTCACGGTGGCCTGCAGGCTGGGCTCGTCAAAAGAGTAGTTGCCCTCCTCCAGTGGGCACACGTCCAGCTTGTCCCACTTGGCAAGCAGCTGCAGCCAGCTCCCCCGCTCCTCTGGTTTGCAGTGGGGGCTCAGGACGACACACACCCACAGGGCCCCTGGGGAGGACAGGGGGACAGGCGGTGAACGCCGGCCGAGGGAGGCTCAGTGTTCACGCCAACAGCAGCAGCGCCCCCCTGCAGCGTGCTTCCTGCGTGCTGGGCACTGGTGCAGCCTCTGAGGTTGCAAGTGATAGTCTCTTCACTTTACAGTAAAGAGAGGTGAAAGCGGTTGCTCAGGGTCACACAGCTGGATGGAAGTCAAGGCTGGAGCCCAGACTCCTCCCCTCACTGTTTTTTCCCCTATAGCGCTGATCACCTCTGCTGACAGGAGTCACCAAACTACTGCCCATGGATAAAATCGAACCTGCCACCTGCTATGAATGGCCTGTAAGCTACGATGGGCCTAAAGTCAGTTTTCAAATGGTGGGGGTAAAATAAATCAGAAGATTTTGGGAATTGTGAAATTTACAAGAAATTCACATCCATAGTGTCTGTAAACAAAATCGTACTGGGATGCTGCCCATCTGGTGATATGCCTGTGGCTGCTTTTCCGCTACGATGGGCCAAACAGAGAAGCCGTGACAGAGGCCAATGGCCCACAAAGCCAAAGTCGCAGACTGCCACCTTTACGGAAAAGGTGTGAGCAAACGGGTTTGTAGGATTTTATAGGATTTAGTGTCAGGTCTATGAGAGCAGGGTTTTAATCTTGGTTTTCTGCTGCAGCCCTGGCACCCAGTGCAGGGCCTCCAAGGGCTGATGGGCAGAGAAAGGATTCAGGGGCCTCTCCCTAATGTGAGGGTGGGGAAGCCCCAGGTTCCAGCGTGCCGCCTCGGGATAGGCCTTACCCAGCTCATCCCACAGCTGCCGGCACTTGTCGGTCATGCCCGCGCCCTGCTGCCGCCACAGTGCCAGGCGCGGGTCCTGCAGGAACTGCTCAGTCATGAGGATCAGCATGCGAGCCCCATTGGAGTCCCGCATGCGTAGCATCTCCCGCACCTGTGTAGGGATGGAGCGAGGGCGGGGCGGTGAGGAAGGGGCGGGGCGCCGGCCCCTCCCAGTCCAGTCCCGCTTCCCTGCCACTGCGCCTGCGCAGCACCTTGCAGAACATGGAGCGCAGCTGCTGGCTGGCACCGTAGTAGCCGCCGTTGGACAGCAGCTGCTTCACCTGCTCCTGAATCTGATCCTCGTCCAGGTGCCAGCAGTTGGCATCCTCGATGCCTGCGCCCGCTGTGGGGTCTGGGGCACCTACGGGGACGGAGGGAAAGTGAGGCCAGGGTTTCCAGTGTTCCAGCAACTTCCATGTGTCCACCACCATCGGTCTACCTTGATCCTAATCAAAGCCCATCCCCTCAACAAGGGCGTCAATACCACAACTCCCCATTCACCTACCATCCTCCATAATTCTCCCTCTACTCATCCCAACACCCCACCATCCATCCACCCACCACCATCCCAAGTTATCCATCCATCTCCCTACCGTCCATCTATCCCATCCTCTCACAGCCCCCTGGAGCTCCAAACCCTCCTGAAGCTCACGACGCCTCCTGGTTTGTCTCCCACCCGTATCCCACCTGGCACCCACCAGCGTCCACATACCCTTCATGCCCTCCACCTACCCACACTTCGGCCTGTTCCTTTGATCATGGTGCACCCCACCCCCCACCCCCCCGCCCCGCTCCACCCAAGGCTGAATTTCCCTGTCGGTTGATTGCCAACCATTCATTCATTCATCTGCCTGGGATCAGGTCAGATCCAGGATCTGCTCTTAACTTGGTGTGCGACCCTGACTTCAGTCATGGCGCTCTCCCCACCCCCACTCAAGGATAGAGGGGACCTTAGGATTCCATGGCAAATGCCTGTCTCGAGGCCACCTCGGTGGCTGCGCGCTGGGGCCGCCCCCATAGGGCCCCCGGGGCCCTCACCGTGCACCAGGTTGATCTCGGAGCCCAGCAGGAGGATCTCATCAGCCAGGCGCTGGGCGGTGGGCAGCACCTCGGTGTGGTGGGCGCTGATGAGGTACTGCACAAACTTCTGCAGCTGGTCCCGGTTCATCTGGGACAGCGTCTCGGAGATGGGCAGCCGCAGCTCCACCTGGCGGGCGTGCCGAATTCGGTAGAGCGACAGGGCCACCACGTGGGCGCAGTAGAAGAGGTCCCGGTTGTCACAGCCGCAGCTCACAGAGGTGATCTTGCAGCGGTCAAAGCTGATGGAGACGTGGTAGAGGCGCTCGGGCTCTCCGGGGCCCCCCGGCTCCCGGATGTTTCCGCTCAGGTGGAACCCTAAGACCAAAGCCAACCCTGCTGCCGCTGTGCCACCCGGGAGGCAGGGGTGCTCTCCGCGGCGCCCATCCCAGCGGCGAAACCTAGCGCAAGCCACTTAACCTCTCTGTGCCTCACTTCCTCATCTGTCAAATGGGAATGAATGCTGACATCTTCCTCATGCCTTTGTAATGAGGATGAAACGAGTTAATATTTGGTAAGTGCTTAGAACACTCACTGTAGGCATACAGGAAGTCCTAAATAAAGGCTGGCTCCTGATCTCGTTCTGAAGAATATTATAATGATGGTGTCGAAGGTGGTTTTCTCAGCTCTTGGGTTACCGTGGATATGGCTGGGCTCCAGGGACCCTGTAACTTCCTGGGGAGATGCCACGGCCCTCTGACACTTGGGGGCGAGGGGCTGGGTCATCCCTTCACCTCCTGCCCCTCCCTGGCCCCTGGGGAACCCAGATGCCAGGCTTATCCAACTGGTTGGGCAGCTCAGGCCTCAGCTGGCCCTGGCTGCGTCATGCAGAGAGACGGTGGCATCAAAACAGTAGCTTCCTCATACCGGCTGGAGGTGGTCTGGCCTGTGGTGGGCTGGGCCGTGTCCAGGCAGGGGGCCATCAGGCTGACAGGGACCATCTTGGCCAAGCCCCTGCCTCGGGTCAGGAGACGCGGTGTTCCTGCATGGACTTCCCTGCTTTCTGGCTCACCCTCTACTTGTCCGCCCCTGAGCCCCACTGCCTGAGGTCTAAGACCACCCCTTACAGCTGATCTCAAGCTTCTACTCTAGGCTCCCTCGTTGCCTTAGGTCTGAGACCGCCGATAGGCCTCTGATCGGAACAGACGAGTCTGTCTGCTGAGGTCCAAGGCTCCTTCTCACCTCTGGCTCTAGATCCTTGCCTCCAACCCTCACGAAGCCCCTGTGTCCTGAGGTCTAGGATCATTCTTACCTTTGGCTCGAAACCTTGGTCCCAAAGCATCATTGGGTCCCTCAGCCTGAGGTCTGACACTTCCTCTCCTGGTTTCCAATTGCCCCCCTCAAGGCCGCCTCAGAAGCATCCCGGCCAATAACTCTAGGACCACCTTTGCCTTTAGCTTAGAATCCCGTACCCACCCCAACTGGACTCGAAGCCTGAGGTCTAGGGCTTTTCATCACCCTGTCTCAACTTCTACTCCGATCCCCATAGTGCGGCAACCCCCCCCTGGATTGAGAAATAGTCTCAGCCCCCAATCCTTCGCTGGTCCCTGCTGCCTAAGTTCTGGGGCTTCCCTTCCCCTGCTTTCTGGTTCACCATCCTTCCTCCCAGCCGCATCTAAGCCCGCTGCCTGAGGTCTAGGCAGGTCTCTGATCCTTAGCTCACAATTTCTTGCATAACCCTCCCGGGGCACGAAAGCCAGACATCTGGAGCCTCCCCTTGCCTTGGCCCAGCCTCCTCCTCCTCCACACCTGCTCTCGGAACCTCCTGGCCTCCCTGGCAGGGGTGGGGGCCGGCACTCACCCACTTGCAGCACTCGGTCTACGGCCCCACTCTGCAGCAGGTGCAGCCCGCGGGTGAAGGGCACCTGGGCATCGTGCTCGCCCTCTGGGGGCTGGTAGCCCAGCGATGAGTACATACATATCTCCCGTTCGCTGCGTGGGAACGACCAGAACACGATGCGCTTCTGGACCGGCTCTGGCACCCGGGAGAAGCGCTCCTCAACCTGCAGGAAAGGCCAGTGGGTTAGAAACCCGGGCTCAGACCCTGGCTTTTGCCACTTAGGAGCAGTATGACTTTGGGCAAGTCACCTTGCCTCTCCGTGCTTGTGAGGCGGGGATGCTAACAGCACTGGCCTCCTGGGTATCGTGAAGGTTAAATATGCATTTATATATGTAACTGCATTGACATAACTCCTAGTCTGTACTTAGTGTTCCAGAACTTTCTGCAACTTCCCTCCTGGATGCCTGGTCCCGGGGTCCTGCTGTAATGCAAACCCACCTCCCAGCCTTTGAAGGCGCAGGAGAAAGGGAGACTAAAGTTGTAAGAATAGTGATCAGGTCTCCATATTCTCAGCCTACCCTGTGCTGAATGCTTTATGTATGTGATTTCCTATAATTTCCCTAGCAACATCTCTGATACTAGTGATCACCCCATTTTGCAGCCTGGAGACTCTGAGGCCCAGAAGTGAGGTGAAGTCACGAGTTCCATCTGACAGCTGGCAAGCTCCAACTCCCAGGACAGGCTCTGTCCTCAGGTTCCAAAGGGCCCACAGGAAAGGAGGGGTGTCCTCGCCACCCCCTGGGGGGCTCTGGGCAGTGAACCAAGCTGAATGAGCCTATGCTCCCATCTGGGCTTGCTACTCATGGGCTGAGTGACCTTGGGCAAGTTTCTCAACCTCTCTGTGCTCCAGTTTCCTAAAGTGGGAGGGAGAACCACCAACTCCCAGAGGCTGCAGAAGATTACATGAGCAGGAGTGTTCCTAGCACCAGGCCTGCCCAGGGCAGGTACGTGGGAGACCCAGACATGGTTTTAGGATTGTGAGGGGTGGCAACCTCCCAGAGCTCCTGATCCTGGGTTTCTGGGGGAAGTGGGAAGGCCAGTGGCTGGCTCAGGCCTTGGGGACAGTTTGGCAGATGACTAAGGAGGGATTTTCCAGGCTGTGAATCAGAGCCTGCCCCATCCACACTTGGCCCGGACTCATCAGTCCCTGCAGACTTCCTAACTCTGGACAGGCCAGGGAGCAAAGAAGAACACTCCCCCCCCCCCCTCCCCTGCCACCAAAGCCAGACAGAGGACAGAGCCTGAGGGGGCTGCAGAGGGCTTGATCCGATCCAGGCCACATATCCACTCCCCAGAGGCGCACTCTGAGGCTGGATAAGGGAACTCTAACCGCCCCAGCCCTGGGGCATCATGACAGAGGTAGGGCTCCCGGTGCACCTGTCCCCATGTACAGCGACCCAGGTCTCGCCCTTGCTGCCGACCCCTGGAAGGACTGGGATGGCTGCGGGGAATGAAGGGGGGATGGGGGCAGAGGGAGGGCGAGCACTGGGGAAATAGGGAAAATGTGGGAGGGTACCCATACACTGGAGGGGCTGGGCAAGCCCCAGGAGGGAGGTGGTCTTGAGGGAGGGGGGCAGGACCCCAGGGAAGGATCTGGAGGAGGAGGGGGGCCCCCAGGAGACAGGTGGGTTCTGGAGGCACGGATCACGCACGGATCAGACACAGAAAGGAGTATCTTGAGGCTGGGATCTGTAAAAACAGTGTGGGGGGGGTTCTACTGGGGGTGTGGGGCAGAGATCTGGAGTCTCTAGGAGATGAGACCTGGGGTATCCCGCAAGAGGGGGCGGCTTGTAGGAGTTGGAAAGAGGCGTGAAGATTGAATGGGGGGGCTGAGGGATGAGGTGGGAAAAGAGGGACCCCGGGGCAGGAGAAGGAAGTGTCCGGAGCTGGGATCTTGGGTGCTGAGGGCAGCCTTGTTCTTGTGGGCTGAAGGGCAGCGACGGCAAAAGGAATGGGGGCGGGTCCTAGGGCTTTCAGAAGTGAAATGGGAGGATGAGGGGGTGTTTCGGGGCGGACTTCAGGATACTGAAGGGGATCTCTCTCTCTCTCT